>NC_090230.1:13366428-13687857 GCF_024489055.1 Chanodichthys erythropterus
TTAGGAGAGGCCTCTTTCGTGGACGGTTCCCACGCGTGCCATTCCTCTGCAGTGTACGCCGCATTGTGTCACTGGAAATAGTCACCCCATTTTGGCTTTCTACTTCTTTAGATAACTGCAGTGAACTTGCATGCCGATTTTCTTCAACCCTTCTCATCAGAAGACGCTCCTGTCAAGGAGCGACCTGGATGTCTCTGTGAGATGGTTGCAGTTCTTTTTTATCTTTTGATCTTCTTGCAGCCTTTACCTTTCTGGTGTAAAGAAATTATTTTCTTTCTCAGGTCTTGTGACATTTCTCTTCCATGTGGTGCCATTGCTGACAGCATGAAATGGGAAGGTGTTTTAACACCCTTTTATAGTCAGCTGTCTGCTGGACACCTGTGTAATGAATAAATACACTCACATGTGGTTGAATTCTTGTTAAACTAGACATTTGTAGTCTAAAATTTAGCTTTGCTTCAGAGACTTTCAGTGGGGTGTACTCATTTTTGCATCACCCTAATTTGAATAAAACTGAAAATTTTGTTCTCTAAGTTCTATTACTAACCTTACTTTCATGTTATAAGTTAAATAGATGTTGTCTTGTCAACATTTTGGAAATTATTTTTGTGTTCATTGAACACATGTTACTCATGTTACTTTTTAAAGGGGGTGTACTCATTTACACTATTCAAGATTTTTAAAAACTGGAAAGTATGTACAAAACAAATATAGCAAACAACCCTTTGCGCAACAGAAAAATGGTCATGGTCACATGGTCATATTTGTCTGTAAGCATTTTAGTATCTCACCCAACACAAATGGTTTTTAAAATATTCTACACTTTATGATAAAATCTAAAACTTAAGTTTGTTACAACAATGGTTTATAGATTTAGACCAATTATAGTAGCCATTGATATTTTTGCTATTTTTTAACAACAAATGTCACCAAAGTATGCCAAATTTTGAGGTTTTGGCTGTCTGAACTTACTGAAATGAATTTTAAAAAAATATTTTAAAATATATAACAAAAATAAGCATATTTGACATAAAAATATGGTACTTTTAGAGGTAAATAAATTCAAAAATACCCCAAATAATCACAAAATAACTGCATAAATTGGTAGTTTTTTTTATCGAAGATAGGGATATGACATTTATTTAAAAAAAATGTGGGATCACACCTGAGACCTTCGTGCACAAATTTGTCAACAAAGGACCAATTAAGGGCTGCTATATGAAGGACGCTTGAAGGTAATGGGGACGTTAATGGTTAGGGGTTAGGTTAAGGTCCAGAACCAACAAAAGATCCAAGAACACGTATTTAGATAAATCACCATCTTGTCTTGCACATGTTCCCATCACCAGCAAAGTACTTACTTTTAGTCTATAGTATAAGAATACAAACTGGGATGTATCAATCCAGGTTAAGTTAGGAGTTGGACGCTACAGCCACAGCAATGAAACCCACAGCCTGCTTTATGAAACACTGAGAAGTGGCCCTTCCAAGCCATGAAGGTTGAGCTCTTCCCTGGAGCACGGCAGCGCTGCCCAATTGGAGTGAGACCAGCAGTAAGAGGAATCTGATTAGACTAGCTATCCCCGAAGTCACCAATGTGTGAAAATCCTGTTATAAAGAAGATGTGCTAAGCTTCTTAATGAAGGAATGTTTCTGGATTGTCAACTGTAGACCCACAGCAAATATACACTGGTCTTGTGCATCTAGCCTCAGCAGCCCAGATGGACTCGAGCAGAAGGATGTTTTTTTATTTAGTTTGCGACTCATTTTTGGCCTGCTTTGCATCCTGCAGTACTTTAAAAAGCTATTAGCAGCTAAGGACTCAGCAACCATCTGCACAAACATCATTATCCTGTTAAATGCGGCTCTTGCAAAGGCTTAGCAGACCTTGTGTATTCATCAATTTACCTACCGGAATGATAAATGGACTTAAGAATAGGAATTAACCTTAGCACTGACTCACGATGCTAATATGGCAACTGTATAAACGCATTTCCCAAATGAGAAGCACGCCGGAGGAGTGTGAAGATAGTTGACTGCCACAGTTTTTCAAAATGCTGTCGGCTCACGACGAGGAACGCATTCAGAAAGTAAATCCGGGAGTATCTGGCAATTCAGATGCTATTAGCACAGTTAGCTTCAGTCAGCGAAAAAGTTCTTGGATGAGATGCTTAATATTTATTGAGCAAAAAAAAGTCTTCAAATTCATATCCCTCCCAGAATAGTAACTGGTTCAAAAGATAGCAGCACAGTAAATCAGGAATGTGTTTTTGCAGTTGGAAAAATGCCTAGGTCATCTTAAGAGCAAAACTAACTGGATTCCACAGCTTGACGTCTAATGAGGACAGCTTGCCCTTGGAACGCTGGGAGAGTCTAGCACATGCAGATCAGTCGGGCAGAAAGATCTCCCGCTACAGCTGCGAAATTAAACCAGCTTGGAATTTATTCAAACCAAAGAACACAGAGTTTCAACAGTTAAATGTAGAATGTTTTTTAAAGGAACAGTTTAGCCAAAAATGAATATTCTGTCATCTACTCCCCCTTATGTCATTCAGAACCCACATGATTTTGCTTTTTCAATATGATTTTCTGTGAGATTTTTTTTGGCATACAGAAGGTGAGAAGATTTGTAGTGTATAATGACTTCAAGGGTTAGTTCACCCAAAAATGAAAATTCTGTCATACTCACCCTCATGTCATTCCAAACCCATAAGACCGTCATCTTTGGAACACAAATATTTTTGATGAAATCTAAGAGTTTTTTTTTTTTATCCCCCATAGAAAGCAACAGTCCACATTAAAATAGTCCATGTGACAAAACAAAACAAAACAAAAATAATAACTTTTTCAACAATATCTTCTCTTCTGTGTCATTCACCTATGCTGTTTACATCCAGCACTTCCAGGTTCTACGTCAGAACGCCGGCTCAGTATTGGCCGGCTGTTGCAACAGCATCACACGCAGGTGCAGTCACGTTGACTATTTTAACAACTATTAACAACTATTTTACTACTTTTCTGGACCTTAAATGTGGTAATTTCGTTGCTTTCTGGGATAAAAAAACCTCTTGGATTTCATCCAAAATATCTTAATTGGTTTTCCGAAGATGAACGGAGGTCTTATGGGTTTGGACATGAGGATGAGTAATTAATGACAGAAATATCATTTTTTTTTGTGCGAACTAACCCAAAAATGAAAATTATGTCATAAATTACTCATGTTGTTCCAAGCCCATTTGAATTTGTGAAATAGACTTTCGATAAGAAAGAAATCTCTCAGGTTTCATTAAAAATATCTTCATTTGTGTTTTGAAGATGAACAATTGGGATTGGAATGACATGAGGGTGATTAAATGATAGCAGAATTTAAATTTTTGTATGAACTATCCCTTTAAATTTCATGGTGTTCCTCATACAAAACTATGATATGATTTTTGGAGTTATGAACTGACCTTTTATGAAAAAAAAGAACAGCATTTGGGTTTGGAACAACATGAGGGTGATTACATGATGGCAATTTTACATTTTTAGTGAACTAATCCTTACAATTTCTTCCTGTTCCTCACACAAAACTATCGCATAAAGATTTCAGAAGACTTAGAATATATTAAATGTCGCATGGACCACTTTTTTTTTATTTTTTGTGTGTGGGGGTACTAACAGAATTTACATTTTTGGGTGAACTCTTCCTTTACGAGCTGTGTTTATTAATATGTGACCTATTTGAGGTGAAACTTGATCTCAGCAGGGTGCTTTTTCATTATACAAAAATCATTTTTAATTTGTATGTCTGGATGAATAAAACTCTTTGATACTGCATGGCTAACACCTTGTTTTGTTACGTTTCTCTTCTGAGTCTTGATCTCACCTGTTTATTAAACGTGAGAATCACAGCTCTGTACAGGGGCAGATACAGGAATGTTTACAATGTCTCGCGCCTCAGTGCGAAGATGGAACACCAAAGACCTTGAATCTGACATGAAGAGATAAAGCAGAGGTAGTCAGAGATACTCAGCGTGTATGAATAATTCACCACACACTTCTTGTGAGCCAATGGCTTGATAAGAAGAACTTGCATCCAGTGATCGAGAGAAAGAGAGACTCTCACTTGTAAATAAGATAGTAATGCAAAAAAAAATGTCCTGGCCAAACCAAACTTCTTTTTTTCTTATAAATGTGTATACAATGATCTGTAACTTTGCATTTCTTTGAAGGTTCTTGAGTTTTAATGATTACCTGTTGTGTACCTATAATGCCCCTTTTCACAAGATGTAATATAAGTCTCTGGTGTCTCCAGAATGTGTCTGTGAAGTTTCAGCTCAAAATACCCCACAGATCATTTATTACAGCTTGTCAAATCTGCCCCTATTCGGGTGTGAGCAAAAAATGCTGTTTTTATGTGTGTCCCTTTAAATGCAAATGAGCTGCTGCTCCCGGCCTCCTTTCCAGAAGATGGCGGAGCTTTAACAGCTTGCGCTTTGGATATTCAACAACAAAACTGGAAAATCTCACGCAGCCAAAATGATGATTGTCGGTACCTGGGTTCAACCATTGTTCAAACCAAAGTCGGACACTGATGGAGAGACCCAACTTACAGCGTACAACTCACTGAGGGTGGAAACTATGGTAATGCAGGACTGTCAGTTAGCAGCCATGGGCGGGGCCTGAGCAGTGTGACATCAGAATCAAAGTGGCATGTCTAATGAGACTGCTTCGGTTTAATGGGGTTTAAAAAAAGGAGCGGGTGGAATATTGTAGGGTGGTTGCGTTCACACACTGCCAACAAACATTTATTTACAAACACCATGTAAAAGTGGATTATGTATAATAGGTGCTCTTTAAGTGTATAAGTGATTTATAGCCAAGTATGATGTCCCATACTCTGATTTTTTTTACTCTGCATTTCACACATCCAAGGGCACACACACAGCAGTGAGCATTGAACACACACAAACCTGGAACAGTGGGCAGCTGTTTTTGCTGTGGCACCCGGTGAGTGATTGGGGGTTAGGTGCCTTGCTCAAGGGCACCTCAGTTGTGGGTAATGAGAGTACCCACCTACTCAAACATGCGACCTTCGGGTTACAAGTCTGATTCTCTAAACATTAGGCCACAACTGTAATACGTTTTTTAAAACCTCATATTTCATCTATAAAAGAGCATCATTTACTTACCGTCATGTCGTTCCAAACCTGTATGGCTTTCTTGCTCACTATATGCTTATATCATATGGAAAACAGCAGCGTGAGCGTTCTTCAAAATTTCTCCTTTTATGATTTATCGGGGAAAGAAAGTCTTAAAGGTTTGGAATGACATTTTTGAGGTGAACTAAGTGTAATTTGCAACAAAAACAACTGCAAAAGATAAAAGCAATTAAATAATATTACCAATCCCATCCAATGTTTTTAATTGAACACTTGTTTGGTAAAGAATATGATACAATGACAGAACTAGAATTCATAAGAACATCAATAAATATTGAATAACACACATGGACAGCATTCACACAGCCTAACTCGGTCATCCTGCTGAAGAAAATACTTTAAAAAACAACAGTATCTCAGTATTTCAGCAGTGCTGTTTTCTGCCTAGCATTGGAGAACGGACGGAGAATTAGCCTGTGTGACTAAGGTCCAGGGACTCAAACACATCCAGATTTCATTTTAAAAAAGTGAAAAATAAATAAATACATACATACATAAAAAAAATGAAGGAAAACATCAAAAATTGAAAACAAAATCTGTACATCACAGAGCTGAGGAGTGGTGTCGAAAGGTTGCTTTGCTGCTGCTTAAGGAATGAATTTAGGAGAATGCTGGGTCATTATTAATAACAAATAATAAATATATAGAAATAACAGCTTTAACTGTAAATATACATGAAAAATCAATGAAAATTAAACAAAAACTAAGATAAACATTTTCACAAAAAGGTATAAATGCGACTGGATAATCTCGTAATAAGTTTGAAAACCTTGGATATTAATGTATAGTTAAACAAACAACCATATCAAGATAAAATGTGAAATTAAACTCGGTAGAATGATGAGCTGAATGTATTTAACACATTGCTATCATGGTTGCTAGGGTGTTTTGGGTGGTTGTTTACTAGTACGAGTCGAAAGCGCCACCTTTAAGTCTCTATGATATTATGGCTTGGGTCTCTGCTTCAATGTGAGTTTACACTTTCTTTCTTTTTTTAGTTTTACCGCGAAAGTCCAACCACTTAGAAAAGTAATAGCACACCTTTCCTCAATATGTCTCATGATCTGAGGTGGACACACAGGACATCACTGGAGCATGGAAACCTAAAAAAAGAACTTACAATATGTTAATCTGTATCATAGAGTCTTCTTTAAGGTCCTCTTCTACAGCGCTTCTTGATCCCAAGAACCATGTGCATGACAAAGTTGGCTGTAATGATATGACAGCCGGCTGGGATGGAATTTACAGATAGGATTATGTGCCAATAGAGATTTATATGAGGTAAAGGGCAGACTATGTAAGCACGGTTTAGGTGAACAGGGAACACCGGAGGTTCGGGTTAAGTATACTAAGCAGCTGCAATTTCCAGAACAATCTGCACTGCCACCAGCAGATGAACTGGCTTTCTTTGTCATGGTAATTCCCTTTCTGACACCATCCAATCCAAGACACTTTCCAGCAGACGAAGATAACGCACTAAAAATTCAGACGTACTACTCTTGCTGTGATACTCCTGAAGGTGATGATGGATGTGGTGTATTACCTGCAGTCCTGATTAAACAGAGGACATCGTGCTCCTGTCTCACCTCCACAGCTTGCTCTTTACCTCCAACAATCATGTGAATACGAAAAGGACAAGGTTAAACTCTCGTTACAACGTGCACATTGTATCAAAACGGATTAAATGGAAAAACACCATACTCGGCTGCAGTGGCAGATTGCAAACAAAGTGTTGGCGGCTATTGTGAGATGCGCAAGAGTATTTTGCATATTTTGCTTGTGAGGAAGTCAACAAATCTGGCTGAATGAGTCATGCAAAGAAGCCTAAATAACACTATGTTCCACAAATGTAACTACAAAGGGGCGGTGCAGCTAGCATAACAACCTCTGGGATAGCAATTGCTCTGTGGCAATTAGTCAGAGAACTTGCCACAAGAAAATCCCACAGCTGCCTCTTACGGTTCTCCAGAATGCCTGCCAAAAGACAGCTGTGAACATTTTTTTGTTTAGAGGTTCATTTTTATAATCAAGGCTCACAATTAAGTTGCCACATTGTTAGCCATCTGCCTACCTTCGCCAGCCTGAGCTGAGGGCTGTAAAGAGCTATTAGTGTGGTATGGAGGTACATTAGCAGCTAATATGGATTATTAGGATACTGGCTATCAGAACGAGACTCCAATTTTGACAGACAAATTACACAACACTGGTACACCTCCTGTTCAATGCAAATCATGCATAGGCGTTCAAATGAATCAAGCGAAACCTGTTCAGAATATGTCTTTCTTCACCCCAAATCAAAACATATTTTGCTTTAAGGATACTGTATGTATATATATATATATATATATATATATATATATATAAACAGTTAGTTTCTGTCCTTGATTCTGATTGGTCAATAGCTGTGTTATATTCACGATAAAACACGGCTATGACCGCTTCACCCAACGGTTCTGTGTATCACTACACAACACCCTTAGCAACCACTCTTAGCAACACAAACTGTTTTTTCTCAGCTGATATTGTTCATTGAGGCTTACTGTATTATGTAAGGCTAGAAGAGTATTGTGAGAAAGAGATCAAGTCCTATGTTTATAATAAAAAATCTGTTTAAATGTCCAATGTATTATCTTGTCCTTTTAACAGTTAAGGGGTTTTCCCGTGACTGACAGCGCTAGTCAAAGCATTTGTCAGTTGCGTCTTGTTCCGTGTTCACAACAATTCACTCTTTTCAATGTAAAGTCTTCGCTACTGACTGATACACTCATAAAGTCTTTGCTGCCATCTAATGGTCTAATAATGTAACTTCTGTTGCTGTTCACGGTCAGGGACTATTTTTTTCCGGCGGAAGGAAGCCTTTTAGTGAAAGTTTACTTCATGAATGTTACATGATACATATTTTTGGCTTTAATATTATTTGTATTATTTTAATATTATGTATTGTGTGGTAACCATTTTATAAAAGCAATAAGGTACTTGAGGCTAGTGCTGTATCGTGAATAAGTCACGGCTGAAGAGCGTTGTTAGGCACGACTTATTCATGATAGAGCACAGCCTCGATCATACCTTATTGCTTACGTGTATAATATATATATATATATATATATATATATATATATATATATATATATATACAAAATGAATACAAAAACATAAATAACAATTATAACAATGTTTATGGTATTATTTGTTTTACTACAATGTTAGTAAAATTGTAATAATTGGGGTGAAATATGACCTAGATATGCTTTTGTGAAATTAACCCTATAATACGTTCTTCTGGTTTTAACTAAACTTCAAAATGTTCACTTTTCTTGCAGTCAATTGCTTCTTTATAAAAAAAAACTGCCAATAACCTCAACATTAATTAAGCTTGCTTGAAAAAAAAAGATTAATCATTCAGCTATTCAGACTACTGGCTTTTCACAGTCTCTGAATTTAGGGCTATTTCATTAAAAAAGGTGGATAAAGGTAGAGAAGGAATGATGAGGGAGCGCTGATGTTGAAAAGAAGTTGGCGGAGAACTGGGCTACGTTTGCAATCTCATGGGGAAATTGAGAGAGGAACAGCGCGAGATAAGCACAAACCTCGGCATTAGAAAAAATGCTCTGCAAAATAAAGACTCTACCCTCTTTTAAGGTAAGGAGGATAGTTGAGAGGGCAGAGAATAAGGAGCAGTCCTCATTTTTGAGTCAGCTGTCGCAGTACTCTTTGAAAAACAGGACACGCACCTGGTAGGTAAGAAAAAAAAGTGTGTTATGAAACCACAGTGAGCCCAGATCACATCTTTCGCTCTGAGGAGAACAGAAGGCCAAATGCTGAATCTTAACTGGCTTTCTTCTGCATGAGCCTTTTCTTTTTAACCTCCTGATCTTCAGTGCTGGAGGTATCACTGACTTTGAAATTTACCCATGAGCACTTTTAACATCTAACCTGTATGTGATATCGCACCATCTGGATTCTTTGTTTTCGTTCTCGCCCCACTCATGGGAATCCATCCCTATTTTATTTCTTCTCCAACTGTACTACATTGAGAAGCTAATTACGGGCGTAGCGTTCGACCCCCGAGGCTGTTAAAAGTACCTTGTCACCGGCTCAGTTTGATGTGCCGTATTTGTAGCCGAGTGCAATTAAGACCGGCAAGTCGAACCTCTCTTTCCGTCTCTTTAATTCTCGCTCTTTTTCGCAACGACAGGCTCTGACAGGACAATTTCTCCTCTGTGGATGAGAAAGTAGGAGATCATGACATAGACTATGAATAACAGATGGAGGGACTACTAGTAGGGGGGGGGGGTTAAAATGGCATATTTTACCTAATTCTTGTCAAATCGCTCAAAGTCAATACCTGTAAAAGATAGGCAACCTTCAGTCAAGGGTTGATATTTATCTGTGTTAATTGCTAGTTAAGGGCTGTTTAAAAACATAATGTAATATTGTGATCCCAAAAATGAAAAGTATGTCATCATCTATTCACCCTCATGTTTTTCCAAACCTATTACCTTATTAACCTGTACTACCTTTTTTGTTTGTTTGTGGAGCTCTAAAGAAGACACTTTGCAGAGTGTTCAAGCTGCTCTTTTCCATATAATAAAAATCAATGTAGACCCGGGCTGTAACAGCTCCTAAAACGACTAAAAGTTCTGTAAAATGATCATTAAAGTGGTTCTTATGACTATATGTGTTCTATATTCTTCTTATTAATTGTGAAATTTAAAAGATTTTCCACAGAGAACTCCACCGATTTGGGTCTGAAATCTTGTTTGTCATCAAGTTGCCAGATTTGACAGATTTATCACATTTCTGTGAAAGTTACAATTGAGGGGAGATTAATGATAACGGCTTTTGATTATTGAAAACCTTTGTTTCTCGCACAAATCTATCGAACGGCTTCAGATAACAACACAACTACTTTTGCTGCTTTTTTGACGTTTTTAATGTCGTCATTCACTCATCTCTTTGCGCTTCAGTGGCGGAAATAAAGTCGTACAGGTTTAGAACAACATGAGGGTGATATTTATTTTTATTTTTGCGTGAATTGCACACTGAAAATCAGGATGAGCACCACTCCTCGCAACCCAAAAAACATCAATACTCAGAAATACTGTATAAATTAGGTTAATGTCTTACAAAGAGCAAACCAACGTCAAAACAGTCAAGAAATACTGCATGAGCTAACAAATACCAAGCATTTCTTGGCTGTTTTGATTTGATCCCACGTTTTGAAAAGAAATACAATATTTACATGTTGTACCAACTCTCCTGCTCCATTAATGCTTATGTAAAAATACATAAACAGTTACCTAGAGTGTTTTCTACATTGAAGGTACGAAAGAACTTTCCTCATGGTTGATTCACTAAAATGAGATGGAACATTAACGGATAAAGAGACGGAAAAGTAAAATTGTTATAGTCCTTGTGAGGTCCAGCAGTGCCCCCTCTGATCATAATGGGGGTAGACTGACCCAGGCGAGAAGAGGGAAAAGGTGAAAGGCCGTCGGATATCAAAGATAAGGAGGTTTAGGTGAAAGGCTGGCGGAAAGGAGGGGATTATTTGGTTAGAAATGGCCGTGACCCTCCTGTTGACCTCGATGACCTCCTGAACCGTGCCTCTTGTGCTTTCTGCGCTCGTGGTGGGACTTGTGGTGGTGGCGTCTGTAGCGGTGAGATCTCCGTGCTGAGAATACAAGAAGAGAATCAAGTGTGAATGAATCTGGTGATTCGGTTCTTGATATTGACTTTTAGCTAATAAAATCTGGACACTCACACTTTGTACAGATGATCTTGGGTCGGTCCCATTTGCCATTGGCACGGCACTTGGTGGTGGGGATGTGGCGCTGTAGGAAGCCGTCATCGCACTGGTAACGTACCACAGAGTGTATGTCGTAGTGCGAACGCTTCCGACCAATCAGGAAAGCATTGTCCACAGTGGGAGGAGCTCCGCATAGTACTGCAAAAAAGACAATAATGTAGGATTATGAAAACATCCTTTTTTAATATATGTTCCTGGAATTTTTTACAATTCTGTCAGATATTATTTTATTTTCATGGTAAGGATGATGAGCAAGAACCGATGGCTATATTATTTTGTTCAAATAAAATAAAAGTATAACACTAAAAGCTAAAATCAGTCATTTTAAATGCTAGTACATTTTGGCAACACAACTTTGCAAATATTTATTAAACAATTTCCTAAAGATTACATTTAACAGTGTTATTTAAATTGGTGTTTTTAAAAATGATTTTTAATGACCATTAAATGAAGGCAGAGCTAAAAATAAAAATATATACATCAAAAAATTAAAAGAACATTTTTATTATATAAAATTATAAATAATTATACAAAATAATTATAATATAAAATATAATTTATAATAAAAAAATATTTGTGCTTAAGGTATCATTACAACACAACATTACAATCTACAGTATGAAAAATTATTTTATTTTGCAATTTGCTAAAGATTACATTTAAAAGTCTTATTAAATTAGTGTTTTTACATCTTAACTTTTAATTACTGTTAGTTGGAGGCAAAGCAAAAAATAAAAATTAATTAAAAACAAATTAAACATTAATTATAACAAACAAACAAGTAAATAAATAAATCATTTTATATTGATATTTATTTATAAATAATAAATTATAAATAATTATAAGAAATAATGATAATAATTTAATATGTATTTTTAATTTTTATTTATGTATTTAAAAAGAATTAATTATTTATAATATAAAAACAATATAAAGTGATGCATCCATAGTTCCTGGTGTCCTTGTGAATGATTCATTGTGAATCTTACTGCAAATAATAAAAAAAATTAATAATAATAATAAAATGTTTTCCCCAGCCACCTGTGAAATAGATCCCACTTTTAAAGATATAATCACTTCATCATGATGGATAAAATCAACTCAGTTTAACTGCCACGTTATAGAGGAAATAGGTTTCAAATGCTGTTTCATGTTCAAGATTTATAGTTTGACAAATCAGAAGTGGAGTATGACAAAAAAGAACTTAATTCCCTGCTGTATTCTGATTCAACCCTAAAGCACCACAGCTCACTGACAACAATCTACAGCAGTGCCTTGCGGTGACATTTAAGCAATTAAACAGGTTTAAAGACCTTGTTTCACTGCAGTTCCTTTTACTTTCATTAGGTGGCACCCTTGGAGTTGAACCTCAGTGTATCGCTTGACTGAGGATGCAAGCTGCAGCAAGTCGGTCTGTTATTTTGTTGCGGTGGGCCAGTAAACACCACAGGGAACCAATCAGGGTGCAGGCACAAACAATTAGCCTGTGGTATACAGCTCCCCATACATTCACACTCTGAACAGCAAAGCTATAATCAAAGGCTGCTGCTATAATCACCTCAGCTTGTTCATTTGGTTGGAAACATCATAAAGCTGACCTGTGATTTGAGTGTTTAATGTCTTCACTCCAGCAGACTTTATGGCCTTGGCACTTTAGTTTTTCCCTTTTTACATAAGATTTTCTTTATCAAATGCTCCAGAGCAAGTCGTGCCATTAACCTCCGTGAATCAAATCAATTCTGGCAAGGAACTGCAGGTTATCTGTAGCTCAGTACGGGCAGGAATTGCCACCTAATCAGTGATGGTATGAGCTGGAATTGATCTGGGAAGTCAGCTGGCTGGTTGTAAGCTTGATGAGTTTTGTTGTATGCCTTTTCAAGTGTGTGTGTGTGTGGGGGGGGGGCTTCTTTGTCTGGAGAGAAAGTAATATGACCTTCTAGCTTGAGGACAGCAGGCAAACGTCACACTTAAAAAACTCACTCCGGCACTAAGCAACCATCCTCGATCCACACAAGCCCAATTCTGATTCAGCAGTAAATTATAAATAAATAATAGACCATCAAATCAATACTCAATTCTGGACACAATGTACACTCAAATGCAGTGGACTCAAAAAGTATTTGGACAACTAAGCCATGCTTAAAAATGTATAATGTCATTGAATTATATATATATAGATAGAGAGAGAGAGAGAGAGAGAAATTATTTATAAAACAAAAATAACATATACATACACAAGTTTTATATATATCTTATGTATATATGTATGAGTACATATACAGTATCTCACAGAAGTGAGTACACTTTTGTGGCCAGCGGTGTAGACATTAATGGCTGTGTGTTGAGTTATTTTTGAGGGGACATTAAATTTACACTGTTATACAAGCTGTACACTCACTACTTTACATTGTAGCAAAGTGTCATTTCTTCAGTGTTATCACATGAAAAGATATAATATTAACAAAAATGTACTCACTTCTGTGAGATGCTGTATTATCTAATGCAGTGGCATCCACACATTAAATAAATAAATTAATATACAAGTAAAATAATAATTAAATTAATGTTAACTAATATTTTCAATTCACCTAACTTTTGAATTATGCTATATGCGGCAGTCATTTGAAATGATTTGTGTTTAACTGCAAGTTGAAGCATTTTCAAAAGGAAAAAGGAAAGTGGTTTACAGCAGTGCTATCTTACTGACCAGCCTGAGCAAAATGCCCAAAGATGCATCACACCTCATTCATCCAAATATCAAAACTGGCAGGGAAAAGTCAAGGTGATTCAATAACACAGACATAGATAGGGGTTCTTCAACTGAGTCAGCATCACCCTGAGACTTGTGCTAAACACTTTGGATTCAGGCATTTTTACCTCCAGCAAAATCTGTAGCTCAGCATAAAAACTATTACAACATGAGAGAAGCAAACTGGCAGTAGGTCTGTTTAAAGCACATATCTCATGAGTTAATATCATGCATTGCTTCTCTATGCTTTTCTTAAGGGATTCTATTATTGTATTAAGGCTTCACTGGAGGGATTGCATGATCAATAGCGGTGGCAGTTTGAATGATAGAATGGCTGGGGAAGGGCTGATGGACAAAAAGGGACAGCGAGGCAGGTGGTGGGGGTGGTTGAAAATGTTTCCCAGGTGGTCTTGCAAACAACAGCTGGCTGAGCTGTGTATGCAGCCATATGACTGTTTGCTCGAAATTGAACAAGCCCACCATCGATTAAAATCAGTGGCTGTTGCCCAGAGTAACCCCTGTGCACACTATTAAAATCACCATGTTAATGTATATGTGTACTTGAAGATTTTCGGAGAACTTAATAGCTTTCGCTTTTCGTAAATGAGCAAGATTAAAAGAGGTTCACAAGGGCCAACTGGAGAACAGGTCCATCAGAGGATGCATCTCAGGAGTCCCAGACCATGGCGGACCTACTTTGGAAAGCCAATAAGACTCGTTTCATTTAAATGTATATTTTTATTTGATGATGGATTTCAATTAAATATTTAGCTTAAATATAGAAATATTTAAAGGGTTAGTTCAACCAAAAATGAAATTTCTGTCATTAAGTACTCACCCTCAAGTCGTTCCACACCTGTAAGACCTTCATTCATCTTCAGAACACAAATTATGATATTGTTGATGAAATCTGAGAGGTTTTTTATCTCCCATAGAAAGCAACAAAATTACCACATACTGTATTCAAGGTCCAGAAAAGTAGTAAAGACATTGTTAAAATTGTCAACGTGACTACAGTGGTTCAACCCGACTTTATTTATTAACGTCATTATTTTTGTTTTGTTTTTACGCACAAAAAGTATTCATGTCGCTTTAAACATTTTAACGATGTCTTCACTACTTTTCTAGACCTTGAATATGGTAATTTCATTGCTTTCTATGGGAGATTAAAAAAACCCTCTTGGATTTCATCAAACATATCTTAATTAGTGTTCTGAAGATGAACAAAGGTCTTACGGGTTTGGAACGACATGAGGGTGAATACTTAATGACAGAAATTTAATGGGTAAACTAAACTAAACCTGATTTAGTGTTTTTTTTCACCAATTTATGGTGTTGTTTTGAGGTGTTTTTTTGTAGCAAATTTTGATCAAGTGCCAAGTAAGCCTACCACATAAGCTCAAACACATTTTTAATAATAAATTGAGTGTGAAATTAAGGAACGGAGGTGAGAATTTCAATTGGATGTGAGAAATGTTTCATTGGCTCTCCAGACCAGGCTTGTCATGGTCTGGACCCCTTGAGAGGGATTCTCTGATGGACCTGATCTCCGGTTGCCTCTTGTGAACCAGAGGTGCCTATTTAAATCTAGCTAGGGCAGACGGACCCGACGGATTCCATACCCTCAGTCTGCTTCATATGTAAATGACCAGATAAAACAAGTCTAATGAGTCCATAGTGGTGTGGGTGAAGCAGACTGCGCCAGAGCTAGACAGCTAAAAGTGGCTGAAGAGAACCAGTCATGTCCGTCATGTCATGATCGAGGCTTTGAACACGCAGCCCTCCTGAGGACCCACCATCACATCCTCAGAACAAAATGAGTGACAGTTATTGCTGAGGTCCTTGTCTGATGGCGAAAGACGTGAGAAGAATTGGTGAAGAGGGAACTGTTGAAAATGAAGCCGTACAAACTGATATGACAAGTTCAGTGTGACATAAAGAAAAAGTGGAAGGGAATGAATGTGCAATATGGGATTTTGTTACAGAAATAGTACCCCAAAAATGAGAATTCAGTCATCATTTACTCACCCTCATGTTGTTACAAACCAGTATGATATTTTGAAGAATGCTGGAAACCAGACAGTTTTGGCTTCCATTGACTTGCGTTGTATTTTTTTGTTGATATAATGAAGTCAATAGGAACACGAAACAGTTTGGTTACCAGCATTCTTCTTTTATGTTCCACAGAACAACATGAGGACGAGTAAATAATGACCGAAATTGTATTTTTCGGAGGGCTATCCCTTTAAGCTTTCAAGCTTCAAAAAGGACACAAAAGCATGTAAAATTATCACAAAATTGGTTGATATGACTCATGAACTCTAAAGTCATGTGATAAATGCTTTGTATGAGAACAAATCGTTCTTGTGAGTCGAATCTTTTCAATGAATTGTTGATCCATTTTGTTCATGAATCATCACTAATCAGGTTCTTAAGTTCAACTCTGATTCATTGTAATTGCATGGTAAAGCGTGACCAGTTCATTATTCAAAATTAATTATTTTGTGTTCCACAGAAGAAATAAAGTCAAATGGGTTCTGAATGACATGACAGAACTATCCCTTTAAAGCATCAGAATGGATTTAAATCTAAGGAAGGGATATAAATGAAAGAGGATATGAGGAACATCTCATGAAGAACATGAACATGTGTGAATTAAGTTAACAAAAGGAGGTCAGAAATAAAGGAAACAGTACAGTGAGGTATAAAGCAAGGCGGTACAGTATTTGTCCTCTTTTCCAAAAGCCTCCTCTCTCTCTCTCTCTCTCTCTCTCGCTCATCACCTGTGCCTTTCTTGCAGATGTAGGGCAGGTTGTAGTTGCAGGGCACATCGTTCCATTTGCCGTTCTCATGGGCGATCATCACCACGCAGTCCTCTCCGCCCGCAAAAAAATTATCCGGCTGGTTCTCCCTCCAGTTCTCATATTGCTGGAGGAGGAATGGGGATATTTCAGGGCTAAATCCAATCCCATGGCTTTACTAGGTATTTAGTGTACCGTCTTACATATCCATTGCATTACAAATGGGTTTTCAGATACATCTAATGGGTCTGATATAATATATAATATATAATATATATATATATATATATATATATATATATATATATATATATATATATAGTATCAGAAGAATACAAGTATCAGAACATACAGTACAATTAATCACTTAGATTAACCACAGTATGATAATGCAGGCAGTATGATCAGGTAGATTATGCATATGGCAGCACAAGTCTCTCTCTCTCTCTCTCTTATACACACACAGTGCACAGCATACATGAGTACACCCCCTCTGAACAAATACAAAAGATGTATTTTCTTAACGATCACTAACACAATTCATGAAAAGATGGGAAAACTGAAATGTATTAAACATATACTTAATAAAAACAGAGAAATATATGTCATTAATATCTGTAAAATAAATAAATTAGCCAATTTTGTTTAAATGAAGGATTGCAGAAATTAGTACACTCTAGATTTAATTCAACAAATGTACAATATTCTAGTACTTAGTATGTCCTCCATAATTTGAAGTATACTGCTCTGACCCTTCTTGGCATGGAGTGTACAAGTTCATGACAAATGATCACATCTGTCCTGTTTAACTCCTGGACGATGAGCTCCTTAAATGCCCTGATCTTTAATGGGGAGTGTTGCTCAACTCATCTCTACAGATTTCCCCACAGGTGCTCAAGAGTGTTAAGATTGATACATGTTCCAGTGAGGACAGCAACCATGCACGTCTCTTCTGCAGGCTGCATCTTACTCTGTGATACAGTCACTCTTTTCATAGCTTTTGCTGGCTCTGAGACTCTCGCTTGGTATTTCTCCTGCTCTTTGTCAAGCAAAAAAAAAAAAAAAAAAATCCCTCATCACTAAATGAAAGCATAAAAAAGATGGCCTGCTTATTTCAGGGGCCTTGTCACAAGTCGATTGTTTTTGAATTTCTGTGTTACCTTGCTATATTTTCACATTTAAAACAATGACTTGGTAATCCTCTTGTGCCACTGTCCTCTTTTGTGCTAAGAAATAAGTCTTCTGACAGTTCTTTCCCAAGTGCTTCCACTTTAAAGGGTTAGTTCACCCAAAAATCTAATTTCTGTCATTAATTACTTACCCTCATATCATCCCAAACCCGTAAGACCTTCATTCATCTTCGGAACACAAATGAAGATATTTTTGATGAAAACAAAGGGTTTATAATCCACCCATAGGCAGCAACATCATTGCACCTTATAAGATCTAAAAAATAGTAGTAACGACATGGTTAAAATAGTCAAAGTGACTACAGTCGTTCAACCTTAATGTTATGAAGCGGCGAGAATACTTTTGTGTGCAAAAACAAAACAAAAATAACTACTTTATGTAACAATTTGAACGGTTGTCATACGTAGTTGACGCAGTGCAGGGTTCCGTGTTCTATGTCAGAATGGTGAATCATTATTGGCTGGCTCCTGTGTCAGCATCACAGGCTTGCGTCGTGCTGCTCATGTATACAGAATCGGCCAATACTGAGCCGGTGTTTGGATGTAAACACGGAAGCCTGCCCTGCGTCAACTGTGTATGACAACAGTTCAAATTGTTAAATAAAGTCTTTATTTTTGTTTTGTTTTTGCGCACAGAAAGTGTTCTAACAGCTTCATAACATTAAGTTTGAACTACTGTAGTCACTCTTTTAATGATGTCTTTAATACCTTTCGGGACCTCAAAAGGTGCAATGACATTGCTACCTATGTGTGGTTCAGAAACCCTCGGATTTCATCAAAAATATATTTATTTTTGTTCTGAAAATGAATGAAGGTCTTACGGGTTTGGAACGACATGAGGGTGAGTAATTAATGACAGAAATTTCATTTTTGGGTGAACTAACCCTTTAAGTCTGAGAATGATTAAGTGGGCTATATTACACTTTTAATGTACTTCTCAAGAAATTACTTATCTTTAAATGTTTTGGATCAAAAATTGCCTTAAAAAAAATATATATATTTTTTTTTTCTGGTGTAAGTTTAAGTAACTTTCAGGAGGGTGTACTCATTTTTGCAACACAACATTTTGTCACTTTGATAAGAAAATCTTATTTTTCTGAATAATTTTGACCAAAGAAGGTAACTGATCAAGCAGACTTGCTGGAACATTATATCTATAAAGAACCCTAACATGACTTCTAAGTAAAGAGTAATTGCCAAATTTGTTGAGTTTCAGAGGGGGTATATTCATTTATGCTGTGCACTGTAATCTATAAATCTATTTTAAATATATGAATACAAACATACATAGCAAATTTTATTTCTTTTATGTATTTTGTGCCAGTCTCACCAGATCCATGTTATCGGTCCACTGGAAGTCATCTTCCACCATCCTGTCATTCAGGCCAATCCACGTGTTCTCATGGCTCATTCCTGATTTAAAAGCACAAAACATTTCAAATGATTTTTAATCATTTTTTAATCACTTTTTTAATTAAAAACATAGTATATTTTGAATTATGGAACAGATTTCAATTGGAAGTGAGAAATGTGTTTCATTGGCTCTCCAGAACAGGTCCATCATGGTCTGGACCGCTAGAAAGGGATTCTCTGGATTCCATACCCTCAGTCTGCTTCACATGTTAATGACCAAATAAAAAAAGTGTTTTAAAAGCACAAAACATTTCAAATTATTATCTTTTCTATTATAACATACTATATTTTCTGCATTAATTTCAAAGTTTTTACTTTGTAGGACAACCATATTTAAAAATAGTTAAATATTTAAACATTCT
This sequence comes from Chanodichthys erythropterus, assembly GCF_024489055.1. NCBI lineage: Eukaryota > Metazoa > Chordata > Actinopteri > Cypriniformes > Xenocyprididae > Chanodichthys > Chanodichthys erythropterus. Next base: position 13,385,957 of record NC_090230.1, read on the forward strand.
TTTTTGCCATAAGACTTACATTAATACCATGTATAACCAACAACCTGGAAGACCTGGTTCACACTAGGTGTAAATAGGGTATTAATGTCATAAAATGCAGTGATAATGCTTCCCCTTTAAGTTGTAGTCTGCTTTATATCTTCTACAGGGCCACTGGGAGCCGACTGATGGTGTTATCACAATTCAAGCTCAAGCCAGAAGCCATCAGATCGTCCCCAAGATGCATTTGTGAGGATTTTTTTTTTTTTTTTTTTTTGGTCTGGGTGTAATGGAATTTCAATCATGGTGTTACTGATTAACATCATTACAGGGCCCATTAATCTTCCTAATGGCTGTGCCCCCTTTATTGCAAGGGTGGAGATGTCCATTTTCAAGGCGATTAAACACACTTTTTGGTGAGCGCTGTGGCTCTGTGAGCAGACAGCAGCAGACAGCATGCTGTGAGAGGCCACAGTGAGCATCATTACGCTGGATTTAGGCTCGAGCAGTGGCGGAAGACATAATGCAATCTGTGCAGTGTGGGAGTTCAGCAGGCCTGTCTCTTATCTTAGTTATGTGGCTTGCTATTTAATGATTTAAATAAACTGGCCACACCCCACAGGAAGCAGAATTTGAATGGCAGGAAGTGGAGATTAAAAAATATGAAACTTTACTTGAGTGCCCTCCCACTTTTTCAAGTATTTTTCCCATAGGGATTTTAAAAAGTCATATAAAAAGAGTTATATAACAAACCAGCACAACCAGCTACAGAGTAAACAACAACATTATAAACTTTGAATTGAAAAAACTATATGAAAATCTGACAAAAAGACAAAGGTTCAAGACTGTGTACTTATGAGAAAAAAAGGGAAAGAACAACAACAACAATACATTTTCAATTTATAGTAATATATGCATCTAAACATATTTAAGTAGTTTGCGAGTAGGGAGACTCTATCATATCATTCATCAACACTGAAAAGTCCTCTTGGTGCAATTTTCTTGTCGCGATTCTGTGATTGGTGGAGGTTTTATACCTGGAATTCCAGCTGATGGCCTCAACAAAAGCATAAATTATCATTTAATCTCATAGTCCACAGTTGGTCTGTTTGACTTTAATAAGTTATTGTTAAAAACCAATTCCCCTACGGAGAAAATTCATTTTTACTTCTGGAACCCGACTGTTGCACTCTATTGATAGAAATTCAGTAAGTAATGCAATTCTGAGAAATTAAGTGTTCTTTTTCCTATCTGTACTTCCTGTTAAAACAGCAAGTTTTGGCTAATCATTTGAAATTGATTTTAGAAGGACCGACAATTTCATTCTAGAAAGCATTTGATTGGACAAAAACGTATAGTCCAGGATGAGTCATCCAAACTTTTGGTACATTTTCCTGTACGAAAGACTTTAAATTTTAAATTCTTTTACACTACCGTTCAAAGGTTTGGGGTTGGTAAGACGTTTTTATTAAAGAAATTAATACTTTTATTCATCAAGGAAGCATTTATAATGTTACAAAAAAGATTTAAAAGTACACAAGCATATTGAACCTGCAGAACTTTATTTGTGCATTTGGTTAAATTGAGCAGATACTGACCATTAATGAAGTCCTGCTCTTGCGTGGAGTGGATACTGGCCAAGTGACCGCTGTGCTCTCTGCAGTCCTTCTCAGCGTCCTCCCATGTGTGTCTACGGGTGAAGTACCTGTAGCAGTGGCCGTGAAACTTCCTCCAGTTGTGCTCGCAACCCTCAGTATCTGCATTGACAGAGAAAGAGAGCTTGAGGTACAGAAATGAATCTGAAACATTTGCGAAAATGCTACTAGTTAGCATTTAGCATTTTTCATCATAAATAGCATAACAATGTGAGTGAAAGTTTAACTGAATGAAAGATTAGCATGCATTTCTTAGTATTTGGTTTGTCATGGTGTTTAAAAAGGCTATTCAGCAATAATCTCACATATAGCTACATGCTAGCCCACTCAACTTTAGCTCCTCTGAAGCGACACATCCACGCATTTTATTCGCTCCCTTTGTTGTGTCACTCTAATCCAAGGCTGTGAGCATAAGCAGTTTAGCATTAGCACAAACACGTCTTAATCTATTCAAGCTACAACAATCTAGAGAACCGTCTTCTCTCGCTAAGTTCAACGGCTAATTAAGCCCTGTCACATCCTTGTCAGAACTGCCTCTTTCTAACCCTTTGGGACTCTACCGCATCTGGGCACATGACAAACAGATAATCTCTACTTTTCTGAGTGTGTGTGGCTTCGTACATTTGTCTCTGTGTTTGAGGGTGAAGATTTTAGCCTTCTCAGACTCCTCATTTCATGAAACTGCAAGCACTTTGCTGCCGTTTTTACTCCTAGCAAATTCAAAGCGATGTTGGTAAATTGGCTGCTGCAAATTGGCCCGTATGGGCAACTGTTTAGCATGCAGATGGGTGTGAGAGCTGCCTGAACACAGGGCAGAGGAACAGAATGTACCGCAAGAAAGTATTTAAGGCGCCACAACCACTGCAGTTGCCATGGGTCTACGTGTCCAAAATTTTAACGCCAACTGTCAATCACATTACTTCCTCGTTGTCTTGATCAGAATGAAAATGTAACCATAATTTGCTTTTCTCCATTACAAATACTATCTTAGATGGTGCTAGTGAACTAGAATAGGTTTCCTTTGGTAAAGCTGGTTATAGTAGTCAATTCCATGTTGCTGATTAATGTCAGCATGTCCAAAATTTACACTTACTAGGGAAAAATGTGAATAACAATTGAATTTGGTAGCTAAATAAAACGGCAGAAATTTTATCATTAAATTATTCATGTAATTTTTAGGTTTTTATATCATGTGGTGACACATACATGAAATATTCTTCACATTATGTCACCAAAATGAAAATATTAGCAACAAAATATTTTTTTTCCCTTCACATTCTTATGATATAAGCATTCTACCAAAACACTGTTTGGTATATGGTGCTGTGAATGTCATTGGTCAAAAATTATAAAGTAAAATTAAATAAACAGCTGAATATAAAAAACAAACAAAAAACAAACATACAATATACAAATATGCAATATCCTCAATTAACCTGCCGCTTGCAGGTGTAACAATTAAAAATACATTCTGGATCCTGTTTAGCTATATTACTAACAGAGTTGTTTTCTAAAACAACCATTTCATTTAAATAGATGGTACTTCTTGTTTTGTACCACATCCACATGTTTGCATACTCTGAATATCACTAATTCAAGAGATTCAGAGCTAAACTTTGAGGGCAGCCCCATTTAACCTGAGTCAGAGGGATCTAGCCTGAAGCTAACCTGAAAGAAAATACTGCCCAGAACAAAAGATTCTCTCTCATACGCTTTGGCATTCAAGTGGCTTTCTGTTCCCTGGGGAGAAAACAGACTGGCTGCTTTATCATTGCTGCTGAGGCTGGAACAGAGACGACACACATCAAGTTTCCCAAAGGAGGACAAACCGTGTAAGCTAATCTTTAAGGCGAGAGTTAATCTTTAATGTAACAATAATTTTCAACTCGTGGGTCATGACCCAAAAATGGGTTTCAGGTCTGATAGGGTTGAGAATAACAGGGAAAAAGCAATGCTAAATGTGAATTTAAATGTGTTTCATTTGGTGCATTAAAGGTCTGTCAACCGGGAATGAAAAGAGAGAGCAGTAGACTCTGTTGAGCATTGCAATTTGATCAGTCCAAGAGACCGGAACCACACTGCGTACAAGCTTCCGGATCCATTCAGCACTGTTGACAGTGTATTGTAATACAGTGGGAACGCATCCAAATTGGTGTGCTCCAGCAGAGCCTGCTCTCTTATCTCCAGTCGCAGGAAGAATAGAGATGCTGGAGGCATTACAAGTCACCGTTGGCATACCTTGGCACCGGGCCCGGTTTAGGAATGGGTGGTTGTCACCAGTCCTCCACCTAAAAGCCTTCGCCCCAAAGCCTAGTGGGACTTGCAATCCTTTGAAGAAAGCAGCCTGACGATGTTCAAAGCAGATGATACTGCTCACGGCAGACTTTGCTTTTATATCCTGCATTCATTAAACCAGTCCTACCGCAAATATTTGCAAAAAGAGACCTGTGGAATAGTGGCTGAGCGGAGTAATTGTTTATTTGAGGCTCAACTGGTGGGTCATGAACCAAAAATGGTTTGCAGGTCTGATAGGGTCATGAATTGCAAGGAAACAATGCTAAAGGTAAATATTAAAACTCAAATTTCAAATGAAAATAAATCGAATCAAATAAAATGATCAAATCAAAATAAAGAAAATGATTGCCATATATATTTTGCTGTTGATGTGAAAGGCTGTGCAAAAAGCAAAGCAAAACAAAACAAAACCACTCAGATGCTTCTCCACTGTCCTTTTATTTTCAGGCAAAAAAGCCAATTAAAATAAATAATATATAAATAAATAAATAAATACAGAGCCTCTTCTTCAAGAGGCTAACTAACTGTATCGGACATTTATAGTTTATCTGGAGCTCCTTCCAAGCGTTGCACGCTGACGGTTGGCACGTTTTCGTGATTAATGCACGGCAAGTGAATGAGCAGCAGTTAAAAATAAAAAGGGCAAGTTCTTCCAACTGAGTGATTGGGTCATTTATTCCCATCACAATGTGATATTTTAGTGCTGTGTTTTCGACACCCCTGATAATGAAGCATTTGGGGGGTTTATTTTCAGGTGACGCCATTTTCGTGGAACACGTTTTTGCTCTTTGTAAGAATGGAGGCCGTAAGTAAGTGTAAGTAGACACAAGAAACGATAGCGAAGATTACTGTCTCAGCCACCTCATTCTGTCTTGGATGATGCAGTCAAGATCATCCAAGAGCAAGGAGTAATAAGTGCACTTTCACAGATGGGGAAGTGATAGAGTGAGAGCAGAGGGGTGAATGCTGGAACAAGGGGCGACAAACATGTTGCCATTTCCGCTCTTGTACAGACACCATCCGTATCGGTGAGAAAAAAAGCTGCCAGGGAGATGCATGCTTATAGCCTCAACGGTACGGGCTGTTGGCACACTTGATTTAAAGGGGCTGGCGCTTGTTAAAGCTGATGCGAGCCGAAAGCACTCGGGTTTCATGCACTCACACTCATAGCCACAAGGTGCATCAGCTTGGTTTATTGAGAGCAATTACAGGCCGTCCGTGGGGAGCCCATTACGACGCTTGGCTTTACGGCTCTGCAACTGGTATAGGATCCATCTGGGGTCTGATTTAGGATTTCCTAAACTGTACATAAAAAAAGTACATACAATTGAATGAATGAATGAATCAATCTATCTATCTATCTATCTATCTATCTATCTATCTATCTATCTATCTATCTATCTATCTATCTATCTATCTATCTATCTATCTATCTATCTATCTATCTATCTATCTATCTATCTATCTATCTATCTATCTATCTATCTATCTATCTATCTATCTATCTATCTATCTATCTATCTATCTATCCGTCTGTGTTTTTAAACTATTTTCAGACTTTTTTCAAACATTCAGAGATTCAGAGATGGCACGCAACTCTTACTAAAACTTAGTATATTTAATGTAATATACTCTTTGGGACATCATAAGCAGTTTTTATATGGCCTTGAAGTTTGAAAAATTAATTTTAGATATTTTATGGACCCGCAGGAACCCTAAAGTGCCAGCATTGCTGTGATCTAGCACTAAACCACCAGTAACTTGCATCAACCCACCTGGAAATCCAAGCTGGTCTTTGCTGCAGAGAGACGTTCAGAGTGCAAAATCTATTTGCCAAACTAAGTTTTGGGAATTCTGTGCAATTGTTGGGCCAAACTTCAATAACTGCTTTGCTGAAACTAGACTAGGAAAGTTGCCAAGTACTAGGAAAGTCTTCCTATAATGTTTTCCTCTTTTTCCAGCTGCCTCAGTAACACTAACACTCTGCAGCATTCATCAAATTCGCACCAACAGAAGGAAGAAATTTTCACTGGCTCACAGCCCTGACTGGTAACCTGATTGGTAAAAAAAAAAATCCTCATGCTGTGGCTCTCTGCTGCATGAAGACTGATGCTTGATGAATGCTTGATTCGTCCCCCTAAGTGTGTCTGCCACAGATTATTAGGTAGCGTATCGACTATCGACATAGACCTATGCCAAAAAACTCTCCAGAACAACTCGACAATGTTGATTACAGTATTTAATCTAAATCAGTGGTTTCCAAATCTGGTGCTGGGGACCCACCGCTCTGCACATTTTGTATGTCTCCCTTTTTTAACACACCTGATTCAGGTCATCTGCTCATTAGATGAGAGCTCTATGAACTGAACCGAGTGTGTCAGATAAGAGAGAAATAGGATCCGAAATCACAGGCTTTCTTAAGTACTTATTTTGAATAAGCAAGTATGAATGTAAACTGGGCATACTAAATTCACCATGTTGCCTTTATCTCTAGTGTCAGCTGCATCATGTCACCACCATTCACAAATCTTCTCCTGTGGCCTCACAGGATAGTAAAGTGTCCATCGAAGGCACACTTCAGAATTTCACTGGAAGTAGTAGGTCATCGGGTACATTTTGCCTACTCTTTTAGGCAGTAGTACTGTGAATTCGGACATACTTCTTTTGTCACATACCGTTTTTCACCCACTTTATAGTAGAGAAGTATGTGATTTCAGATGCCGCCATAGAAAATGTGCAGAGCAGTCCCCAAGTTTAGGATTGAAAACCACTGATCTAAATAATACTAGTTTAAAGGTACAATTTGTAAAATTTTTGCAGTAAAATATCCAAAAACCACTAGGCTAGTGTTATATATTTTGTCCAGCTGATTACTAACAATATCTCTAATGTTTTCAACTACTTGTAAATCATGAGAAAATTCCCATTCTAAACGGTGACACGGGGCAGTGCAGTCGCCTGTCAATGACGCAGTTACCTTTGTTACCGCCTTTACTGACGTAGAAACCACATGACAACAGTGCCGTGGACAAATGCGGAAGTAGAGTCTAGCGTCCAGCAAACCACTAGCTTGCTTCAAGCAGTTCCTTATTTACTTCTTGCACGTTTTATGGTGGATTGTGTTAATTATTTATGGAACATAATTACTGCTTACCATCTGCCGCTGGTTCTGTCGACAAAGACAGCTCCCGTAAACTCATGACCGGAAAAGCGGAAGCGGCGCCGGCGACTGTGTCATAATAAAAGTCCCGCTGCTCGTGAGGCGTGTGTTGATCAATCGCTCCAGCTCCTCGTTCAGCTCCCACAACACTCGGTCCTGCTCTGCTTCATACTACAGTAACGTTAATAATCGCATCCACGAACATGAGTTCTTACAGACTCCAATCCCTATTCTTTTGCACCGTCCGTTGAGATGGAGACCACGTCCCAAGTTTCCACTCTAAAACTTTACGTCATCAAACTACGCCTTTGTTTTAATAGGCTTCTAGCGACCTCTAGCGGAAAAAAATATCACAAATTGTACCTTTAAGAGAGTTTAGACACTTTGGAATGACTCAAAATCCACCCCACAAACTCAAAACAACAAACTAACATGCAACAACTGCTAATGAATTTGAACTTTTGAACCTTAAACCTCATTAATATGCTTTAGTTATCAGACCTTCAACTTTCTGCTTGCTATATATGGAATATGCAAAATGACTGTCAGACAGCAAGTGTCTTCTGATTGGCTAAACAAAGAATCCGACCACAGCCTGAAATCAAATACAAATATATAATTATTAAATATACTGAGTGGCATTCATAAAAAACGGCAAAAAGACAAGTTAGAAATTTGTTTCTCTACTCAACTCTTTAGCACTCTTCACCACACGCTCCTGTTGATGTGATGTTATAATTAAGAAATCTTCATTAGTGCAAACACTATCTAAAGACCCAGAAGGCCGTGATTAATTTAGCTGTGCTCAATATTAGTTGATGCAGGACCTCAGTGGTACAACTCACTGTCTGTCTTGATTAATTTCAGATCTGCCTCCCTCCAGCTCAGGCTAGATGGCATGTAACATTCCCACCACTCTTTTCAGCTGTCAATCAATCTGCTAGTCTTGACAAAACTTCCTTCAAGATAAAAGAAATTGCCATCAGGTTGGATAGGTGCATTGTTTAACCTTGTTACAAGCATGCAAACTTCAATAACTAGCCATTTTCTCTGGAAAGAAAACTTAGGGACAGAAAATGATCAGTGCTTGGGGAAAAATTTCACAAAAATGCCCCAGATATGTGGGGTAAAATATATTCAGCTACCTCATTATAAGTGCATATGCAATATATTCACAATATTCTGCATCAGTGAATTATTTTAGATTAATCGGTTTAACTCTTTAAGGTATTCATCCTATTTTGAGTGCAAGCTCCTGTTTCTTCTATTTTGTTACAAAATGTGTATTTCTTCCCTCAATATGAGTCAACACTGCAAGATACAAAAATAACCTGCCAAATATTTATTACAAATATTGACAAATCCTGCATTCTAGCATGAAAGAATGGATTGAGACTACATGATGGTTCTCAGATGCATCACCACCATCAGACAGAAAATCTTACAGAGGTTTAACTAATGACATGCATAATAGTGACATGCACATTGGCATGTCATTATATTTATGTGACCTGTGCTGGCAAAATGAGTAGCAATTTTGTAATAAATTGTTATTCTCTATTAAAAAAAACCTTCAAAATGATGTGTGATTTGTTGGAATCCAACAAAAAATGACTGAGAAGTCGATAGTCATCAAAGTCAATTTTCAGAAAAATCGAGTTAAAGTTTTCTGAAGGTTCCAAAACAAAATCACATAGCAACCATACCTTAAAATCTCTGGTAATACCAGCAAATTTGGTACAAACCAACCAAAACCATATCTTTAGGAAGAATATATATATTCAACTTTTTTCCATGATTCCACAATTGTTTGATTAACATTAATGCAACAGACAGCCTACAGTATACATTAAGATACTGTACCAAATGGATCTAATATAATGTTACACATCAGATGTTTTTCCCCAGCAGTTAACCAAAAGTTCACTTAAGACATAACAGATAATGTTTGCGTGAATACTCGACAAAATATATATACACAATACTCTGTGTATATGTGTATTTCTGGATCGCGCGCTGTCTGAGGCATCTTTGTGCGTGCGCCATGGATCTGTCAGTCAGCGCAAGATTGATTTGTTTACATCAGCATGAGTTTGAAAATCACATTTCTTTGGTTCAGACTCATGCCAGACTCATGAGAATTCGCTATGAATATTCACAAAGATGGAATGCTGCACTTTACAACAATACCAAGCCCCAGTCGTCCAGAAGTTAGCAAAGGAAAACAGCATTTTTAATGGACAAAGGAAAGGTACTGTCAGAAAACGTACAAATAAAGATACTTTTAGATGTTTAATTGCTATTTGGAGCAGTGGGTTTGCTAGACAAGATCTTAATGAACTATTTTTTGTGAATATTTTCGTCCGAAATTGACATTTTTAACTTGTTTTACCTGTAGCTCGAAATTAGCCTCCTATTGCCAGCAGAAGTCACACACACACACATATATATATATATATATATATATATATATATATATATATATATAAAACTAAACGTAAAATTGCTTCTTTTTTCTTCTTTTTATTAATAAACTGGTTTATTTAACAATTTGTGTCTTTCTCTTTAAATAAATTAAATTATAATTAACTTTTTCTTAAGAATAAAAAAGCTTATGTTGTAAACTATATATACAGGGAGCCCTTTCTTACACATTACTATAATATTAAAGGTTACAATTAACAAGAGAGACCAAAATATTAAATTCAGTTGCTATTTATTTTTAGATATAATAATCAACACTTAAAAAAAAAATTGCACATAAGGCAGGTTTTGCACTAACTTCTAAATCTAATTATAACATTATTTCTCCAATTCATTTTTGAAATATAAACATTTACACATTTATTGTCATAACTTGTTTTCATGACAAATTTATTTAAACATATATTGGTAACACTTTATAATAACTGCACACTATGAAGCATTAGTTAAGCATTAGTTAATAGTTAATTAATCACTTATAAAGCATTAATATACATTAGTAAGTAGTTTATAAATACAGCTATAATTGCTTTATTCTTGATTTATAAGCATATCTATAATGTGTTTAATAATTGTATTTTCATACTTTACTAATAATCAATTTATTGTTTCTAAATTAAGTATTACATTATTTACAAACCAGTTATTTAGGAGTTGTCAGTAGTTAATTTAGTAAGTGTAAGTAAATGATTAATAAACTATTTAAACATTCATTTATACATCTTATTATTTAGACACATAGTAATAGTTACTTAGTGTGTTAGTAAATGTTTTATTAACACATATTCCTACTGCAATTCATGATTAATTCAGGTAGTTATAAAACATTTAGAAGTGGTCAGTTAACTATTTTTGTGAGCTCATCTAAAGTGAGGACTATTTATGCTTTGTAAAGCTTTTATAAATGAGATTTAAAGGTTCAGTGATCTTCTACACTGCTGTTCTCTAATTTTTAAAGTTAGTACTGAGGTAGTTTTGACACTAGGAATATGTTAATAAAGCATTTATTAACACACTGAGTAACTAATACTATATGTATAAATAATAAGATGCATAAATGTACATTTAAATATTTTATTAATCATTTACTTACACTTCCTAAATGATCTTATGAACCACTGACAACTCCTAAATTACTGGTTTGTGAATAATGTAATGCATAATTTAAAAATGATAAATTGATCATTAATAAATTATGAAAATACAATTATTAAACTCATTATAGATATGCTTATAAATCAAGAACAAAGCATTTATAGCTGTATTCATAAATGGCTTACTAATGTCTATTAATGTTTTATAAATGATGAATTAACTATTTACTAATGCTTAACTAATGCTTCATAGCGTGAGTTATTCTAAAGTGTTACCCATATATTAAATAATTAAGACATTACTAACAGGTAAAGTAAATATAATGAATATATAAGCTAATATAGTGCATAGAGTTAATTTCTCTAGTGAAATAACATGCTGTGGAGAGTAAATGACTTCCCTGAGGTAAATGTGCTACGTAAGATATTATTCTCAAGTTGTTTAATTAATGTTTTTTCCATGGTTGAAACACTGGTCATGTGTAGGACCTTCTTTTTGCGGCCAATACAGCATGAATTCGTCTATTGATTTTATACAGTGTACAGTTTAATGAACAAGAACCTAATATCAAGTGACTTACATTTTAGACACCAAATCACCTGTTTCGCTCTATTTCGCCTACTAAAATAGTTCCAGACAAAGTCCACACAGAATTGTTTAGCATCTCTGAGCAACACTTTCTGAATGAATAAGCCATTGGAATGGATCGGTTGAATCTCAATGACTCACTCATTAATAGTGATTCGCTGCCATCTACTGGCGGGTTTAATTTCACTGTTAAAGTGTCTTAATTCTTAATAACAGTATTTAACATTGTCTATTTTCAACATTTCAAAACATTATTTATGCATCTGTAACTGCTCTTGACTGATTAACTTTAATAAAGTTTAATCTATAGTTAAACAGTTATACATTAGATTACAATTTCTGTACATGAAAATCTTGTGTTTAAACCTACATGAAAAACTTGATAAGCACTGTTTATTACAAGTATATGTTTGTTCTGTTGTATTTATTTGTGCTATTACTCGTAATTTGATAATTTGTTACTATTTTATTACTTGACTGTTTATTTGTATAACAATATTTAAAATTTAAGTGAGTTAATCTAGTAGCTTTTGGTGTCAAAACCCTATTTATTAAGGTTACATGTATCAAAAACAACAAAAACAATAACTAGGCTTATTTTATAGGCCCATTTTCTTGGGGCAAGTGAAAATTTTGGCAGGGCAAGTAAAAATTTAAACCACTGGCCCGACCAGGCCAGTAGATAAAATCCTTAGTGTTGAGCCCTGCTGTATCATTTTAAAAAACTTGCACTATGAAACACGTTTTCAAAAGCTTGCATTTCCGGGCCCCCAAAATGCTGTTGTCATGTAAATCAATGGCCAAACGCATAAAAAGTTTTCCGTTTTTAGTTGAAAAGGAGTTATGTAAACGCCCCCTCAGTTTCATTGTCCAACCCCTGTGATTAATTGTAAGGCTGTGTGAAGAGAACAACAAAAAATGCTGGGATGTTTATGTCATCACACTATGCTGAGGACAAACTCGACTATGACAACAAAATGATTTTGTGCTGGGTCTAAGTTAATAAGCATCAGGCATGACTTCAGCTCATAAATCTTCCCCACACATTTGACTTAACAAATACTTCACAGTCAGACAGATACGGTGGGAATTGCTTGCAGTCACTAAATTGAGCAGGAAGGGAGAGATATATGCCTAAATTGTGTGTGTGGGTCTTGGGAGTTTTGCAGGTGGTTTCGTGCATCGAAAGCATTGGTTTAAAATGTGATTCGGCAAGCCACAGGAAGCATTAATATCCCTTCATTCTCACTCAGGATTGTGCACCTTTATCCAAAGGCACTTCCTGTTCTCTCTGAACAAATATTTATGTTACGGATTGGGATTTAAAAAGAGAAGTTATAGAACTGAACAACTGCATGATATTAACATATGCAAGTGACATGAAATACGTTTGGAAGTGCATTCTGCAGCACAGGGATTAATTAAGCATGTCACATGCTAATCAGCTTTTTATTCAATTTGCAAATGATTAGCTTCACACAAAGAATAGAGGATGTTTGTAGCACGCCATGCATGTTTATGCATTTCTTTTGTTCGATTTTAAGAAAGCCAGTTGAGCAGAAATTACCAGGAACATCTACTCCTGAAGATTTGAGAAGAGTAGATTTAGAGGGAGGAACCGGCAGAGAAGCGTGTGAGACAAAATTACTCATCCTAAAAGCTACATTTCTTCAGAGTGAACGCTGTATGGAAATTTAGTGACGTTAAAGACAATGAAGGATTTTTCCCCCCACAAACATACATTAAGGATCTCTGTGAAATGCTATTAATGTTTTAATTCAATGTTTTAATGTGTTAAAAAAGCTGTTACCTCAATTTGAGCATCCGGAAGGGTTGCAATTAGCATAACGTATTAATTGGCTCAGTGGGTCTGTTGATACACACTACACTGTGTATCGAACAGCTGGCCTCTGAACCTGCCAGTTTGATGGTGTTGTAGGTGTATTGACATCGTTAGTGGTCGCCATGGAAACTGGAGGTTTCTGTTGGAAGCAGGTAAGCTTCAAAGGACTGATGTGGTTGTGATGAGAAAAGACAGTCTTTGAATCACATTACACCGGAGACTGGGCGAGCAAACAAATTAACCTGACACGGGCTTCAGCTCCTCTTTGATCATTCTTATTGAAGGGGTGTGTGTGATTGTACATTAACCACTGTTCTCGCACAAAACATCCATATTGGTCCTCTCGATGTGTAATTTAAAAAAGCTACTTCAGGTAAGGAATTTATGTTTAACAGAAATTGTGACAATGCGGTGATGCAAGCCTGATGTGCAGTGTAGTGAGTGTCATATATATGTCAAAAAATATATACATTAATAGCAAAATAAATAACCTAAAAAATTCTAAACATATATATTTTATTTTAAAGGCTATATGTAGTACCTGCCCGCTTTCTCCACCACATTTTCCCATTCATTTTCTATAGGAATTTTAAAAAACATGAAGATATGAACCAAACCAAGTAGTCCTCCAAACCAAATAAACAACACAAGATTACTAACTGATTTGAAGCAAAAAGTATTTCCAATGAAGCACTGCAGTGATTAAATTAAAAACTTAAACTAAAAACATAAAGCTATTGATTTAGAGTTGATGATAATACATATAAAACAATATATTTCAATATATTGTACAATATTCAGATATAAATAGAAATGTAATGTATTTTCATATTTATTTATTCATTAAAGAAGTAAAAAAAAAGTTCTTCTGAAGAAAATTATTGGGAATTTTACTTGCGGAAGCAAAAACAAATATTTCCTATGAAGCACTGCAAATTATATAATTGAATTAAAAACATAAAAATGATTGATTTAAAGTTATGGCACAGTTTTCAGATATAAATACAAATGTAAAGTAGTTTCATGTTTATTAATATTCATTAAATGTAATAATACAAAGTTTCTGCAGCAGAAGAACTGATTTTTAATTTAGAAGATCTAGAAGATCTTTAAAGTCAGTTCTTCAGAAGAAATTGAAATTGATTTTTGCACTGATCGTTGCACTGTACAATCTTTTCAAAATCTCTTCAAAATCAGACATTTGAATAAGCACTTGTACAAAATAAAAAAAATAAATTAAATATTACACACTAAATGTGTTCCTGCATGTTAATGGAAAATTAACATCGTCATCACCAGAAGGGCAGCCATGAGCCTGTTTCAGTCCACTGCTCCCACTTCTCCAGCACACTTTACAAGACATAAAGTGTGTGTATGATGGGAGGGCTTCCCCCCACTCTCTTAGGGAGGCTGCATTTGGAGGGGAGGATTTGGGTGAAGGTGCGTTTCGCTCCACTAGAGCGATCGCAAGTCCGACTGCATCTCTCCTACTGCTTCCTCTATTTTCTCACTCCTGTTTCCCTCTCTGTCTCACTTACTCTCTCTCATGGCTGGGACAGGATTGATCGCCCATGCTTCATTGCCTTGCAGCTGAACACTTGGTTGTAAGGCCATAGGATGGTACAGCAAACACATTCAGGCTGGAGAAAGCAAGCATGCTGTGGAGGTCTGACATTGCAGTGGATTACACCAGGATTAAATTTGCTGGTCTCAGTACAGGTGCAGCTTGTTTAGTTTGATAGGACTCACCTGGGCTATCTGCACCTATTGCTGTCTATGTGAAGGCTCGTACCTGAACCTGCTTATTTTTTTTTTTGTGTTTTTTTTTTGTTTTTACTCAACTATTAATGTATAATGTATCTCATCTGTCACCATGTAAATATATTTATGATATTCTGCGACAATATAATATAATGTTAATTATTGTTTGGAGTTCTAATATAATTTTATATACTCATTTATTTAAGTTATGACATGTTTTATTGCATAAATGTATAATTAAATATATATATATATATATATATATATATATATATATATATATATATATATATATATAAATAAATTCTTATAATTAATGTTTCTTGTCCATTTATTTCAAGTAGCTTTGTAAAAGCAGTTTCCCTTTCAGTCGGACACATTCGACATAAGTCAGAAGTGAACAGACGAATTGGGATATTGCAAGAGAGCCCTATCACCTTTGAGTGTAACTTAAAGTAACTAAACGAGCCAATGGAAGATTGGCATGCGAGCTTTGCATCACACGCACCTCCCCCGGGTATAAATGCAGTTGTGAAGCATTCGCATATTGTCTTTCGCTTTGGAGCCAAGCATTGTGTTCCCGCTAAGATCACCTTTCTGTGTAAAAAAATTAGAGTCTTTGGAGCCTCTTCTTTGTCCCATGTTGGTGATACAGCACTTTACAGAGGCGGCCGTGAGCTTTATACACAGCTCTCAACTGCTGTTTTCACAGCAATTCTGTTGCATTCCCGGTCAGGTTTGCGATTTGGGCCGGTTTTGTCTGTGTGTGTTCATTGTTGGCGGCATGTGTGAACCTACAATCACACCGTGGCCGATCCCCTGTGTGTTTCAGTACAATACAAAGAGCGAGTTCCCTTTCTAAAAGAGCTTAACATACGGACACTGCATCTTTTTCAAGATGTCATTCCATCCGTGTGTTTCTGGATGCGGTTATTTCCTATCCTCATTGACCGCAACGATCTCTGTCTTGCATGTCTGGGCATAAGCGTGCTGAGGCTGTGTTTGTGGGTGGTTCATGCTCTCTCATCAGAGCATGACCACGTTGGTGTGTGGTTCATCTTGCCTTTCTCGTAAGGGCTTGAGCGCTCAGCGGCCATGTGCGATCAAGCTGCCGGCTGAGAGCACGTGTTGTCATGGCAACCAAGCACGCTGTCCGGCGAGAATCAAGTGCCTCGAACGAGGTGGAGTCCCCTCACCTATACCCAGATCTAGTTTTTTCTGGTGCTCCAGAAAAATGCTACTTTGGTGAGTAGCCAGGATGACCTGAGGATTACAGTGCGACACTACCTGCCGAGCCAATCTCTGTGGAACCCCACTCCTCTAGCGCATCACAAGCATGCCGAGACTGTGTTGGTGGGTGGTTTATGTTCTCTTATGAGAACATAGCCACGTCGGCGTTCAGCAAGCCGTGTGCCGTCCAGTTAGATGGCCATGTTCACTCTCAGCAGTTTAGCTCGCCAAGGGCGTCAGTGATGCTACCTGTCGCTAAGATGGGTGACCAACCTGGAGAACACTTGTTCTGGAGAGAACACTTATGTTTCTGTTTATGCCCCTGTGCTTCAGGTGGAGATTGCTGTCCTCCTGGCGAAGGACGCAATAGAACTGGTCCCTCCAGCCGATATGGAGTCAGGGTTTTACAGCCCCTACTTCATTGTACCCAAGAAAGGTGGCAGGTTACGGCCAATCTTGAATCTGCAAGTCCTGAATCAGTCCCTCCACAGGCTGCCGTTCAAGATGGTAATGCAGAAACGCATTTTTGATGGCATCCGTCCCCAAGATTGGTTTGCAGCGATTGACCTGAAGAACGCGTACTTTCATGTCTTGGGGGTCAAGGGTTGGGCATATCAGTATTACATCCTACCCTTCGGGCTGGCCCTGTCGCCCTGCATCATTTCAAAGGTTGCTCCTCACCGCTTCAGCACTGGCATCACGGCTGAGTCCTGAGATGGGCGTAGCAACGCGGCGCATTCTGTGTGGCTATCACACCGAGCTGCCGTCCTACCTTCACTTAGTGGTCGGACCCTTCATTCTTGCGGGCAGGAGTTCCCCCGGAACAAGTGTCCCGGCATGCTGTGGTCTCCACAGCATGCAGCCGACGAGCTTTCATGGCAGCCTCTGCTTCCGAGAGAATGGAGACTCCATCCCCAGGTGGTCCAGCTGGTTTAGCAGCATTTCAGAGTCGCACAGGTAGACCTGTTTGCCTCTCCAGACACAGCCCATTGCCAGTTGTTTTACTCCCTGACTGACGCACTCTCGACACAGATGGCACACTGGCACACACTTGGCCCCGGGACCTTCACAAGTATGCGTTTTGCCCAGTGAGCCTGCTCGCACTGCTACTGTGCAAAATCAGGGAGGAAGAGGAACAGGTCCTGTTAGTTGCACCCTATTGGCCCACTCGGACCTGGTTTCCAGAACTGATGCTCCTCACAACAGCACCTCCTTGGCCCATTCCTCTGAGGAAGGACCTACAGACTCAGAGATGGGGCACCCTATGGCACCCGCATCCGGACCTCTGGAAACTTAATGTCTGGTCCCTGGACGGGATGCGGAGGTTCTAGGTGATCTACCCCAGTCGGTTGTAGACACCATTACTTCTGCTAGAGCCCCTTTCTACGAGGAACCTCTATGCCTAAAGTGGAACCTGTTCGTCGAGTTGTGTTTTTCCCATGGGGAGAACCCCCGAACTTGCTCGATCAGGTCAGTGCTTTCCTTTCTGCAAGAAGGGTTGGACTGAAGGCTGTCTCCCTCCACCCTTAAGGTGTATGTTGCTGCCATTGCTGCACATCACAACACAGTTGATGATAAGTCCTTAGGGGAGCATGACCTGATTGTCAGGTTCCTGAGGGGGGCAAGGAGACTGAATCCACTTCGCCCTCCCTCTATACCCTCTTGGGACCTGTCCCTGGTACTTACAGCTCTCCAGGGACCTGCCTTTTAGCCTTTGCAGTCATTGGAGTTAAAAGAGCTATCCCTTAAGACAGTACTCCTGGTTGCATTGGCCTCCATTAAGAGGGTAGGGGACCTGCATGCATTTCGGTTGATGAATCGTGCCTGGAATTCGGGCCGGGTAATCCTCACATTATCTCGAGACCTCGGCCCGGGTATGTGCCCAAGGTTCCTACCGCTCCCTTCAGAGATCAGGTTGTGAACCTGCAAGTGCTGCCTTCGGGGGACGCAGACCCAGCCCTGGCTTTGCTCTGTCCCATCTGTACCCTGCGCCTTTACGTGGACAGAACGCAAAGCGTTAGGACCTCATACCAGCTCTTCATCTGTTACGGAGGCCAGCAGAAGGGAAAGGCTGTCCCCTGATGTGCGCCAGGTCACTGTAGCTTATGCTGGCTGCTGGAAGGGGTCAGTAACGGTGGCTTTTTATTAGGGATCCCAATTTGTCGGTTCACTTCTGACGTACGTCAAACGTGAACGACTGAAAGGGAACGTCTCGGTTACGTATGTAACCCTTGTTCTCTGAAGGAGGGAACGGAGACGTATGTCCTGTCGCCATAGTTCCTGTGCCTCCGCTGAAGTGCTGGGTTACATGCTCGGCTCCTCAGCGAAAAACAATATACGAGTGCTTCACTACTGCATTTATACCTGCTCCCGGGGGCGGTGCATGTGACGCAAAGCTCGCATGGTAATCTTCCATTGGCTCGTTTAGTTACACTCGAAGGTGATAGGGCTCTCTTGCGATATCCCAATTCGTTGGTTCACTTCTCTGACGTATGTCTCTGTTCCCTCCTTAAGGGAACGAGGGCTACATGCATAACCGAGACATTTTCCACTCAATTGGTCATTATCAGTACATAATGCGGTTAATTCCAGATCAGGAATTTCCCCCACCTCCAAAATATCTGTCATCATTCTTATAATTTGCATGTAAGTGTGCATTTGTGTTATTTAATTACCTTTCTCACAAGTGGCTCCACCATAGCTGGGCAGACACAGACATACAAAAGAGTTTATCTCATCAATGCAGGTGCCTCCATTCTGACATGGATTGGACTGACAGTCATCAATATCTGTGAGAACAAACAGAGACAGAGATTATTAAATTCTGAAACAACACATTGTGTTACTTTTTTTTAACCTTTTCATCAGAGTTGAGAAAGTACCGCAGGTGTTAAAAAAATGGCACACTAGAAAGTTGTTATTCTGTTCTCATTATTTTCCTGTTTTCAAACTAACATATGTCCTAACATTGCTATATTTCCAATTACTGAGGTAAAGTGTCTTGCTGGGGTTACAGCAATTAACTTGTACAACACGTGGACTACAATCACTATAATAATGAGCTGGACCATTTTTACAAACACTTTGTGCAAAAAAAGAATTCAAATGAGAGCGGACCAGCTGGGAATATCAAATTTGTATATGTGTGGGGAATAAATCAGCCGGTTGTGCTGAAAATGTATTTGCTGTGCCTTGCTGTTGTTTCTTCAAGAACTGAACATACATCTATGATCTATGTTGTTTCTCTCATATCATATTTTCATCAAATGTTTGGAACAAGATCAAGTACATTTTTACATTTATATATTTTTGTTTTCAGTCTGAAGAACAATGTAACAAACCCATTTGGATTATTTACACTACTTTAACTCAAATCAAAGGTTCCCATTCAGTCGGTCACGTTCGACGTACGTCGGACAGACCGACGAATAGGAATCTCGCCAGAGAAGCCAATCTACTTCGAGTGTAACTAAACGAGCCAATGCACATTGGCATGCAATCATCTGCATCAGCTGCTCACCTCGCAGCGCGGGTATATAATGAGCAGCAGGTGCGTTGCATCTTCAGCTTTTCGCTTCGGAGCCGAACTACTGCAAACACGGTGGTTTCTACGAGCGAGTGTTTGAAGAACGGACTTCAACGAGCCAGCTCTCTCTCTGACTGCTCTTCTCGTCCGGTGCAGGAGGAACAGCACAGCAGCGGGGCCGATTTTTTCTTCTTTGCTTTGTGTTTTGCCTTTTTTATTTGAGCAAATTAAGCTGTGTATCAGCGTGAAGGCCGTTTTCACGGCTGGTGACGGTGCGCTTTAAGAGCGCTAAAAAGCTGTTCTCACAGCTGGTAAGAGCAGCGTCTGCAAAGAGAGTGCACACGACAGGCTGCACATTCCCTGTCTGTGCTGCAGCGGCTATTCCCCTGCGTGCTTCAGCACCTAAAAGAGTCAGTCCTTGAAAGAGCTTACACGAGTAGTTCGCGTCTTTTTAAAGATGTCGTTCTACTTGTGTGCTGCTGGATGCGGTCGTTACCTGGCGCCCCGGGATGGTCACCAACGCTGTATCGCGTGCTTGGGCTTAAGGCACGCTGAGGCGGCGTTTGTGGACGAGTCATGTACCCATTGTGGGATGATGACCGTCGCGGAGTTGCGGTCTAGACTCCAGTTCCTGCAAAGGGGCGGAGTCCCGGTGCCGTTGCCTCGTTCCAATCCTCCTCAGAGGGTTGCTTCGGGCAGCGGCACTGGTGACCTGAGGATCACGGTGAGCGCGCTTCCTTCGGGGAACCAACCCCCTAGGAACCCTCATCCCTCCTGCACTCCGCAGCCAGTAGAGCTGCCGGGGGAGCGTGGTGGACCACCCCAGAGGTGTGTACCATCCGTATCCTTCGGAGCTCCCCAGGATGACCGGATGTCGATCGCTGCATCGGAGGGTGAGCCTGATACTTCCGCGGATGACGATTCGGCGCAGCTGCCTCCCTCGGGAGTGACAACTGTGCCCGATTCAGACCCGGAAATGATGGCTATGCTTTCCCGGGCCGCCAACAGGGTCGGGCTCGTGTGGAATCCTCCACCGTGTCCCGAGCCCTCGAGGTTGGACGATTGGTATCTCGGGGTGGCAAGGGCTGGTTCTCAGCCCCCCACCCCAGTGCCTTTCTTCCCGGAGGTGCATGAAGAGCTCACTGGCACGTGGACGGCACCTTTTACTGCCCGAAACCGTGTCGGTGGGTCCTCCTCCCTCACCACCCTTGACGGCGGGGCAGCGAAGGGTTATACGCGCATACCCCCTGTGGAACGGGCCGTTGCTATGCAACTGTGCCCTAACTCCACCTGGCGGGGGAGCCGTCTCTCCCTTCCCGGGCCTGTAAGCACTCGTCGGATCTTACCGGCAAGGCTTACCAGGCCTGTGGGGAAGCTGCCTCTGCCCTACACGCTATGGCGTTGTTGCAGGTCCATCAGGCCAAGGCACTGAGGGATCTGCACGAGGGTGGTCATGACCCACAAGTTCTTCAGGAACTTCGTGCCGCGACGGACCTCGCGCTTCGTGCGACGAAGGTTACGGCGCGGTCAGTGGGTCGTGCGATGTCCACACTTGTGGTCCAGGAGCGCCATCTCTGGCTGTGTCTCGCGGACATGAGGGATACCGACAAGGTCAGGTTTCTTAATTCCCCCGTGTCCCAGACCGGCCTCTTCGGCGACGCGGTCGAGAACTTTGCCCAACAGTTCTCGACTGTACAAAAGCAGTCTGAGGCCATCAGTCATATCCTGCCGAGGCGGTCAGCTGCTGCTCCACCACCGCCCGCAGCACCTCAGACTGCTCGTCGCCGAGGGCGCCCCCCTGCGGCCGCCCCCGCTCCCGCGCCCCAGCAGCAGCAGCCTCCGGCTAAGCGGCGCCGTGGAGCCGGTCGCGGTCGGGGCGCCCAGCCCGTCCCGCCACCCCCCAAGAAGAAGGGTGGCAAGGCCAAGTCCAAGCGGCCCTAGGACGGGCGACCCGGAGATGGAGAGGACTGCTCTACAGGAGGTGGTGACCGCACCGCTCCTTCCCCCGGAGGAGGGCCGGGTGGAAAATCTTTTGTTTCCTTTTGTTTTTGTTCCGCCGCTGGCCCAACAGCCAGCGGTACCCAAATTCTCAATAAAAGAGCAGTTTCCTCTATCTCCGGGTCCGAAGAGGGCTCGGAGAGCAGTGGGAGGGCAAGAACCTCACCACTCTCATCCCCCTCTTCTCTCGCCAGCGGACAGCAGCGAGCAGCAGGCAGTCAAAGCCTCGACTGCTCCCTCTGTCCACCCGTGGAAGCAGGTAAGTGTTGCACAGCACACTGTGACGCCGCGTCGGGCCGCCTCGCAGAGAGAGCCCCCGGGCCGCGTCCCTGCGTTCCACCTCGCTGCCCCGCTGCGGGTGCGCCTGTGGTTCCTCTGGTCCCGCTGGTACGGTCTCTGGGGGCCTGGTTAGCGCTCACCAGTCCGTCCCGCTGGCTCATTCGGACCATCAGGCTCGGCTATGCGATTCAGTTCGCCCGGCGTCCCCCAGGTTCAAGGGCGTCCACTTCACTGTAGTGAAAGATGTCGATGCCCCTGTCTTGCGTGCGGAGATCGCAGTCCTACTGGCGAAGGATGCGATACAGCCGGTCCCTCCAGCCGATATGAGGTCAGGGTTCTACAGTCCCTACTTCATTGTACCCAAGAAAAGCGGCGGGTTACGACCGATCCTGGATCTGCGCGTCTTGAATCGGAGCCTTCACAAGCTACCGTTCAAGATGCTCACGCAGAAACGCATTTTCGAATGCGTCCGTCCCCGGGATTGGTTTGCAGCGATCGACCTGAAGGACGCGTACTTTCATGTCTCGATCCTTCCGCGACACAGGCCTTTCCTGCGGTTCGCGTTCGAAGGTCGGGCATATCAGTACAGAGTCCTACCCTTCGGGCTGGCCCTGTCTCCCCGCGTCTTCACGAAGGTCGTGGAGGGAGCCCTTGTTCCCATGAGAGAACAGGGTGTTCGCATTCTCAACTATCTCGACGACTGGCTCATTTTAGCACAGTCCCGGGATCAGTTGTGCGAACACAGGGATTTGGTGCTCAGACACCTCAGCCAGTTGGGGCTTCAGGTCAACTGGGAAAAGAGCAAACTCGCCCCGGTGCAGAGGATCTCTTTTCTCGGTATGGAGTTGGATTCGGTCGAGCAGATAGCACGCCTCACAGAGGAACGTGCTCGGTCAGTGTTGAACTGCCTGAATACGTTCAACGGCAGGACAGCGGTCCCACTGAAATTCTTTCAGAGGCTCCTGGGGCATATGGCGGCTGCTGCGGCTGTAACACCGCTCGGTCTGCTTCATATGAGACCGCTTCAGCACTGGCTTCACGGCCGAGTCCCGAGATGGGCGTGGCAGCGTGGCACGTTCCGGGTGTCAATCACTCAGGAGTGCCGCCGAACCTTCAGTCCGTGGTCGGACCCCTTGTTTCTTCGGGCAGGAGTGCCCTTAGAACAGGTGTCCCGGCATGCTGTGGTGTTCACAGATGCTTCTGCCACCGGCTGGGGTGCCACGTACAACGGGCATGCAGTGTCAGGGGTTTGGACGGGACCCCATCTGCATTGGCACATCAACTGCCTCGAGTTGCTGGCAGTACGCCTTGCTCTGAGCCGCCTCAAAGGCCTGCTACGGGGCAAGCATGTACTGGTCCGTACGGACAACACTGCGACCGTTGCGTACATCAACCATCAAGGTGGTCTACGCTCCCGTCGCATGTCGCAACTCGCCCGCCATCTCCTCCTGTGGAGTCGGAAGTTTCTGAGGTCGCTTCGCGCCATTCATGTCCCCGGTGTGCTCAACCGTGTGGCCGACGAGCTATCACGAGCTGCGCTGCCAGGAGAATGGCGACTCCACCCCCAGGTGGTTCAGCTGATCTGGAGAGAGTTCGGAGAGGCTCAGGTAGACCTGTTTGCCTCACCAGAAACCTCCCACTGCCAGTTGTTTTACTCTCTGACCGGGGGAACACTCGGGACAGACGCACTGGCACACAGCTGGCCCCGGGGCCTGCGCAAATATGCGTTTCCCCCAGTGAGCCTACTTGCACAGACTCTGTGCAAAGTCAGGGAGGACGAGGAGCAGGTCTTGTTGATTGCGCCTTACTGGCCCAACCGGACCTGGTTCCCAGAACTCTCACTCCTCGCGACAGCCCCTCCCTGGCCCATTCCTCTGAGGAACGACCTTCTTTCTCAGAGACGGGGCACTCTTTGGCACCCGCGTCCAGACCTCTGGAAACTCCATGTCTGGTCCCTGGACGGGACGCGGAGGTTCTAGGTGACTTACCCCCCGAGGTACTTAACACCATCACTTCGGCTCGCGCACTGTCTACGAGACGTGCTTACGCCTCGAAGTGGAACCTGTTCGTCGAGTGGTGCTCTTCTCGCCGGGAAGACCCCCGAAGATGCTCGATCGGTGTCGTGCTTTCCTTCTTGCAGCAGGGGTTGGAGCGTAGGCTGTCCCCCTCCACCCTCAAAGTCCATTCTGCTGCTATCTCCGCTTACCACGACCACATAGATGGCAAATCTGTTGGTCAGCACGACCTGGTCGTCAGGTTCCTTAGGGGGCGAGACGGTTAAATCCTCCTCGTCCCCCTCCATACCCTCTTGGGACCTTACTCTGGTGCTCAGAGCACTTCAGATTGCTCCCTTTGAGCCTTTGCTGTCAGCAGACTTAAAGATTCTGTCTATGAAGACTTTGCTGCTGGTGGCATTGGCCTCCGTCAAGAGGGTAGGGGACCTGCAGTCATTTTCGGTCGACGAATCGTGCCTACAGTTCGGGCCGGGTGATAGCCATGTGGTACTAAGACCCCGGCCTGGCTATGTGCCCAAGGTTCCTACCACTCCCTTCAGGGACCAGGTAGTGAGCCTGCAAGCGCTGCCCTCGGAGGAGGCAGACCCAGCCCTGGCTTTGCTCTGTCCAGTTCGCGCCTTGCGACTGTACATAGACAGAACTCGAAGCTTCAGGACCTCAGACCAGCTCTTTGTCTGTTACGGAGGCCAGCAGAAGGGAAAGGCTGTCTCCAAGCAGAGGATGGCCCACTGGATAGTGGATGCCATCGCCCTGGCTTACCAAGCTCAGGGCGTGCCCTGCCCGCTCAGGTTGCATGCTCACTCCACGAGAGGTGTGGCATCCTCCTGGGCGCTGGCTCGTGGCGCCTCGCTAACAGACATTTGTAGAGCTGCGGGCTGGGCGACACCTAACACGTTCGCTAGATACTATAGCCTTCGTGTCGAGCCGGTCTCCTCCCGTGTTCTCGCCTCAGGTCAGAGGCACGGAGAGGCCCCGGCTTAGTGTCGGCTTGCTGCGCTACATGCGCGTTCTATTCTCCAGAGAGTCCCTACGGGCAGACCCTGTTGAGTCCTCCGGTTACCCTTCGGCAGCCGACGTGGCGGAGCGTCTGGCGCCAGGCCTATACTCCGTTGTATCCTTGAGAACCGGATTTAGGCTGGGTTCCATATGTGTGACCCTACGGGGATCCCATATGGCTTTTCCACGGCTGCTCTTAAACGAAGCCCGTGTCTTTCCCTCTGGGAGAACCCATCTCTATCGAGTTGGAGTCACCCCAGTTCTTCCATATGTAGCACAGCCCTACAGGGTTAGTCCATATGTACTTCTCCACATAACTCCTTCGGGGAAGGATGTGGCTTCCGCAGCGTTCCTTCAAACGAAGGTTACGCTTCCCAGCGTTATCCAATAGTCTCACTGAATGGGTTTTGGAACAACAGTGATCGACCCTCTCTGTGTGTT
The DNA here is from genome assembly GCF_024489055.1 of Chanodichthys erythropterus. Lineage (NCBI taxonomy): Eukaryota > Metazoa > Chordata > Actinopteri > Cypriniformes > Xenocyprididae > Chanodichthys > Chanodichthys erythropterus. The sequence goes on from NC_090230.1 coordinate 13,411,302, forward strand.
AGCCCTGTCCCACCGTCCGCAGGCAAGGGGGTTCAGGTGGCTTACAACAGAGCGCTGGAGGAGGGCAGCTCCTGTGGCGCTTTGGTAGGGATTCCTATTCGTCGGTCTGTCCGACGTACGTCGAACGTGACCGACTGAATGGGAACGTCTCGGTTACAAAGGTAACCCTCGTTCCCTGAAGGAGGGAACGGAGACGTACGTCCCGTCGCCACAGTTGTTGTCCTGCTGTGCTGCCGCCTGCTTGGTTCGGCTCCTCAGCGAAAACCTGAAGATGCAACGCACCTGCTGCTCATTATATACCCGCGCTGCGAGGTGAGCAGCTGATGCAGATGATTGCATGCCAATGTGCATTGGCTCGTTTAGTTACACTCGAAGTAGATTGGCTTCTCTGGCGAGATTCCTATTCGTCGGTCTGTCCGACGTACGTCTCCGTTCCCTCCTTCAGGGAACGAGGGTTACCTTTGTAACCGAGACGTTACCATACAAAGCAGTTTTGCATAAGCGTCACTGGCATATTTCCAGATATTTCAGCATGACAGCTGTGATGGTAAACCTGACATTTTGTAATGTCATTTTGCAAATTAATGCACCATAAAAGTTAACTGTAAATATGCAGTGTGAAAATTACATGATTTGGACATCAGCTTTTTATTAGAAATCTTTGGGGTGCAATCTGTTGAAGTTCTTCTTATGTAACCCAAATTGTTTTGATAAAAATAAAATAAAATAGTAGTTTTAACATGATATATTTAAGATATGTAAATCTATAATCAGTGTTGGGAGTAACACATTACAAGTAATGTGAGTTATGTAATTAGACTACTTTTTTCAAGTTACTAGTGAAGTAGGCATTACTTTTAAATTTAAAACAAAATATTTGATTCACTTTTTCAAATAAGTAACACAAGTTACTTTGTTTTCCTATTTATTGACTGACAGCTCTCATGTCCTCACCTTGAGAGGAATCGTGAGTAAGTGCAGAGGCGTTGTTTGTGTTGTGTAAACATGCATTTACTCATCTCACTTGCGCAAAAACAGATTCAGTATCCTACAAAATGAATAAAAAGAGTGAAATGCAAACTCAGAATATTAAGCAAACCTGTGATAATAAAACATGTTACACAAATTTACTTGTGTATTTAATCTAATTTTATTAACCAATGTCTTTGCTGCTGACATTCTTCTGCTTCTTGTTCTTCTGCAGTCCAGAATGGCAGCACACCTATCATATACCCAGTGCAATGCGGTGCCAGGTGCGACGCAAGTGTTTGTTGCTAGTTTAAGCCCGACACAGTTATCCAGTTATCATTTTCATGTCCTGCGCCCCGTTGTTTAAAAAGCAAATGCATTTGCGCCCATTTGTGAGCCCATGGGCATGCTGGTCTGAAAGCGAGGTGCGTTCAGGCTCATTGCTATTTTGAGGCAACTGAAATAGACTGCATAATTGACCAACTGAAACCTGGTCTAAAGTCAATGGCGCAATATTTTTTTTTTGTTATTTAAAGGGAGCGCTAATAATATGCGCTTATAGGCGGGTGCACAACGCACATACACTCTGCTTGTTACACACACAGGGACGCTCAGCAGCACACAAACATGCCAGATATTAAAAATAAAAGGATTACAATGTAAAAGATTATAATTGTGTGCATAAAGATAAAAATGCTTTGGTGGACTCTGGAGGTGGTAGATGGTCTGCTTTAACCTTGCACACGAGCAGATCTGTTTCCTTGCTAGAGAAGCGTTCCCCTTGCAAATTCCACCATGTAAATAGCAAATCCGCCATCGAGCAACTGGCTTTTAAAGGGAATGGGAGATGAGACTCTGATCAGTTTATTGCACGTTACAGACAAAACACACCCATTACTCATTACGAGAATAGGGACAACCCTTTTAGACCTTGTGCCATGCACGCCAACCATTTTTCCCATCCTTAAACTTGCAAAAGTGGATTCGGACACACCCTAAGTGCACCTGTGCTGTGCGCTTTAGACCATGCACTTGGATCATTAAAATATGGCCCTTGGTGTGAAAGGGCCTTTACATTTGTCAAAGTTATTAATTTTTTTTTTTTTTATTAAAAAGCAAACAAGCAAGCCCAGCACAGTACTGCAAAAGTAACGTAACGCATTACTTTACATAAAAAGTAACACATTACTTAATTATTAATTAACTTAATTTCCCCAACACTGTCTATAGTAAGTGATAAATAACGACAGTATTTATGTATATTGTGATTTTCCATCCAATAATTATCTTAATCCTGATTCCTGTTGCTATGGTTATCAACTTGAATGTGATTTTCATCAAGCATCTATTTACCACCAGGTAAAAATGTTGTAATGTTCCATTATATAAGAAATATAAAGATTAAATATTTAACTACATTTTTTTAATAAATAAATAAATGCATAACTGAGAATAAATCAAAATAAATACTTCATAATAACTTAAACAAAAAAGTAGGAAATTGACATGTTTTGAGTTCTAATATAGCTTTAATATAAAACATTTATTTATGTATGCATGTATGTAATTTTTTATTACATTTTATTCTTATATATCAATATATATATAAAAAAATAAATTGCTTAAATACAAACTTGTATTTGTGGTTAATAAAATGTGGAAATCCCTGAATAAATATGACAATCAAATATTTATTATAATATATTATATTATATTAAATATATTTAAATATAGAAATAATATTAAAAATAAATAATAAATAACTTGTACAGTTTGTGGTTAATAAAAGGTGGAAAACATTTAAGAAATATAAAGATGAAACATGTAAGTATACGTTTTAAACATGCTTTTGGCAGAAGAACAGGTAGGCCTACTGATAAATATACAAAGTTAAAAATTCTTGAGAATCTTGAGAACAAAATTTCCAGTGTAAAAGCTTCTCAAACACTCATGCTTGTATTTACACACACACACAAAATATATATCCACATATAAAATTAGACCCAGGTCAGTGGGGTGCATGCAGACATAGACACACATACTCTAAATCCAATAGTCCACCTGCCTGCAACCATTTCTTCTGCTCATCCCGAGCTTGAGGGCAAAATCAATTAAGACACAGCTGGCAAACGAGAGCCTCTAGCCTACAAACCATCTGAGTGTATCTCCTGGGCTGCAGAGAGGGCAAAGGCAGAGGGCGGCTGGATCATCTCCACTTTGCCTGGAGTATAAAACACCCATAGCTGGATTAATGAGGTTTTAGAGGTAGAAGGATCATGCTGGGATGAAAGCAGAGCTCCACTGTATCAAAGCAACACAGTGGTAGCGCTATCACCGAGTCAAAGGGTCAGCTGATTTCAAGCATGTCTAGACGCCCAATCCCAGGATTATAGAGTGCACTGTAAAACCGAACAATGAAATTAATTCAATGAAATGAGTTTGTTTCACTCAAATAATAATGAAAGTTCATTGTACTTAATAGAAAAAAAGCTGAGTGAATTCAAAATTTCATTGTAGTAAGCTTAACTTAATATGATTCAGTTCAGCTGCAGCAAATTTCTAATTCCCATTATGCTTTGCATCAGATTGTATAAATATTGTTTTTGCACAAGACTAACATAGGGAGACATAAGTTACTGTTTAACCCTCTGGAGTTGGGAAAAGCGACGGCACATTTTGCAGGATTTTTTTCACATTGCAGCAAAATAGACTTAAAATACTCATATATAAATATAAAATAAATATATCAATCACTTAAATATATCAATTGAAACTATAGAATGTCTTCTTTTATTTGTGTACACTCAGACTAAAAACAAAATTTTGTGGTTTTTGCAAAAAAAGAAAGCTAACATGATGCGTGATCTCGCGTCTCCCTCTGAATGAAGTCCAATCTGATAGTTCTCAGAAAATGAACTGTAACTTTGTGAATACTAATCACAAAAAAATGAGACTTATGTCTAATGAAATGTTGAAATGTCAGCTTTTAAATCGTGTAAGTCAACTCGAAAACAAACATTCTCTGTTTATGTAATCTGTATGAAAATAGAGACATGTCAGACGTCTGTGAGTCAGCTCATTATCCACTAATTCGGCCACTCCCACAGAGCGAGCGCTATTCAGACGCAAATTCTGAGGCAATACATGTATACATCGTCGCAATCGTGTATTTATTATCTTCAAAAGTGTCTATCTGCATGTTATAGCCATGGTTATAGCGATCTCTGGAAGCCTCTGTTAGTTCCTGGAATATCACATGGTATGCCTTCATTACGAGTCATTTGTGGACTAAATGTGCACAGAGCGCCCTCCGGCTGCAAGTATGAATTAAAAACACAGTATCCAGCGCTCATAGTGATGACAATAAATATTGAATAAATATTACTCCTCTGTATAGAAAATTGACATAAACACATGAGAGTCCATCAATATTTCTCCAAATGTGCATGCTTTTAAGCTAAAAGCATATATGAAATGCCATAGAGGTAACAAGAATGATCAGACGCTTTACATCACAGAAATACACAATATTTTAAAGTATATTAAAATAGAAAACCATTATTATAAATTGTAGTAATATTTCACAGTATTGCTGTTTTTTCTGTATTTTTAATATAGAGCATGATGAGAATGAGACTTCTTTTAAAAACATTATAATAGTAATGCGTCCAATCTTTTGACTGGTACTGTAATTTAAACTATAATAGGCCTATACAAATTTTTTTTCACATGATACAAATAATACAAGCATGCAGGAGATCACAAAAATCATGTTTTCTGTCAAGAGTGGACATTATATTAACGTTAATATAGCTGATATGATCCTGCATGATCACAGAGTTTTTTTTTTTTTTTACATAGCCTGTCTGACTTATCATATTAGATACATTTGAGTGTGTTGAAAATGTTATAACGTTACTCTGTGCGTTTGCTCGGCGACTGCTGTGAGACACTTGTTTGAGACACACAGCAGTAAGCTAGATCGATTTTAGAATATCACATTAAATGCTGGATGGCTTGTGTTGATAAATGGCATGCAATTAATTTTAAAACGTATTGCATGATGGAGAAAATGCTGTATTTACTGTTACTAAAAATAAAGCTGCATGTGATTATTTTATCTTCACAAAATCGTTTTTTTTTTTTTTTTCTTTTAGGCATGGTAAAGCATGGTACTCAAAAAATCAAGAAAATTAGATTTAGCCTAAATGTGTTGAGCTATAACAACAATTAGTTTTCTGTCTATAAATATATCAAAAGAGTTGTTCCCTTGTCTATTAAAGCATGTAAATATTAAAGCGTCTTTGGTGTTTCCATGGTTTTTACAAAATAAAACCAGAAAACGGGGGTAACGCGGGTATGACGCAATTGACAGGCGACTCCTCACATGTCCCAGAGCCTTGGTTAAAATTGCAATTTTCTCACAATTTACAAATAGTTGCAAACATTTGGGATATTATAAGTACTCAAATGAACAAAATATATAACACTGGCATAGTGGTTTTTGGATATTTTACTGCAAAATTCTTACATATTGCACCTTTAAATGTTTTGAGTATTCTGTACTTATTGAGTTTTACAGTGTGTGAGTCACACAGTCAGGTTCTTTTCAGTGAATCAAAAATAAACTGCACGGCCAGCTTAATTCAGTTCCCAAACAAATGACTCTTATGAACCAGTTAGTTTCAAAGAATCAAAAACCCACAGTGTGACGAGTGTAGTTTTATTCATGAATTAATGATTCTTTTGAGCAGTTATTTTCAGTGAATCAAACACACTTAAGAATCAGCACTGTCACTTACTAAAGTTATTTCTTTTGTTGTGTCAGACCATCACAAACTGTTGCTGTGTTCCAGTTCAAAAATTATGTTAACAATTTTTTTGTTTAGTATTAAAATAATACTTATATATACTTAAAAGGTCTGTGAAAAGTGATTAAAAGTCCTTAAAAAGCCTGTGTAAAGCATATTTTGCAAGAATTTAAATTCTACATTAAATTTAAATCAAATTGAATTTTTTGTAGTTTACCATCCCACTGATTCTCAGATCACCATGTCAATGCAAGAATGCTCACCTAAAATGTTCGCAACCAGTCTGCAAATCCTGCAAATCCTTAAACTGGTCAAAGAAAACCACTCGCGTCTGAAATGAACTAAAAATGGTGCTCATATGCCTTTAACACTGAGTAAACATCAAATGGACAACTGGGAGTTGCACTTGCATGGCCCCTTTAGACACACATATTGACTGGGTATATATTTCTTACTCTGGAGACGAATAGTATTTTGGTAACAGCCTTAGTAAAACAAGTGTCCCGAGAGCTCACCGGACAGGAAAAGAGGCCATTTGAGACAAACAGGGACAGTATTTTGTGCTGAAAACATTGTACAGCTGAGGGCAGCCTTAGCCATTCAACCCTGTCCCTTCTGACATTGGCTTTCGAGTGTTTTCCACAGCTTCCAAGAGCTGGAGGGAAGATGCTTAGTTTGGCATTGGCCAGATTTATGTTTTCAATTTCAGCGGCTGCTGGGGCATTTGTAAATGACGTGCCAAATAAAATGTAAACAGTCCTCCCTTCCCTTATAAATGAGACCTCAAATGCAATCAACTATTTCACGGCAAAATGATCCATCCAGCATTTTTTCATGGGATCAGAATCTAATAACGTTCCGAGAAGAGAAAGATCAATACCACAAAGCAAGGACTCTCTCCACAACTTCTCTCGGATTATATTTTATCACGCCGTGCTTCTGGCTTTAAATAATAATGATTGAAAATGTGAACAGATCTGACAGTGGCCGATTTGCAATGCATCAGCTGTCTGGGACTCAGCGCCTCTCTGTCTTCGGATTGTTTGCACCTCGAAGCCTCTGCTCAAAGCCATCAAAGTGCACTTTTTCTATCTTGTCCATGTACAGACACTGAACTGTTGGCTCTGCTGCTTTGTTCAGAAAGTACACCATGGAAGGTGATGACTCTGAAATTCTTCGACAAAAAAAAAAAAAAATTCAATATATCCGCACCCTCCCCCAAATGTTTATTTCAAACTTTTCTGTTTTGACCTTCTGCTTCTTGGCAGAAAACTTTTTCTAAAGTGCTCCAATTCCCAAGAGAAGGAGGAATTTAGGAGAGCCCTGAAGATGTATGACAAAGACAAGGCACCCCTGACATTTCCTCAAAAGATTAGAATCGCTGCAGACGTCAACGATGACTTTCAAAATGAGTGCGCTGAAATTCCGAGCTTTCAGTGACATTATTTTATAACTGTTTAACATTTGAAAGATAAATCACACTCTTTCAGAGAGGCGTGTGCCGTTTCTGTTGATTGTCTTCATTGTAATTGCTTCGGCGGTGCGAGAATGGCTTTTCAGCGCGGATAGCTTTATGGAGTGTGCCTGGGAGTGGGATAATCAGCAAACGGGAGCGGTTGATGAGCAAACAAAAATGAAACAATAATATATAAGAGTAAAAGGACACAGCACTGCCAAGCACTTGTAATCTTTTCCTCAAGTTGCTATTACTGAGGCGGCGGTCTACAATAAGCTGGAACAAACCCTCCTTTCAGAACACTGATGAAAAGGAGTCGTCAATTTGCGTCTAAGATGAGTCTCTTGAGACCCTCCTAATAATGCTAACATGATGAGTCAGCCGAGTTTCATTTCTTTTCATCGTAACTTTGGGTTTGCATCAGGTTCTGATTTGTTTGTTTTAATTTTTACTAGGGTTGTCAGATTTTATGATCAATTCATTTGAATGTTTATACTAATAATGCAATAAATAAAAATAAATATTAAAAATAAAAACGATATAAAATATTTTAATTAATCAGTGTTTTAAATAAATAAACAGACAGATAGATAGATAGATAGATAGATAGATAGATAGATAGATAGATAGATAGATAGATAGATAGATAGATAGATAGATAGATAGATAGATAGATAGATAGATAGATAGATAGATAGATAGATAGTCACCCACTGGGAGCAGAGAGGTATGAATGATGACTGACATTGACTAGCATCAAAACTGCTCTGACATTTCTTCATTTAAAGGATCTCAGACCACTGACAGTGACTGCCACGGCAAAAGATTGATACATTCAGTTGCACAAACCACGTGAGTGTGCTTCAATCAATAGAAGCCATTCAGTTATTGATAAAGTAGTTTTGAGATAAATATAGACGTCTATATACAAGTAAGATTTACTGTTGTTATTAAAGTTGATTAAGGGTAAAAGGAGCAGATGAACATGTTGTCTGCTTTAGTCAAATGTGGTCTGAAAGATATAGGGGCAAAATCACAAAACAGGTGCATGACAGACAGAAAGACGGACAGAAAGACAGACACAGATAAACAGACAGACGACACACAGACAGACAGACAGATGACAGACAGACACATAGACAGACAGACGACAGACAGACACATAGATAGACAGACAGACAGACAGACAGATGACAGACCAACAGACAACAGACACACAGACAGACACATAGACAGACAGACAGATGACTGACAGACACAGATAGAAAGACAGATGACAAACAAACAGACGCCAGACAGACAGACTGACAGATACATAGACAGACAGACAGACAGACGACAGACTGACAGACACATAGACCGACAGACAGACAGATGACAGACAAACAGACGACAGACAGACAGACCAACAGACACATAGACAGACAGACAGACAGACAGACAGACACATAGATAGACAGACAGACAGACCAACAGACACATAGACAGACAGACAGAAACATAGATAGACAGACAGACAGACGACAGACAGACAGACCAACAGACACATAGACAGACAGACAGAAACATAGATAGACAGACAGACAGACGACAGACAGACAGACACATAGACAGACAGACAGACAGACAGACACATAGATAGACAGACAGACAGACAGACAGAAACATAGATAGACAGACAGACAGACGACAGACAGACAGACACATAGACAGACAGACAGACAGACAGAAACATAGATAGACAGACAGACAGACGACAGACACATAGACAGACAGACAGAAACATAGATAGACAGACAGACAGACGACAGACAGACAGACACATAGACAGACAGACAGACACATAGATAGACAGACAGACAGATGACAGACACATAGATAGACAGACAGATGACAGACAAACAGACGACAGACAGACGACAGACAGACAGACAGACACATAGATAGACAGATGACAGACAAACAGACGACAGACACATAGACAGACAGAGACATACACAGACAGACAGACAGACAGATGACTGACAGACAGACAGATGACAGACAGACAGACAGACAGACAGACAGACAGATAGATAGATAGATAGATAGATAGATAGATAGATAGATAGATAGATAGATAGATAGATAGATAGATAGATAGATAGATAGATAGATAGATAGATAGATAGATAGATAGATAGAAATCTTCCATGTGTACTTATAAATCAGTTTTGAGGAAATGAGGAAATGCAGTTTTGAGGTGATCATGTTATGATCATGTTATCTTGATCATTTATTATGGTGGTTTGGGTCGAGAGTAAAGCGCTTGGGTTTTGGCTAGGGGCAGCATCTTAGTGAGCTGAAGTCAGGCAGTGTCCAAGCCACTGTTGACAGGGCTAGTGCAACATCTCAGGGAGCGTTGCAGGAGCTAATGAGCAGAGGTGTCACAACATTTCAAACTGTTGCTCCTCAGATCTGACAGTGCCTCTGTTCTCTCTCTGGCGTGGGGAGGTCAAACTTGCTCTCAAAGCTGTCTTCAAACAGAGAACAAGAGAGAGAGAGAGAGTGTGTGTGTGTGTGGGGGGGGGGATAGAGGAGTGGCAATGTTGCACAAAGAGAAAAGCAAGAGGAATAGAGTGAGATGCAGCACTCAAGATTCCCCCAACCGAGTCAGGTAATCTAGACGGCCTGAGGGCTTACGCAGATGAGGATGGATTTTGTAAACCCCCTCTAACCCTGACTGTGATGCAATCCACACAGCTTGGGGGATCACGCAGGAATGAGGAGATTTGCCATATTTCTCCAGGTGGGGAATTTTCACTACACGCTTTGAAACCCAACGAAGCTGTAATTAGATATTGCTGTCTAACTGGGATATAAATAGCGACGCGTGGGGAAAAAAAAAAAGTCACCTCTTACTTCCCTCAAAATCGTCAAAATCAATCAGATATAAGGAGATGGATGAACCCTGGATCAGACAAATAGGATCAAGAAAGCCGTGTAGCACACAATTTCTCAATCCTTCTCCCGGGGACCCTGCAGCACTGAATATTTTGCTTGACTTTTTCACTTCAGCTCACTAATAGTGCTCAGTATTCACATGACTGTCACATGTTAATCACACACATATATACTGTACATCTCAACTCATCTAAGCTTAAAGCTACAAAACATTAAACTATATTTTTAAAATCCAATTAAATTGATTTCATTTGTACTCAATATTTGTGTATACTATTTTTTTTGTATATACTATGTATTGATATTTCTTGGTACTGGATGAAAAAAAAAAATGTAGTCGATTTTGTTTCAATGCATTCTTGGATTCATTTTCTGTAAAAAATACATGCAATGTTGCCTTAACCAATAAAATAAATAAATAAGATTAATTCCCTCATTTTGGAATGGATCTACAATGCCTTAAAATGAAGTCTAGATAGGATGCTGAAGTAAGACAGACAGACAGATTTAGAGTTTTAATTAGAAATACTTGGCACTTCATGCTGAGAATGGATCTACGCTGCCTTAAAATGCTATATAGCTAGGAAGCTATAGTAAAAAAATTTGGTTCCAAAAAAGTTACCCCCCCCCCCCCCCCCCCCCCCCAAAAAAAAATCATAAATCAAAATCATAATTTTCATAAATTAAATGTAAATTAAATGTGGTTTTCTTGTAAACTGAGTCTCAGATTAATGAGACACCTAAGAAGTTTACTAACATAACAGCTAACCACTTTGCAGTGAAGTTTAGCAGTCCTTTAGCATTAGCATTAGCATCTCTGCTCTTCCGCACAGACATCTATGATGAGCATTTGTGATTTAACACAGAGCGGCATGAAAGCTCAAAGCACCGGCACACATTCACATGATAGTGGTCCCGGTAAAGCAGAGATAAGAGAGCCCCCCATCCCCCCCCATAATTCATTTCCAGAACTCATTCCCAGGACAACACGTCCATCCACCTGCCACAGCGATAAGACGCTCCAAAACCCAGACACTGACTTCATAGGAAATCAATTTGTCCCCAAATGTACAGTAAATGACTGGGCTTTACAAATTCTGTTTCCATCCTACTGCTGAGGACCATCACATGGACGATGACTGACACTGCTGAATCAGCATCCAATCAGAGACCAACATACATCATTTCATCCCCTCATCTGGAGAGCGTTAAGCCAACCATAAACCATTACACTGAAGCTTGGCGCCCTGGCTTGTGCACATTCGGTTTTGTGTTGTTTTATTCTCTCTCTTGATCCTCATTTGTTTTCTGTTTTTTTAATTGTCATGTCTAATAATAAAAAGACAAACATTATTATTTATATCATATTGACCACAATCTTGCATTCACTATGTACTGTATGTACACAGTACATTTTACTTTTTCATGTTTTAAGCAATTTGTCTATTTGTGTAAAATGTACTATAATAGGACTACCAAAAAAGTTTAAATAATTTAGTGAAATATTTGTATAATATTAAAGCTGCAGTCCGCGATTTTTGTCCCTGTAGCGGTTAATAAACAGAACTGCATGCATCTTGTGGAAGAACATTGCAGCCGGAGCTACTTTTCTCCGTGTATGTCTATGGCGAGTCACGCAGTTACTGTGATACTCTGCGGAGGGTCCTACCAGTCCGGTCTGAAATAGTCAGAATATAAACACTTATTATAAGTGTACCATAATGATTCAGGGTAAGACAAAAACATGGTTTGGAAAATGGATTCATGTTGTACATTCTCAATAATATTTGTAAATTTTGAACACAAAAAAAGTTGCGGACAGCAGCTTTAACCCTTAAATGCATACCTCGGGTCTTTAGTGACCCGAGACGTCATTCACTACCCTCCTCCTCATTCATTTTTTAAAGTTAGACATCAACCTTCTTGGTATTCCTCAATCAATTCATTATAAAGAATATAACATGAAAAAAATAATAAAATTATAAAAGAATGCCTATTTTTGTATTCATTTTTTGTTAAAATTGTATAGGGTCATGAACGACCCGAGGTGTGTATGAGTGTATGTATATTTTTTCTTCACAACAATAATTGAATCTTAGATGACGGAATAAGTGCAATTCACCTTTATTCCACAAGGTAGCAATGTCTGATACACAATGCTGAAGTGACGACTCATTCAGACAGAAAACAAAATAATAACCTAAACATGAAATGGCTCAGCGATTTACTGCAGAACAAGTACTGAATGCAATCAAATATGACTGTAACTGTTACTGGATGGATCTGGTGAAGCTGTTAGCGATGGAAATATTGATTTTGAAGATGTTGAAAATTATATAGTTTTGAGAAAACGTTTGAGATTATGAATGGGCTGATATTTCTGACCTCAAACATAAAACTAGCCTATTTGCTGAATTTACTGGGAAATGAGCTCTGACGAGGACAGTGGTGATGGCATAAAACATCTGCTCAAACGGAGCCCTTTCAAGCTCCAAAAGGTAACAAACCATCAGTGTTAGATATAAATCTGGGTCGATAAAGACCCGAATATGTAAGAATGATTGGCGAAACAGTCATGCATTTAAGGGTTAAGTAAATTTGTTTTATCATGTTTTTGTATTTTTTATATTTATATTTAAAATTTAGTTTTTAATAGTAAGTTTTTTTTCATAACATTTTTTTTTCAAATTGCTTTTCAAATTTAGTAAATATTATGTATTTTTCATTTTACACAACAACAACAACAACAAATGATTACATTTCTGGGGCGTATTCTTCGTACGTCGCTAACTCAGTTAGCTGGATTTGATTGATGACGATTTGGCATGATCTTAGATTGTTTGGTTCTTCGACGATCATCCTGGACTTGCTGTCATAGCAACAGGTCCGTAAGCTCCAACCTGCTCGGGAGCCGGCTTATTTCATGTAAACAGGATTAGATTGCATCTTTTTAACTGGAGGTGATGCTTAAAGTCTGTCCCAGCCACTGCTACTTTCCCACAAGAGTACCCTAATGTAAACCAGGGACAATAATAATGATTTAAAAATAAATTTGCAAATAATACTATAATGCCATGTAGTGTCATAATATAGACACCGGCAGTTTTACTCTTTGAGAGATTCATTCGTGAGGGAATAATTACGTAATAATTTTTTATTGGAGTCTTACACACATGATGTACAGATGTCTATGCCGTACATGCATTTGTGCATTTGAACCGTGACAGATATTATGGGAGTGGCTTGATGAAGCGCAGGAGACGCAGATAACTTGATCTTGACCCTTAAGAAACTTTAATTAATGCTGTCAAATATGCTTCAAAGGTAAATTAATTGCTAATTACAACATTGAAATAAAAAATTGCCTGTACAAATACTAGAAATTGTGAATATAGCCTAAATAATTGGGTAATCATGTGCAAAAAATAGTGCACATATTTCATTTATCTATTATAACATTTATGTCGTTCTTCTGTCATTTATTCGCTTGGCTGTTTCCTTATAAATGTCTAGAAATTCGTCAAGTTTTTCGTCAGGTGTCTTTTCTCATTCTATGATGTCATTACGTTGGCGTCTTGACTCCAGCCAATCGCTGCATTGCTGATCGTGGTTTCCTGTATCAATACATCTGCCCTTTTCATGGAACATGAGAACACGCAGTAATCTTAGACAACTTAATCCAGATATTTTAATTCAATATGCAAATTCGTTTGAAGAACCAAATTAGCCAGAGTTCAGTAATCACGATTAGAAGATCTGGTATCTGTCAAATCATCTCAGATGTATTAAGCGAGGTACGAAGAATATGTCCCTGCTCTGTTGGTTGCAGTGTTTACTTTCTTTGTTTATATGCTTTTAAAAAAAAATTATTTGTGAAACTTGTACAATAATAGGACTGCAGAACAGAATAAAAATGTTGATGTCTAAAACATAATTTATTGTAATATTTTTTAGAATTTTAAGTATATTTTGTTTTGTTTTGTTTTTATAGATTTTAGAAGTTGTCACATTTTTATATTTATATATTCATATTTATTTATAATAATATCAAGTTTGAAATAATATGTTTGGAATAATATCAAGTTCAATTTATTTATTTCAAATTGTTTTTAAATTATTTTAATAAATGTTATGCCTTTTTTATTTCAAAACCATAATGTAAGTTTAAAAAAAGTAAAAAAAAATAAATAAAAAAAAAAAAGTATTATTTGCTTTCATTAAATAACTGTAAATAAAATAACCCTGCTCTGGTAAAAAACAAACAAAAAAACAACAAAAAAAAAACATTGTGTTCCAACACTACCAAATTTTACAATGCCATTTTTTTTGTGCATTTTTTTAATGCATGTGACGAGTGCAATCCCAAGCTTTTTGTTGCCAACTTGAAAAACAAAAGTGCGATGAGCTTCGGTATGGAAGCGTGCGCTTGGCTTTAGCTGCTGTAAACTGTAGCAATGTGGCAGTCCAGGACTTTATGGACAGTAGCAGGTGTATACAACTTCTGTGATCGCCTGGTGAGCCAAACTCATAAAAACTCGTTAATCTCCAGATCTGTTTTCTTTTGCCCCGCCCCCTGCTGTCTTGTTGGACTGCCAACTGGGCCGCCCTCTACCTGTCTTTGCCAACATTAGTCTGATGGAGCAGATGGACCTGAGGTTGTTTGTGTGCGCCGGCCCTTTCTGACAGCCCGAGGGTGCTTGGATTCACATAGCCCCTCGCGCCGCGGTACTTGTCAGCAAATGAAGAATGATTGTCAATGATTTGTTGATCACTTCTCCATGCAGGATAGAATGTGCCAAGGGATGATTTAATGAGCCACTGGTGACGGGCGGGGCAAATCATCTCATGTAAAGAGCAACCGGGCACAGGGGGATTGGCTTGCCCACATATCCATCAATCAACAGCTGCACCGGAGCTGCAGAGGGCTGAGTTTCCTCTTGGGAAATGTCCCAGAAGAAAGTTCCTCTCTGGGGTTGTAGGGCAAAAGTATTAATAGGCCAAATTTCATTCATCTTTCAAATGCAATTATGGCATCTTATGTCAATGCAACAGAGGGTTGCTGAAGGGTTTATTTTGATATTTTAAATATAACAATATACAAAGAATTGACAATTTGTTAAACCTGAAAATTATAATATTTTATAATAACAAAAATTATAACTCTCATACCAAATAAACCCATTAGCAACCCTATCTATCTGTCTATCTATCTATCTATCTATCTATCTATCTATCTATCTATCTATCTATCTATCTATCTATCTATCTATCTATCTATCTATCTATCTATCTATCTATCTATCTATCTATCTATCTATCTATCTATCTATCTATCTATCTATCTATCTATCTATCTATCTGTCTGTCTGTCTGTCTGTCTGTCTGTCTGTCTATTGTTCTGTCATTCTATCTGTCTTTCTATCTATTGGAAATAATTAAGTAATTTGGGAAATGAATTTAATTATTAAAATAATTTATAAATATTTATATTAATATAAATAATAATAATATAAGTCTACAGTCTATATATGCTATTAAAAACATGTAATCAGTTGATAGCACTAGTACAAACTTCTTGGTTTCAAATGTGTCTGCCAATATGTTGTGTATTTCGTTGGGTAGACAGAGCAACCAAATTAAGCCATGGAGGAAATGCATATGAGGTTAAGGGTGGAGAAAATATATGGCAGTCTGGCTGAGGCAAATGCAATGTATTACTGGAGAAAAAGGCTTGTGGGGCCAAAAGGGCTGCTTTCACTCCATTTTGGAAGTGCACTGCAATTTTCATACAGCCTTTCTGGCAAATAACAACAGGCCAGAGCAGACAGGGGTCGAGAGAGCAGTGCTAAAAAAGAGAATGGAGTAGAGTGAAGGCCGTGAGAGAGAAAGAGTGGGATATATATATATATATATATATATATATATATATATATATATATATATATATATATATATATATATATATATATATATATATATATATATATAATGTATATGGTATAATGTAGGGGGTAGTGTATATTTGAAGGCCTGTTTGGGCCGATACATGTTGATGTTTTTTAATATGAAGCCCTACAAATAAAGGCATTTTAAATGCTAAAATCTATGCGAGTGCCAAGATGTGGAATTCTGTCCCTTTTTAGGCAAAGGATCCAGTTACAATTGTTTGCAGTAGTGTATATTTATAAGATGTCGACTGTACATATCGACTGCTTGGAACAAAGTGAATGAGTATTGAATCATATGGGTGTGCTTTGGTATGACTTCATTATGTTTGCACTGTAAAATTGTATTTACGCTATTCAGCTTCCCAGAAACATCAGCCACTTCCCCTACAGGCTGAATAAATCTGACGGCCAGCATTTGTATCTGGCTTTTCAATTGTTTTAATGTGCTGAGCAACCACCCAATCCCCCTTTGCAGCAGTTGTGACCCAAAAGTCATTAAGTAACCTCCACACTCGTTTGTTGAACTAACCATGGCTGATTTGTGGTGGACATTTAACTCTGAAATGTAGAAAATGAAGAGAGATGGTCACCACAATCTTAATTGTAACTGAGAGAATAATATTCAAATAATGCTGCTAATCACAGCAGTATATAAATAGCATATTTACATTATACAGCTCAAATAACATACAATTTTGTATGGAATAAATTTCTCCAAAACCCTCCAGAATACTTTGTCCCATAAACTTTTACTGTAATCACCATTTTTTCCCCAAAACCGAGGGATACGTCAAAATGATTGTTTATGGTAATCGACTATTCTTTGTCAATTAAAAACGTGTTTTGAACCTGGAGCATTTATATAGTTCATTTGAAGCTGAAATTATAGAACTGTAAATGCATTTTATGTCCATTTTAACAAGCTGTAATCAAAACATCTTTAAATGACGGTGTCCAGAAGCAGAATGTTTTGAGTTGTATCTCATGCTTATGAACAGTAAAAACAGCAATCCAAACTTGTCAAGGTATTTCTCCACCATTTTGTGTCTCAAATGAATGTGAGAACTCTTCAAGTGTTCCCTAAATTATTGAACATAACCAAACTCACGATGTGTCTCAATCCAGCTCATCTATCACCTGGAGTGGGAGAACCATGTAGATTGATGGACAGCCTAATCTCGCTGATGTTGGCATGTGGTGCATCTGAAGGAAGTGTTCTTGTCCCTGCTGCGAGCCTCTTTGCTCTTTCTCATAAATGTTTCAATTGCCCGGCAGATGCGCAGTCAATAAATTATGCAAGGATCCTAAATGCTTCTTCCCAAACTGCTGAGCACAACCTGAGTCCCAAAGGACGGAGTCCAAGGATAACGTGTTGCAGTGTCATTTAGCTATGCATTTTGTTACTAAGATAGAGAGTGGTGGTAGAGTTTGTTAAGGCATTGCAATAAAGTTGCTAAGGTGTTGCTATGCAAGTCAAAAAGAACCCACCTAAGTCTCTGTGATATTGTGGTTTCTAGATATGGCTCAGGGTTCCTTGTTCAATATAAGTACATACTGTATATGTTTTTTGCCCACATTCTCCACCAAGTTATATCCAGTCCAAATATTTGTGAAAATGTACATCTTTCCTCAATAAAACACGAGTCTTAGCAAAGCAGTGCTAATGAATATGAACACAAAAAGGGAATCAAAGAGCACTTTTGCTACATAATTCACCCTTCTGACGACATGTTGACTGGAGAGATCAAGTGTTAGGTTAGTACAAAATGTGGTCAAGAGTTTGCAGTAATATGCAATTAACCTTGTGCCTTTGGCTGTAATTAATATTACACACACTACTAACACAGAATGCTCCACCAGCAGCCAGGAAAAGCCAATTACTAAATCACCCGAAGGAACTTGCGACGTCTAAAAGTGGCGGAATTACATAAACATGAATTGTTTTCTTCTGAATGCCATTTACATCAAAAACCTAAAATGGATCCCTAAGGCAGTGCAGAATAGTATAAAAACATGTTTGTGAACTGAATAACGGGTTATTAGCAAACACTACAGTTAGCATCACACTGTAATGATTACTAGCACAAAGTGCTAGCGACAAATCGACTGTTGTAGTCTAGCATAATTCACATATTGACTCTGCAGCTGGAATGTGAAAAGATTCATAATGAGACCAGGGATAATGCAGCTTTGATAACCTTCGACCTCTCCACCATAACACAGCTGGGACCTTTGACATCCAGACGCCTCTCCATAATGGCACCTTATTAGGGCCTCAGCTGCCTGTTCAGTATATAATGTTCATAAGATGACCACAAAAGTAGTCCTGTGTTCCTAATACAACAATAAGTCTAGTTAGAGATAATTATAAATGCACAGATTTACAAGTGTTGCCAGCATTACAAGTGTTATTATAAGTGTTTGTTCTGATTTTCTTCAACCCTAAAACTGTTTGTCAAAGACTGTAATTGTGGAACTAGGTAGGATGGTCCCGAATCCCACCCACTGAGCTGTATGTACTTCAGTCAGACATTAGGAACTGCAATAATGATCAGATTTAACTCTGGAACTGTGTGAGCTAGAATCAATTTATTTCATATCTCCTTTGAATCTGTTAGTCATTGTTGTTCTTAAAATTTTACCACCATTTTGAATCTTCTTGAATTCATCCTAGACTGTTTATGCGTTTCGCATAGTATTTGGTACATTTCATCTACAGACCATCACGGCACATGATTTTTTAATTTTCACTGATTTGTTTCACACATCAAATAAAGACAATCAATTTTTGGTGTGTCGTCCATTTTGACTAAATGACATATATCTTCTGAAAACAAATTCTCTGCTTCTAAAAAATTTACAAAAATCGTTGACATGATAATAGGGAGTTATGGGTGAATGCCAGGGCCTTTTTATCATACATGTGGTGAAAATCATATGAGCAACTGCAACATGCTCTTTTCATGATTCAATCCAATTTGAATGGATAAAACTCCATCCTATATTATTACTCAGAAATACACCATATTATGAATGTTAAGTGCTTTATAAACACTGTCATTTTATGTTCTCTTCAAGTGGGTACAGTTCTAGCTACTCCACATATATTATTCCTGTCTTTTCTACCTCTTTATCTCTCTCTCTCTTTCTCCACAGTATAGCCTTGCCCTCCTGTTCAGAGTGTGCTCTCATTTTCTCAAAACCCTTCCAACCTCCAGCACAGCTCTCCCTTCACCTGTTCCTGTTGTCTGACAGAGAAGAATGAGCTGTGTGCAGCCCTGTCAGATCATGCAGCCACTTCCCGTACATGCCACCTCACAGTTTGCTGTCAGGTCTCTCTGCTTCTGTAAACTATCTTCCCCTGCAGAGCTCCCATGCCAGATCGACTACACCAGGGGTTCCCAAATTTTGCTGTCAGCTGAACCCCTATAGCCAAAATGATTTACCTGTACCCCTTGAGATTTCAAAATGTAATGTATTTGCTATATATGTAATATATAATTAATATATGTTGAATTGTGAAAAATATGAAAATACTATAAATAATTATTAGGAGTTATATGAAATATTAAAAAATAATGTACTCATAATATATAATAATTTTATTACCAGCAACAACAACAACTACTACTACTAATTATTATTAGTGCAAAGCTAACTATTACTATTTCTAATTCGTTTTAATAAATATATTTAAGTATATTGAGTTTATTTACCAACTTATTAATTCATTTTTAGGTGTTATATCAAATATAAAAAAATAAACTAGTAATAATATACTGTATATTATTAACTGTATTTGTAGCAACAATGGAAATGACAACTACTACTACTAATTATTATTAATATTGTTATTAGGGCAAATCTAATTATTGCTATCATTATTATTTCTAATTTGATTTAGTAAATATATTTAAATGTTATATTTACCAACAACCTCAACAACAACAATAACTACTACTACTACTAATATTAATAATAATAATAATAATAATGATGATGAAGGTAGTTAGTATTATCACTATTATACATAATTAATATTGCTATTTCTTTTCTTTCTTTTTTTAAACAAACCACTTACATTTCCTATATTACCCCTAATTGGGAAAAATGAAAAACAACAACAACAAGACAAAATCGATAGCAACTGACCGAGACACTGGTAAATTAAATCTTGGAGGACATTTTAGGTCTTCGACTTGCTAATAATCATATTCATTGGTTCTGCATCAGGGGTCAAAGGAATAACCCTCAAAAGAAGCGTATTCAGTGGTTTTATATCCAATTTTAGCCCTACGCATAAATTCAAGAGCACTTCCAGAGCTGCTGTGGGCTCCTTCAAATGTCCTTGACCTCTTTTGTCCCAACCCTGACCTCTCTCTTAATCCACTTACCGATCTCGCAGCTCTCTCCTGAATAGCCCTGAGGGCAAAGGCAACTGTATCCCTCCCCCTCGGTCAGACAGCTCCCACCATGCAGGCACGGGTTGGTCTGGCAGGGATCATCTTCTGCTGTAGAGACAGAACACAAAGAAGAGAACCAGGTTTGAAACATTGTACGACAGATATACAACGTTTTATGGCCAGATTTAAACCAGAAACTCCCATATGAGCACCAAGGCTCAATGTTTCCGGATAATGTAGTGCATATGTGTGGCAAACCCAAGTTTGGGTCTCATTCATGAAACACAAGCAGAAAGCTTCCACTTTCCCAACTGAAAAAACGGAGAGGAGCTTGAGCGTATGACTTTCAACAAGGTGAGAGATTAGCACAAGTTTGATGTCATCCCCCGTTCATCATGACAGATGCTCCGCAGGGAAGGACAATGCGATTCACCATGTCCGCCTCTGATGATCCCCGGCCTTCATAAATTATCCGATCATCGCCTAGAGTAGCGGCGCACACTTTCCTCTATTTTTATGGCACATTACCATACCGTTCTCGGGTCATAAACACACTTTATTTCTGTGAGCTACAACTCTTGAAAAACCTGTACGGCAAAATGTTTTGGGGTGTGGTGATGAATGGAAAATTTCACAGATTAAGTCATAATTACATCAACTTACGGACGGGCAACTTTTACAAGGACGTCGGCGTACAACTTGCACTGGAAATTGATTAAGTGCTGTTTTATAATCCATTTCCAACCACGAGACGCAATCTGACAGTGCATCAAACACCCCACGTCTCCTCCGGTATAATTCCAAACACGCAATTATTTACAGCAGGGGAGATAAATCGCAACACGCTCTCGCAACACGCGCCGTGTGCGTCAGACTTCCCACATCTTATCAATTTTTACTTTGTTACAGGCCTTGGGAGCTCTTCAACAGAAATTAACTGTACTATGTTTGTTGTCTGTTGTGACAGCTTGTTTTATGTTTCTGTTCTAGCAGATTTTTCTAGAAGCAAACAATTCCTTAAGAAAACAGAAAGTACACACAATGCTACACGGGCAAAGTATGAAATCAGATTACTGCTACTGTACGTTCAACATTTGTCTTCTATTTAATTATATTTTCAGACAGCATTCAGCGAAAAATCAGCATGAAATCGCATGTTGGTTCAGTCGGGTTTTTAATGGTCAGTGCTGGTCTAGACTGGACAATCATAACCATGATAGATACTGTAACGTGACGGGACTCAGGCAGAGATCCATTTGCAAGCTTTATTAAAAGTAAGCGTGGTCGTACAGGCAGGGTCTAAGCAGGGGCAAACAGGAACAGCAAGGGCTAGGCAGAATCGTGGTCAGGATACAGGCAATGGTCAGGACAGGCAGATATCTTCAACAGGTCAGGAAACAATGCAAAGTCCAAAGGCTGGCAGCAGAGGATCGTAAACGGTACACAGATAGGTTCGAAGACATGCAGACAATAAACACAGGGGAACGCTCAGAATTGAACACAGGGTGAATCAAGACTTCGCAATGAGGTGTTGTGTGATTGAATCTTAAATAGTCCAGATAATGAGCTTCAGCTGTATGTGGCAAATGATGATTGGTATGGAGTGTGCATGTGACAAGCAGGGAGGATTATGGGAAGTGAAGTCCAGGAACTGACAGGAACTGACGGTGATCGAGACAGATACTAGAGGTGTAACAATTCACTCGTTTTCTTGATGAATCGATTACAAATCCTGATGATGCATAATCGATTTAAAAGGCTAAGAATCAAAATAATCGCGATTCGATAGCAATTCAGTTCTTTAAAATATATAAACATTAAATTTCTACATGCACAAATTAATGGAGATGTTGTGCACCATCATTCCCGCCCTCACAGCTCTCCTTCATAGATATGCACGGCACTCTTTACCACCTTCACTGGATTGCGCTCGCGCTCCGTCCATAGCTCTCATTGACACATTTTTGAGCAGCCCACTATTGAGCCCTCCTCAGAACAGCCACTGCTATTCACATGAGCAGATGACAGCTCTCTATATTGAGACAGACAGCGATAGTCCTGAGTCAAACCGCTCAAGCCATTGATAAAGCTGCCATTCGTGTCCGAATCCACTTTTGCTAGTCTAAGGATGGGAAAAATTGTCGGGTTGTCTCTATTCTCTTAATGAGTAATGGGTGTGTTTTGGGCAATGAACCAATCAGAGTCTCATCTCCCAATCCCTTTAAAAGCCAGTTGCGATCACACCATGGCGGATTCACTGAACACACCTCGTTTTCAGACCAGCATGGCCATGGGTGCACAAATGCATTTGCTATGTGAACAAAGTGGTGCAGGACGTGAAAATGATAACTGCGTTGTGCTGAATGTAGCAAAAAACACTGCGCCAGGTGTATGATAGGGCCCTGTATGTTTAAAGTACCTGGAACACTTTAATAAGGTTGTGCAGCCATTAACACTATCCTACTCAATAGTTAATATGAATTAACAATACTTTTAAAGCCTTTTTAATCCACCTATTTTATTTGTATTGTAAACTGGTTTAACTCCCTGAGGTCTGAAAACGCACCGGCGCGTTTTGCAGGATTTTTTTCACATTGCAGCAAAATAGACTTAAAATACTCTGTCATTTCTTGTCATAGAGACGTAAGTAATATATCAATTGAAACTATAGAATGTCTTCTTTTATTTGTGTACACTCAGAGTAAAAACACAATGTTGTGCTTTTTGTAAAATAAAGAAAACTAACATGATGTGTGATCTCTCCTCTCCCTCTGAACGAAGTCCAATCTGATAGTTTTCAGAAAATGAACTGTAACTTATGAATATTAATGACAAAAAAATGACACTTATGTCTAAAGAAACATTGAAATGTCAGGTTTTAAATAGTGTAAGTCTAATCGAAAACAAACATTCTGTGTTTATGTAATCTGTATGAAAAGAGAGCCATGTCAGAAGTCCGAGATTCAGCTCATTAGCCGCTAATGCGGTCACGCCCACGGAGCCAGCGCTATTCAGATGCAAATTCAGATGCAATACATGCATACATCGTCTCAATCGTGTATTTATTGTCTTGAAAAGTGTTTATTTGGATGTTAAAGCCATGGTTAGCGATCTGTAGACATGCCGTTCGTTCCTAGTTGCTTTTCTTCTTTATTTGAATTTGTGGCCTAAAGGTGTACAGAGAGCGCCCTCCGGCTGCAAGTATGAATTAAAAACACCATTCCTGAAATGTCCTCTTCTTCTTTAGAATAATTTGTGGACTAAATGTGCACAGAGAGCGCCCTCTGGCTGCAAGTATGAATTGAAAACACAGTATCCAGCACTCATATTGATGACAATAAACATTACTTCTCAGTATAGAAAATGTACATAAATATATAAGAATCCATCAATATTTCTCCAAATGTGCATGCTTTTAAGCTAAAAGCCTATATGAAATGCCATAGAGGTAACATAATTGTTCAGACACTTTGCATCACAGAAATGCATTATTTTAAAGAATATAATAGAATACCATTATTTTAAATTGTAATAATATTTCACAGTATTGCTGTTTATGATGAGCTGAGACATTATTACAGAGGGTTTTTTTCACAGCCTACCTGACTGAAAGGCTTCATTAATATGCAATTAATTTCAGGTCATTATTATGTGATTCTTGTGTCTTCTCAGATGTAAATGGCCCATTATTCATGATCATTCACGCCTCTATGCATACTGTGTTTCTTGAAAAAAAAGTGTCTTACAAAAACTAAATCAATATATTGTTTTATATGAAGGAGTAGGCAGCATAATTTTTACATAATTCTGAAGCAAAAATTCTAGTCTACAACCTCCAATACCCAAAAGGCTTGTGAACAGATTTAATATACTGTTTTTGGCCTTATTTCAGTGACTTAAGTTTTTTGTTTTTTCAATAACCACGCATAAACATAATTCCTTCAAAAATACAAACATGTACATACATGTTCCTCACATATTATTGTAGCCTAGTTTGTGCTGAATAAAGTGTAATGACACTTTTTCCATTAATATGTTTATGAACAACTGAAAAAAGCACAAATGTCAGGGCGTGCCAAAACATCCCCAAGCCCCAAATCAGCCTCAGACACCAGAGGGTTAAGGCCACATTCACACTGAAATGTGACCAAATGTAAACTAAAACGATATAAAATGCACATATTTTTCAAAAACTATAGACAAAGAACATCATGAAGGACAGAATTTGAAAGTCAAAAGTTGGAAACAGTGAATATTTTGCATTATGGAGTCAGTTGTTCTTTTAGTCCAAAGACAACAGACAGCAGAAACCCCCAGTTACATGGCTGAGATTGACAAGTATATGACACATGAGTGACTGCTGCTTCATAGCAAAAAGAAGCAGATAAACATTCCCCCGCTCTCTCATGAGCTCTCAAAGTCAGCTCGGCTCAGAGAGAGGCAGCTGGGCTATTGTGAATTCTCGGAGCAGAGCACGATGACATAAAGATCCGCATTGACCAATTTTAATGAATGCCGCCCGGACCGTTGCCTCCTCTTGCACACAACTATATGAGAGCGACAGAGTTCAAGGACTCCTCATCATCATCGTGATGAAATGAACTCTTCAGCTCCCACTCGAGAGCTTTTTCTTCCCAAATCCTGTCAAACGGATCGTTTTCTGAGAGGATGGAGAGCTCTTGTCACTAAGCTCGGAACGGTGCAGGGGAAAAAACATTCAGGTCCCAAACAATTAGTCATGACGTAGGCCATTTCCTGCACAGATCGCTATTCCCGATGGAGATTGGTTCCCTAAGTTGTGGATCATGTGGAAATACCTCAGGAGGTGGTTTGAGACGTAAATGCATCGGGTTATTCAGGTAACAGATGTAAGCTTTACTCATCCCAAATGGAATTACACTAGCATGAAAAATGTAGGAGTTTCTCAATGCACAAGTGATGAAGCAATCATGGACAAAGCAACACTAAGTCAAAATTCAGCATTAGCTTGCAGTTAACATGGAAGTTAAATCTGTATATACTGTGGCGTAGCAATACTGATGTAATGCAGTCACAGGTGTATGTTTGTAGAGTAATTTAAAATGGCTTTGAACGTGGCTCAACCAATCATAATCAAGGACTGGAACTTTCCATTTTATAAAGATTATTAGAACACTTAGATCCATTTTGCAAATGTAAACTGAATGTACAAACCAATCAGATATTTATACATAATACGATCGATGAATACACACTGTGATATGATTAGAATCTGGCATTTGTTGTTTTCTGTTCCCATTTCTACTCTCTTTCATCCTGGTACTGTTTCAGTCAATAAAAAATGACAACAAAAACGATAATGATAAATGATAATGACAAAAATCCTAAATAAAATTATAAACAAAAATAATTATAAACAACAAAAAATAACAAAATTAAATAAAACTATATTTGGAATAGTAGAGTGGATTTATATACGTTTTGCAGGTGTAAATAGATCGAATGGTGATCTGATCAATGAAGATGCATGAAGTGACTAAGCAATAGTAAAATTTCTTTTTACATTGTGAATGAGCAAACAAAAGAGTAGCTAATGTAGTGAATTAGCTGGAAGGTGGTTAAACAGCAAAAAAAAAAAAAAAAAAAGAACAGGGGTGAGCAATAGCAGTTAAAAGCCTTTTCTGTTTCGTGTGGTTGGCTTATGATTAATTACACAGTAAGCTTAAAATAGTTCCTTCTTCCCCAATTCTGTCTTTTTCTATTTCTTCCTGACTTTCTTACTACAGTCCATGCGCTGTTTGTGGTCTCAACGGACCCTGAATGGAGCTCATCCTGAGATGAAAACGGCTGCTCACACTATCAACACTACAAACAGTGTTAAGTGGATAATAGTCCATTTGCCATGATAAATGCTTAATTACAAAAGAGCTTTGATGCACCAAGTGCCTATGTTGCAACTTCTACCGAGCAGCTTCTGAATCACATGACTTTTAATAAATCACTTTTAAAATGACTCACAAATGGGTGTCAAACTTGTGAATCATCAGTTTGAATGACTCCCATCTCTAGTGCTAACCAAACTCACTATGTATTGAACCAAACAGCTACCCTGAAACAGAGATAATAAGACTACTTGTAGAAATTGGATTTTTTTAAGAAAAAAAACTACTGATTTCAAAGCAGCTGCCGTCCCATTAAACTGTGATCTCAGCCACTTAATCTCAAAAACACAGTCCATAGCCAAGAGGGACAGTCTCTAGGAACATAAAATACTTATACAGTGCTTCACCACCTCGGCTCTTGAGTGTACATTCTCCATTCTCTCATAAACAAGCTGTTTATGATGCTACACTGAGGCCCTTGTTAAGGGAGAAATACTTGTAGACTTCACTGTGGTAAAATCCAATCAAATCCCTCCAAGATCTTCACACTTGAAAACAATAGATAGATTATAGTGACTGGCCCGCACAAACAAATCTCTCTGGAGGAATAAAGTGCTGTGAGAACTTATTGCATCTCATGTCCACTAGGTGACATTTTGTTAACACCCCCTGATCTTTCACATCCACTCCAATTTTCCTTTTTTAAGTGTATTTTATAACAACAAACTCTGGCCTGCCCCTTTAAGGTAAGTCACTTGGCGGCCATCTTGAAAATGCCTCTCAGCACTATTTCCGATGTAGGAAAGACGGAAAACTCTGAACAGGCATGATTGTGTTTCAATAATATATTCATTATCAAAAATGCATCTTCAATTTAGTTTAAGTATTTTACACTTTGTGTCTTTACAGTTGATGCGCAAGCATGTTCTAGAGAAAGCAAACTCTGCCAGAAAGACAATTTGGCTCTTTTTACTGAGCAAAATAGTGACATACTTCTTCTACAAAAAAAAAAAAAAAAAAACATCTATAATTTGTAACTCTACTTCAACAAAGCGCATCAACCTGTTTTTTTTTTTTTTGGTTTTTTTTTTTTGGTTTTTAATGTTTTACTCAATTTATGAAGGTGCTGTAACCTGAATCATATTATTATATTCTGTTGTAATCATACAATGCTATGGTATTTTGTACTTGCAACTTAGCTAGTTTTATTCTAAACCAAAAAAGTAAATTCATTAATTTAATTTACTGTTAAAACAGACACTGCGTCCATAGCATCCATAAAGATACTTTTAGATGTTTATTTGCTATTTGGAGCAGTGGGTTTGCTAGACGAGGGCTCAATGAACTAATTTTTGTGAAAACCTCAATTTCGACCAAAATTGACATTTTTCACTTGTTTTCCCTGTAGCTCGAAATTAGCCCGTGTGCATCCCGGCTCATTTTGACAGCATGGGTCACATATTTACAATAAATAAATAATAAATAAATTTAGTGGCCTACCTGTTTTCTATGTAGGAAAGACTGAAATCTCCAGACAAGTTTGTCAGGATTGTGTTTCAATAATATATTTCAAAAATCAACATTAAAATTTTACAAAAAAGTAATAAATGTAGCTGCTTTTGCTCAAATCATCTAGTTAATGTGCATGCAAACAAACTCTAAGAAAATTGAGTGGACTTCCATTTCTAAAGCCGCCATATAATTCTTATTTTCTAAGCTGTCTGTATGCTGCTTCTTATTATGTTTATGTTTGAAGCTTATACAGCATTTAAGTTACATAGGAAACTATGTTACACATAAATTAACCAATACTTGGAAATCAACATTATTCCAGATTTTCTGCACTTGAGCTGTCCCGGTTTCACTGAAACACTGCACAGTAACTATTGCTGAGAATAAAACCGCTGTGGGTGGTTCATCATTAAGTAAATTAAACGCTACAATTAGTCACAATACAAACAAGTGAATGCATGAAATGCAAGAAAAAACGCATATAATTCTGAGGCAAATTACAGATTTTCACATTTCTCTAAATTAGTTTATCATGGTTCTTGCAATAAAGTTTATATGTGACACCATCCTCTGAGCCTTGGAGGTCAAATCACCAGCGCACATCATTCACTGAATGTGAGGTTGCAATTACAGTGGAGGTAAGCTGAGTGTGCACCTTGGGAAGCCCAGACCTATTTCTACCGCAACACAGATAACTCTGCATCCCTGTGGACCACAGCAATCTACCGGCACAGAGCAAGCAGTGATTTAATGCTGCTGGAAGAATGAAGCTGAGGATGGCTGGAGTTGCCGTTTACCAATGGTGGGATGACGTAACTTGTGCCACAGTGGAATTAATCCTGATAGCACTCAGCATTCGCTGAGGAAAAGCAGAGAAAGTTTGCAGGAATTAGCAAAAGTGGAGTAATTAGTTAGGAAGTTCAGCTGTTCGCTAAAATATTGCTGGGTTGAGTCCAATCGGTGGCTTGTAAATCGGAAGCAGATCAAGGAATCTGTAATAAAGATGTGATTCTTTGCTTTTAAAGTGATAACAAGATAAATGATTGGAAACTTTAGCATTCCAAGCTAAAAAGCTAAAAACAACTAGCTTGTTTTTTAAGTGGTTAATTTAAGTAAGCTGATCCAATTTACTGGATGAATCACTAGTGGTCATGATTGGAAGAGTGACGCTGTTTTGAAATAGCTGAGCTACTGCCGTCACTACTGAAAACTTTTTGTGTTGCTACGTTTTACCTTCATTACCTGCCAGCACTGTTTCTATAACAGCAGATTTTCCACTCAAAAGCAGAAAACTTTGCTATATATACAACACACTTCAGGTAGAAATGCTAAAAGCAAATCTGATGTGCCAACATTTGA
Organism: Chanodichthys erythropterus; assembly: GCF_024489055.1. Classification (NCBI taxonomy): domain Eukaryota; kingdom Metazoa; phylum Chordata; class Actinopteri; order Cypriniformes; family Xenocyprididae; genus Chanodichthys; species Chanodichthys erythropterus. Next base: position 13,440,564 of record NC_090230.1, read on the forward strand.
GATCCCTGAGCCAACATGACTACAGTAAATCTCACCACACAAAAACACTAGCTGAAAATGGCTTAAAATCCTACAGCGCCAGGGATTATGGTGTCTGAAAACGCAAGTGAATCACAGAAATAAGAGTTGACACTATGTCAAAACAGCATGATGTTCTCTTATTTCTCGATTTTTACCTGCAAGCAGTTTCAAAAATCTTTTTTTAGATGCAAGAAGTTAAGAAAGACGAAAAAGAGACAATTCAAAGCGCTTACGGGCACATAATCCTCAAACACTTAAAACCTGCAATTTGAGGTCAGATTTCAGCTAGAAAGGCACTAAACTTCATCCTGGCAATGAAAATCCTAAAATAATCCTGACATTGAACACCACGGCATTCCAATAATATCCCCGTCTTGACGTACCTCAGCACTACAACGAAAAGATTAAAGCCTGTCGGTGTCACACGCATCTTGAGATTTGCATAAATAACTCAAAATCTCACACTAAACATCCCTATTAATAGGTCTGATGCTAAAACAAAATTCTGATGTACAAGAGTTTGGTAAGAGCCGATTTCATCTCCCTATGAATATGAAATATGGAAGAAAGAAGGGGATGAGAGCGAGAGAGAGAGAGAAAGAGAAGAGTGTCTGTGCTATTGTTAGTACTTGGAGAGTCTGACACACAGTTAATGGTTGAAGCTCCTCCATGCTTGAGGCTTCAGGCTGCTAGGCACATCAACAGCCCTCATTGTTTGTGCCTCTTCTCTCCTTCTTTCATTTTCCCATTCCATCTCCTGCTTGTCTCGGCTGATGTGCCCTGCTGAACATAATTTGATGTTGCTGAGTTTGTATCTAAAGAGTATTCTGATAAAGCTGCTGTTTTTTATGCACAAAACGCATCTGCAAGCTTGAAGTGGAATCAAGATGTCCTCATGCACCACTACTAAATATGGAGTCACTCCTCTTCTGAGTGATTGATCTGGTCCTGTACATATTGAGTTCAGTTATTAATGGGACTGCCAACTGAATTGATAAGTAGGGTGCGGTCGCATTGCCAGTTTTCCATGGTGTAGCATATGGCAAGCCATTTTGACTTTTATTCATTATTAGGATATGAATTCTTGATATCAACAATTCAATTTTTGATATCAGGAATTACATTTCCACTAGTAACAATGGCAATTTTTGATATCAGCAATTCAATTCTTGGTATCAACAATTACATTTTTGACATCAAGAATTACATTTCCACTAGTAAAGACTAGAATTCTTGATATCTGTAATAATCTGTAATTTTCACTAGTGAGATGTCACCATAGGTTGCCATTCAAATTCAATCGTTGAAATCAAGAATTGATTTTTTACTAGATGAAATTCCAATTTCACATATCGGAAATACAATTCTAAAAAACGACTTGCCATAGTAGCAATGTATGAAGCACTGTTTGAAAGTCACTTCTTAAACCTAGCAGCTTTTTGTTGGTCATCACAGTGAATCCATGTGGCAAAATCTAATTATCAAGCAAAATTCCTGATCGTATGGATTCATATTGAAATTGCTGAATTTCGCCCACAAAAATTTGTAGTACAACGGAACTCATTTTCAAACCATGCAGCTTTTTGTTGCAAATCTGTGACCAATAGACTAATCGGATTCTGTACATACTGATTACTGATTTAAATCACTGGGAATCAGTGACAACTGACTTAACTCTAAAATCAAGGAGAATTAATCATTTTAATTGTGTCAATTATAATGAAGACAAGATAATGGCGATTTTGTGGTTTTAATTTAAAAATATATAATAATAATAATAATATTTCACACTCATGCAGAATTTTCAGGTGGATTCCTATTAAAATGGATACTGGATTTCACTTGTGAAAATATGCCAAAAATAGGAAAATGTGACAGAACTTTAATACAAACAACTAAAAATGCAAATAATGATAATGAAAATAATGATCTGTTGAAATTTTTCATCTTCACGCAAAATTCCTGATCATGTGACTTGAAATTGCTGGGTTTTGTCCACGAAAATTTGCAAAAAAGCAGTAAATGTGACCACAGCTTAAAACAACAACAACAAAACTGTACAGAAACAAATGCGGCAAACAAAATGACGATGATTAAATGGTTTTAATTAAAAAAAAATACTGTTAACGAAAATATCGTTAAATGCCATTTTAGTCAGAGTAAACCTAACCAAAATTAATTGATGACACGATGAAATGCTAACTAAATTAAAATTTTATTGTCATCAGAAGATTACATTAATTAAATTTTGCAGGAAAAAAGGTCCATGGTCTATTGTCAATAGTGTAGCGATGTATGAAACACAACTCACACAGAAATCACTTTCAAACCAAGTAGCTTTCTGTTGGTTAACGTGGCGAATCCATGTGACCAATTTGAAATTGCAAAATACCTGATCACATAGATTCCTATTGAAATTACTGGATTTTGCTCACAAAAAAAGTGCCTTAAAACAAATGTAAGAATGTCAGATTTAACAACGCTTGGCGGCTTATCTGCGTGCATGTACATTATAAAGCACATAAAATGCTGGGACACATTCTCTTTCAAAGTGATAGGGGAGAATAAAATGCCATGTTGCTAAAATAAGCATCTCAGTGGGGTGTGGAGGGAGTCGGAGCTGTCTGGTCTATTCAGTTCCGGCAAGATACAGCCCAGTCGGCAGGGAACCTGAAGCAGCACGTATAATCAGATATAAGAGGATACTTCATCACCGTGTTCCTGACTCAATCCAGGTCAGCAGCGCATGCTCGACGGCTCTGACAATGAGGCCGTTGGATATCAGGAACATCAGGCTTTTGGTTCAATTTCCGACCAGGCAAAACTCGCGATATGTTTATGAAAATGCTGAGCATTGGATGATGGAAGATGAGTAATAGCTTATGACCAAAAGATTATTAAACCAAAAGTTTAATATCAAACCATAAAAAATGCAACTTTTTTATTAAATAAATATTAACTGAAATAAAATAAAATATAAAAAAAGCTTAAACTTTAAATTTAGTTTAACTTTATGTACTGAAAGAATTCAAACTAATAGAAACTACAAAGACATATAAAAATAATAAAAATGCAAACAACTTTTAACTAAAATGAAAGTGAAAATGGAAAATCAACAGGGAGCCGATATCAATCTGCTTTTGAATGTGCGCTCGCTTTTCCCTTTCACTTCTGAATTCACGATCACATACTCTGTTTATAGGGAATGGTGGTACAGATCTCACATTTTACAAGATAAGATATCTGCCAATGATGCTCAGGATCTGTTTGCGCACCAAATCCTTCGCCATCGTGCTGTCAGTCATCCCTCCTTGCTCTTGTCATGTGATAAGTGAAATCTGACACCTGCTGCACTGTGCTGCGACTCTGCAGCTCGCGCTGTATGCAGAACAGACGCTTTCAGTTTATAATTGTAGCCTCCGCTATCCAACTGTACTAAATGGTTTTTATTTCTATGAAAAAGCAAAATGACAGTGGGGGATGGTGCGGCGGTGGTATAGCGCACGTTTAGAGCCTTAGTTCTCATATGGGTGATGCAGGTTCGAGTCCCAATCTTGTTCCTGCTCTTTTTCTCATCTCGCCTAGTCTAAAACTACAAACGGATGACAGAAACATTTTCTTCCCTGTCCTTAAATTAGTATTTTAAAAAATATATCAAAACACTTGCACTCTAAGAGCTGACATTTCGATTTTTACAGCTGCTTTAGTGTGCGCACATATAACAAACATCATGGTTCTTTAAACATAAGACCACCCAGTGGATCGTGTGGGTGGTGAGACAGTAAACAAACCATCTGAAGGAGGGGGTGATGTTTGCCTGGAGAGAGCCTGGCAGCTCAGTTAGCTGCAAGTACAACTGTTAGCTTGTCGACAAACAGTAGTAGCGCTCAACGCTCACATGATCAAAGCCCGAATGCAACACGCATAGCTTCCATGGAGACTGAAAGGTACATTGGAAGCAGTCTTTCTAGCTTCCTCGCCTCTGATGCAATCATTATCTCTGCTGAACTCGCTTTCAGGGCTAGTGTGAGTAACTCACATGTTAATAAAGCCAGATTCGTACATGCAGTGAATAACTGTGGCATTATGGGAAAATAATAAATTCTGAAAACAGAATATTTAACGAGGAAAAAAAGTAGGGTAGGACTTTTCCCATGCTAACTGTGAGTTAATACAGATGATGTTTTTAGAAACTTTTCCTCACTGAATTTACTACAGTGATCATATATTCATTGCGTATTACCTTGTAAGCAGGGTGATTCATCTTAAGGAGCTGGAGGATAATAACTCAAGCTTTCTGTTGTTTGTCTGAACCCCTTTATAATTTAGAGTCTGGCAGTGAGCAGAATGCAAGTCTTGCTCAGAGTTTCAAAAACAGTAGCACACAATCGGTTGCAAATGAAGTACATGATAAAAGAATTAAGTATGTGTCATGACTTCGGTCTGATTTGCCAGGTTTGTTGTCTTGTCTCTGTGTCTGCATGCCCTGTTGTCTCTAAGCGTATTAGTTCTGTTCTGACAGCCCTCCATGTGCTCTGCTGTCAGTGTGGCGTTTTCCCCTCCCACTCGTTATCCTATTCTTCAATTGTGTTCTCTGTCACACCTGTTGCCACTTATCCCTCTTTAGTTTTCCCCTATTTTAGATCTTCTTGCGCTCAGTCTTTTGTCAGACCGTTGTTGTATGTTTGAGCTAACGCTTCGCTCGTGACCGTCCCTTCTTGTTTGCCTATTCTTGCCATGTTGTGTCTTTTAGGCTCCAAGTGCTATTTTGGTTTGTTTCTTTTGTTTTTGAACAGCTCTTTCTCATCCTGCCAGACTTTGTTGCCCTGACTATGTTTGTGTCTGTTGAGACTTGGATGCATCGCTCAAGCCCCTCTCTGCATTCTCAATGTGCTCATCTTGGAACTTAGTTGGACTTTAGCGCTGTGTCACGGACAACGCTCTAGTCTGAGTGACTTCCACGCTGTGTCACAAGTGACGCTAGGACTTTGTTTTGGACTTTCTCTCTTTTGTGTTCCTGTTGTTTTTTCCCCTGTGCTCAGTGAGAGCAAAAATAAACTTTTCTGTTACCTGCAACTGAATCCGTATTTTTCCCTGACAGTATGTGGTATATGCGAAACCTAATAAATGAGGCACTATGTATATGTATGTTGCAATGCACATCCTGCATTATAAAAATAAAATAAAATTTACTGTGGATTTTATTTTATTATTGCACTAAATAATTCCTTTATTAAAGGTGCCGTAGAATTTTTTTTAAAAAGATGTAATATAAGTCTAAGGTGTCCCCTGAATGTGTCTGTGAAGTTTCAGCTCAAAATACCCCATAGATTTTTTTTTTATTTATTTTTTTTTTAACTGCCTATTTTGGGGCATCATTAAATATGTGCCGATTCAGACTGCGGCCCCTTTAAATTCTCATGCTCTCTGCACCCAGGGCTCGCGCTTGCCTTAAACAGCATAAGTTTACACAGCTAATATAACCCTCAAAATGGATCTTCACAAAGTGTTCGTCATGCAGCATGTCTAATCGCGTAAGTATTGTATTTATTTGGATTAGGGATGTCCAGATCCGATCATGTGATCGGAAATCGGGCCCGATCACGTGGTTTCAGACTCGATCGGAATCGGACGTTACCTCCCGATCAGGACTCGGATATATATGTATTAGGGGTGCAACGGTTCACGTTAAAAAATCGAACAGTACCGTATGGTTTGTTTAAAATAGCAATGTGGAAAACAGACAGACAGAGTTCAAATAATGTACGTTTCAGTCGATGGATGCGCAAAACGTTACAACAGCTATAATCAAAAAGCGTGGACAAAACAGTCACTCTTTGTAAACTGTTAACTGCGAGTGCCGTTTGCTCTCATGTCCAGTCATTTACGCCGTCATCACCTGGGTGTTGATACAGGTGAGACCTGAACAGCACACGTTGCTATCTGTGTTTAAACTAACTCATTTAAGCCTTGCTGATTTAAACCTTAAAGAACAACACGAAAGAGAACTCGCACACGCTGTGAGAAGATTTGTGTGCGCTCATCTGAAGCGCGCACACGCTTATTCCAGTCAGCACTTAAATACTGAGTTCTCTTTCAAGTCTTGCGCTTCAGCGGCCAAATAAAAAAAAAAAATTATGTCAACATACCCGTCTTAGCGAGTATCCTAGCAAACATAGTCGGTTATGTCTTAAGTGAACGTATATTAGTCGAGAAAGACAGCACATGTGGATAGGTATGTACTGGATCGTGCATGTCTTAAAGGGAGAACAACTATTTCTGCTGCCTGTTTTTAATGTTAAATAAAACAACAAATAACAAAGTAATCACTCACTGCTCTTGACTGAATAGTTTTTGTAACTTCAATAATGATTAATCTTTATTTATTTTATACAGTAAAGATAATATGCAGTGATATGAAATATGCAGTGATACCTGAAAAACCTGAAAAGCACTGATCCTGGATCAGTGGATGGTTTTTTCGCTATTCTTTATTTTTTTCATGTATTATAGAAGTATCGGATCGGGACTCGGTATCGGTAGATACTCAAAATCAAAATGACTCAGACTCGAGGGCAAAAAAACGTGATCGGGACATCCCTAATTTGGATGTTTACATTTGATTCTGAATGAGTTTGATAGTGCTCCGTGGTTAACGGGCTAAAGCTAACATTACACACTGTTGGAGAGATTTATAAAGAATGAAGTTGTTTTTATGCATTATACAGACTGCAAGTGTTTAAAAAATGAAAATAACGTCTTGTCTCCGTGAATACAGTAAGAAACGATGATAACTTTAACCACATTTAACAGTACATTAGCAACATGCTAACGAAACATTTAGAAAGACAATTTACAAATATCACTAAAAATATCATGGATCATGTCAGTTATTATTGCTCCATCTGCCATTTTTCACTACTGTCCTTGCTTGCTTACCTAGTCTGATGATTCAGCTGTGCACAGACCCAGACGTTAATACTGGCTGCCCTTGTGTAATGCCTTGAACATGGGCTGGCATATGCAAATATTGGGGGTGTATATATTAATGATGTTATGTTGAGATTCGCCTGTTCTTCGGAGGTCTTTTAAACAAATGAGATTTATATAAGAAGGAGGAAACAATGGAGTTTGAGACTCACTGTATGTCATTTCCATGCACTGAACTCTTGTTATTCAACTATGCCGAGGTAAATTCAATTTTTAATTCTAGGGCACCTTTAACCTACTCAAAAATAATGTGGGTCTGTAAGAGTGTATGTAGTACTTCTGTGTGAGTTTAGGGCACCTGTCTGTCCCACAAAGGCTGATGAGTATGTCTGTTTACATGTATATCATGCTTTATTAAAATGAATATGCTTTAATAAAAAAAAGGTAACACTTTACAATAAGGTTCATTAGTTAAACATTAGTTAATGTATTAACTAACATGAACTTACCATGAACAATACATTTGTCACTGTATTTACTAATCTTTGTTAACATTAGTTAATGAAAATACAGTTGTTCATTGTTTGTTCATGTTAGTTCACAGTGCATTAACTAATGTTAACAAGATTTTAATAATGTATTAGTAAATGTTGAAATTAACATTAACAAAGATTTATAAACGCTGTATAAGTGCAGTTCATTATTAGTTCGTGTAATCTAATGTAGTTAACTAATGAACCTTATTGTAAAGTGTTACCAAAAAAAAAATGAAATAAAAAAAATAAAAATTCAGTTATTGACGCAAAGAATTAAACAGTGTGGGTCTGTAAGAGCATATGTAGTATGTGTGTGTGTGTCTGTAGAGTGCAACTGTCGGTCGCACAAAGACCGATGAACATGTCCGTTTCCATGTGCAAACAGCTCCAAGCCGTATCAGCGAGAGTGATGGAACAGCAAAGTCACATAAGACACAGCACCTCCTCGTCTTATCGCAGAGCGACGTGCTTCCCTAATTAAGGGCAGGCCAGTCTGGTGCTGGTGTTATGACTACCGTGACGGCGGCTATTTTTCAAAAACCACTTCTCTGACGCCTAAAAGGCCTCGGGGGAGACAAAGAACAGCAGCCTCTCCACCGGCAGATCATTGATTAAAAAGGCTTATGAACTTCCACCTGCGCTGGAGGAAAAGGAGGACAAACAGGACTCTTTGCTCTCTGTACTCAAAAGCAACCAGGTTTTTGAAAAGAAATCCTCTGGCAAAAATCCACTCAAATGCTAGTTTCTTCCTGAGCTGCACTGTCAGTTGAAAACAGTTGTTGGAGAGGTCTTTTGCCAGTTTTGTCATGTCTGTTGCCATGCAATCCAAAGTTTTTCACAGTTTTTATATGCTAAACATTCAAAGCTCTGCAGCAATTATTATTTTTAAACAGGCAGATAAAATCTAACCTTGAAAAACCTTTTGTTCTGTTGTTACATACTTTAAAATGTATCAAAAGCAGCAAAATGTCTGTGTGGTCGGGTTAACGGATTCATTCTTTTGTATACTTACATGTCTGTTTACATTCATTCCATGCAAGAGGTCTATAAAGCTGCTTTCAAGATCATTACTTTGTTTGCTGAAGTGCGTTTCTGGGGTCTTGGACCCTTGAAACTCTCACCCTAAGAAATCGATTTGAACAAGGGGAGGCTGAGCTTATATATAGAGCACCATTTTAAACATGCATATATTCTCGAGTGAGACTAGAGTCAATTACTGAACACATCTACTGGCTTCTGTCAACATTGATTTGTTTTAGACTAAGATCTCTGCCTTACCAAGAATCTCTAATTGCACTGGCCCTAACCCTCTAATTACTCTGAGGCTGCAGCAATTTAGCTCTTTGCAATCTGTTTGTTTACCACTCAAAAAAAAAGAAGAAAAGAAAAGAAAAAAAGAACAAAAGAGAGAAATACAGATCGAAAGAAAGTATGGAAGCATGAAGGATAGAATTTAAAAAACTAAAGAACAAAAGAATGTAAGAAAGACAGGAATAATAGAAGAAAAAATAAAATAACAAAAGGAAGAAAAAACAAAAGAACAAAAACGAAGATTAGAATAAAAAGAATGAAAGAGGAAGCAAAAGAAAGAACAAAAAACCAAAATAAAGAATGAGTGAATGAAAACAAAAGAAGGAAATATAGAGTGAAAGTAATAATGGAACAAAGAATTGAAGAAAGAAATAAACAAAGAAACAGAAGAATGAATAAAAGTATGAGAAGAAAGCAAGAAAGAATACAAAAAATGAAAGAGCAAAAGAGAAAAAATGTGAAAGAAATAATGTTAGAAAGAATGCAATAATAAACAAAGAATGTAAGAAAAATAAAATGAAAGAATGGGCAAACGAAAGAACTAAAAGAAAGGAAAATCAATGAAAGTAAGAAAAAAACTGAAAAATGAAAAAGCAAAAAAGGGTGAAAGGCAAACTGAAAAAGAAAGAAATGCAGTGCGAATGACAGAATGGTAGAAAGAAACAAGTGAAAATAGAAAGAACAAAAAGAAATAAAGAGCAAAATAAAGAATGAACAATAATGAATGGAAGAAAAAGAACAAAAGAATGAGCAAAAGAAAAAAATGAAACATGACAGAATGGAAGAATGTAAATATAAGAATGAAAGAACAAAAGACAGAGTAATGCATTAAACAAACAAACAAACAAACAAACCTCAGAACACTTAAATTTTGTTCATGTTGTGAACAGGCCTTCAGATTCTGCACTTCTACCAACAGAACACAACTGAAGACTGATTTACCTGAACTTCTGGAGGGGCTGTTTTTCCACCCAGCCACAGTTGTGTTTGTCTCTGGACTTCCTGTGGTCTGGGATGAAGGTTCCTCCATAGGAACCGGTTTGGATGTTATCCAGCCATGAGCTGCCACAAACGCCTCTGACCCTCCTGACCTGGACTCAGCCTGATAGGAAGCATTGTTTGGATCTGGACTTGTCGGCTGAACCATAGGTCCAGCTTGGGTCGTTGGTATCGTAAGAACTTTTGGTTGTGGCGTATCTGCTTCCTCTTGAACCACAGGTAACCAAGTGCTGGAAATGGCTGGATCTGGAGTACACAAAATGTCTTCGGTAGTGGTTTCTTCTCCAGACTGGAAAGTGGTGATCCTAGCGGTTGATGTAATTGCTAGCTTGTCCTTGCTGGGAACGACAGGGCTTGATGTGGTAGGCATATTGTACGTGTGTACTTCCGGTGCCCTGGTCAACTCTACGTCTTGCTTCCGTTTAACGAAAGGCACATTGACTTTGTTCAAGGGATTGTTTTTGCGCTTTTCAATGGGGCGATGGACGTATGTAATTTCCCCCCTGGCTTCCTCAGCCGTGCTGGCCGGTTCCACGTGCCTGGGTTCAGAAGAACTGGACGCACTAGTAGGTTGAGTAGTCTGGAGACTCGTAAGCTGCCATTTGACAGTGGTCTCCAGCGGGATGCCGTGGTCATCGGATCCTTTCATTTGGCTGTCATGGGTGAATGGTAAGTCTTTCCCTCCACTTCCCTCTGCATCTTTTTCATCCCCTGCAGATAATGACGGCAGAGGACCTTTGGGAATAGGATAACTGTCCTCGTTCAAATCTTTCCCTTCCCCAGAGAAGTTCTCAGGGTTCTTCCTGGAGACAGGAATGGTCATAATCTCCAAACTGCCCCTCTTGGCTTCCATTGGACTGCTTGTTTGAGTTATGAAATGCCTATTATTGCTTGGGGCGACTTTCAAGGACTTTAGCACAAAAATTTGTTGGCTGCTCCTCATTGAACCAAAGCTTTTAGATGCTGAAGGACTTGAAGAAAGAGTCGGATCTGCCGTTCCGGATCCAATTGCTCCTGCAGGGATGAAAAGATTCTGTGATTAACATAGCTAGGGAGGAGATTGTTTCATTTAAATGTATGTTTAATTAGCAGGCAAAATATGCTAGCTCCCGCCCCAGAACTATGGTAATTAACTTTAATGCGTGCGGCTCGATATAGAACTGTCATTATTTATCCGTCAATGCCCTGGAGATATCCAGCAATTAATCTATCGGTCTCAACACACCTATCTTTTAATCAAACCCCTGTTTCAAAGGAAAAATGAACTACAAGCGTAGCTAAAATGACCTTTACTTTCTTCCCAGAGGGTAACATTTGACTCCCAGCTGAAATGGGGATGAAATGTACATTCGTTTTGAAAGCAATCCAGGTAATAAGGCTTTTTCTCTTTATGTTGCCCCGGCACAAAGAACTCGTTCATCATGCACCTGTCCAGTGCCGTTAATTCCCAATTCTTTCTAACAGTAAATCTTAGCAAAATAAGACACAAATCATTACGTTCAAAAATCAAAAAGATATTGATTTTTGTTAGGAAGTGTGCAATAAAATAAAAATGCTGCAAGCACTTGACTCATTATTATTATTATGTCATTAAGCATACTGCAGTACTAAACCAATCCTCAGTGCTAAACAAAGATTTTGCTGGCTGATGAAGAGATGTTTGGTTAGCTTAAGTATTTACTTTTAAAACTGCATGGATAATTCAGATATCTGCTTAGGTAACATGATTTGCCTTAAAGGAAACAAGCAACGGTTAGTGTTTAAGCCACAAGAATAGATATTCACAGACCATATGTTCGGTACACACCATGAATTATTAAATGATAATGAATAATTCAGGACTCTGCTGTTGCAGTGTCACATAGATGTGGTGTAATTTACATAACCAAGTAATTGAGCAATTAATGATATGAATAACTGATTACTCTCTGCCATCACACAACTGTGATGGTATTAAACATGTCTAAGTGATGTATAAAAGCAGTTACTTAAATAGATTCTTCCATTAAAACAATACTGGATTTAACAATGGGAAAATTACCCATTGAAACCCTATTGGTGATTTTTAGTCACAATTTTGTGATATAAATTTGCATTGTGATATATACAGTCCCAGTTATGAGAAAAAGTTCTAACTGTGAGCTATTGTTGCAATTGTGAGAAATAATTAATGTCCCAATTTTGAGATACAAAGTCACATTTATGAGATATAAAGTCACAATTGGGAGACACAAAAGCCCAAATTATAAAGCAGTTGTGAGATATAAAGTCCCAACAGTAAAGACAAAAAGTCCCAATTATGAGACATAAAACTACAATTGTGAGATATAAAGCTGCAATTGTGAGACTTAAAAAAATAATAAATGCCACCTGGTTTGTTATGTTGTGCCTTATGCAATGACATTTATGCAGTTTTTGGTTTAAGTGTGCAAATACTTGAATATGTTCACTTATACAGTGGAAATATACCTCAAGTATCTGGAGACTCAACAAAATATATGCTTGAACACATTGTTCTATAGGATGTATGCATTTAAGAATTTCTTCATAGCACAGCTTTATCCGTATACAATTTTTTGAGGAACTCAAGGGACATGGGCAGCGAGTTTACATAAGAGACGGTTGGATTTTCTGAATTCTCTACAGCCTCCATGTAATGAAATTCGAAACAAGAGGAGAGGCGGAGCGGCATGCAGTGAAGGGTGAAATAGCCAGTGAATCTGAACTCTGCTAAATGACCTCTGCTGGGGGAAAAATGAACAGAAAGAGCCTGATTCAGTCCAGATAGTCTTTTCACACACACTCCTTGTCCCTGACGATGATCACACCTCGTATAACTGGGAGAAACTTGGGAGTTTGTGACGGTGCCTGCAGTTTTCGGCCAAAGCACATTAATTAGATTCGGATGTAAATAATGCATGCTGACTAAAGCTGGATTTTCACCCGGCATTAAACATTAATGTTCCCTGTTGAATATGGTTCACAGGGAGGATATTTGTACTGATGATGCCTTGAGAACGGACTGCTGCCAAAACCCATCGTGCTAAAACCACACCGGTTAGACATGCTTCAATCCCAGCCTAAGGCTCGCAATGGTCTAAATTTTCAGAGGTTGGATCTCATTTTGCTTTCTCCTACTATGCAGTTTTACTTGGCATGGATATGACAGACATTGATATCCATTAAAAGCCCTAGAGCAGGAAGCATGAATACATCTCAGCACTGTGACCTCTACAGCGACCCTCCCACTCTCGTATTCCAGAGAACGAGCCATGTCGGCAACCTTCCTTTTTCGATGGCTGCGCCTAAAGTACCATTTGCAGCCATATTGTTTTTCTTCAGAAACAATGAAAAATTCAACTGCAAGTAGAACATAGTATGCTGAGGGCAATTTTGCACCAAGTGGACACTATATTTGAGGGCTAGAGGTACAGTCTGTTCATTGGTGTACCTGGGTTCAAATGAAGAAATACTGTACAAACATCCTTCCAGTAATTTACAGCAAATAAAAAAAAATGAATGTAGGACTTTAAGACAGTATGGCATTTTGAACAAACTGTACTGCTTGCTTTGAAAGCCTTGTTTTCATTCATGACAAATTAAGTAGTTTTTTTTTGTTCTGTTCACTTGCATTCATGGGTTTCTACAACTACGGTCACCTTTAGATTTGAACACAGTTTTCATACTCTTACTTTTTGTCTTTCTCTCTTTTTTTTCTACAAAAATTGTTCTTTATAGTGGAAATTACACTAAAACTGAGGGACAGACATAACTTAAAATAGAAAAGAATATTATAAAATTATATTCACACAATAAATATTCTACTTTATGTTTATTTCAATATTTGTTTGGATTATTAGAATGTTAAACATGTAATCATTCATTATGACTGATTTACATATTTTAAAATTGAAATTTGCAACTGGGAAACAGCTAAACAAAATCTATTTAAACAAGTCTTCTAAAAAATAGAAAAACTTTCTATTATGGTTTTAATATGACCTTGATATTACAAAAAGAAAAAGTCAATGAACTTTTAATAAAAATCAACCCATGGGACATAAAGTTGAAGAAATACCCTTATACCCCCCAAAGACCTACAGAAGACCTAAATATAAGACTGACTTGGGCAATCAACAATAGAGGAAACTCTAGTTTCACATCACCCAGTTCTATGCAATACACATTTAAAATTATACAAAATGTAATTAAGCCCTACTTGGAGTATATGCATCACCTTAGACAAACTTCAATTAAGAAGAGAAGTCTTGAATAATGTTATATACTTAAACTCTTGCGCTTAAATTCTGAATGAGCCTGTCGTACCTTTGGATGGTCCGGTGAAACTGTTTGTGAAGGCCTGTGAATATGGATGATCCATATGAGAATTGCTTGGACTCTTTATCTCCTGCTGTGCAGCCATTAGGACCACCTCCTTCTCCTGCTCCAGGAGCTCTTGTTCTGGATCTGATGAGGAAGGGTCATATGAATGTCCCTTGGTATTTGGCTCCACAATGGCATTATCAGCACCTCCTTTGCTTGTTTTCCCTCTACTTGGCTTCATCCTGGCAGGTGGGACCATTTCTGAGGTTCCTCTGTAAAGGCTGGACTCTGTGGCTGGTATTTGAGGCTCTCCAGTCCCGGTCCAGTAACGAAATGGCTTCATGATTGTGTTCACAAAGTTGGAAATGACGCTGTTGCTGGTCTGAGCTTGCGTAGAGGAGGAAGGCGCAGTTGAGGATGGGTCAGGAGATACATAGGGACCATTGGGATCATCGGTCTCCTCTTTCGCTGAACCTCCTTGAAGGTTCTCCTGCTTCTCCACAGCATCTTTGGGATCATCTTCCCAGTCTACAGACCTGTCTTCAGGTTCAAGATGGATTACAACATGCTCCTCTGAGATTTCTGAAGATTCGTTGTTTATGATGGACTTGAAATCTTCCTTCTCCAGATCGACCGGACCGGTCCAAGTTGAAGGTTCGGGGAAGACTCCGTTTCTTTGGAGCTGCACCTCTTCAGTGCTTGAAGAGTTCAGAGTGGAGTTTTCTAGAGTCATGTGGAGTATCGCCGCCTGCTCTTCAAAATTCTTCTCTGAAGGAGTAAGAGTAAGAGTAAGTCTCATTATTGGTAGCACTGACAGAAAAAAACTACAAAGCAGATATCTGTACGGAAGTCCGTGAAATGAATTTAACCTAATCCTCATATTATTCTTTTTTCAGATGCTTGTGAAACTCTTGATGTTACGGGGTATAAATTATTCTGAAATAAGCTACCAAAATTATATATACCAGATGTAAGAGAATTCTTTATGAAACTTTTAAAGTGGGAAAAGAAAGCTTCTTCAACTCATCACTGAGGTCAAAAAAACGAAAAAAGAAAAAGACGTTTGTATGAATACATGCCTGTACAGAAACAGAGAAAGGCCACTAGATCAACAAACCTTGATAGCAGTAGGCATCAAAGAGATCGGTAGTGTCTGGGAAGCCAGTGCGGTTGGGGTTGTGGTAAACGGTCCGTACTCCTGGTTCATCCCCTCCGCAGTTACGCCGGGGCAGGTTGATTGGGTAACGCACGCTGCCATCGGCCAGCCAGCCGGGGTCGCAGCGGTCTAGACCGCCCTGCCAGGCCAGGTAAAGTTGCCCTACTGTGGCCAGTTGAGCTCCCAGAATGTGGCAGTGAGTGGAGGCAGATGCCAGGCTCAACTTCTCCGGTACACTGATGTGGAATACTTCACCTGGAGAGACAGGAAAGACGGAGAGCACATACTATGTATAAGTGCTTATTCCCCATAAGACTGCTGCTGTTTGCAACATGTAAACTATAGATAAAGCTTATTCATAAACTAAATTTGGTTGTATATATATTATATATATATATATATATAAAATTCTTCACAGAATCTGAGCATTGAAATGGGTGATTGCAAGATTTAGGAAAGACTTATACGCATTGTTCACTTATTATATTATTATCTAGTGTGACGTTTAATACTGAAGTGCTTGTAAGGGAAAGTGGCATTTAATTATTTTCAAAATAGCAAAGTTATTACTTTAAAACACTAACAGAACTGGGGGGAAAATTTAAGCAGTAAGATGCTTTTGCCCAAAATCTCTTTAAAACTTTATATTATGTACTTTGTATATAATTTATCTTCTACACTTGTACCACTTCTATTCTTGCATATTTCGTACTTGTGTATTATTAAAATTGTATTTTCTTATTTCTCTTCCTTATTCTAAACTGGATATTTGTATTGTATTGTATTGTATTGAAAAGTACAAATAAATAAATAAAATAAAATGCAATAAAATAAATAAATAAAATGAAATAAAAGCTGGAAGTTATAAACAAATAATAAACAAAGACCAAACATAATTATTCTGTTCTTCTGATGGATGGATGGATGGATGGATGGATGGATGGATGGATGGATGGATGGATGGATGGATGAATGGATGAATAAACAAGCAAACAAACAATAAAATAATATATTATTATTTATATAATTTTATATTATTTTTTTATGCTTTGTCAATAAAAAAAGTATGCCAGGCATTAAACTTTAAAGACAGTTTGGAATAATACTTCATAGCAGGAGGCAGGACTGTCATTCCTGCCTGAAACACATGGATGTGCACTTTAAAAAGAGAACATGTTATACTGTACCCATTGTGGCATAAACCATTGGGCTGAGCTGAAAGGATGGTGACCTACTTAGATGTCCTGGGAGTTGAGACACAAGCAGGTACATGCATCTACGACGTCTGAGGCTCATGAGGACATTTAAAGACACAGTTTTTGGATGACTGAGTTGTAACTGAAGGCATCTGTGATACCTTGCAGACTGTTGGCAAAGCAGTACACATCAAACATCTCATCAGGGGTTCGGCTGCCGTAGTTCCTTACGCCAGGTGAGTCCTCCCTGTCACCGTAGCAGCCAGGTCGAGGGGACTGGATGGGATACCTGGGTATGGAGCCAAAATAAACCAGGAATTATTTCCAAGGGAAGGAATGAGTAAGATAAACTGTGCAATTACTCGAAAGCGCATCGATTTGGAAGGCACAGGGGTGCCGGCTAAAGTCTGATTAAGAGATTATACACAGCACTCCAGGGTTTCCGAAGAGAAATAGCAATGGGGGTTCTTGCTCAGCCCAAATATTGAAGTCAGTTATATAAAACCATTAAAACAGCCCACATATTTTCCATCCCAGTCTAGAGATCTCTGATGTCTCCATACGCTTGCGCTAATTGCGCGTTTGCGTCTTCACTGATGTGTAGCCAAGCTTCTCTGGAGATGGCCCAATTAGAGTTCTTCCAGGCAGGGAGGGAAAAGCTCACACACGCTTTTATTCAGTGAGGGCCGGGCTTCGCGGCTCAATTACGAGCTGACAATATGCAGTAGATATGAATGCTGAAATCAATAGCCGCCTGACGTTCAACCATGGAGAAGTGGCAAGCCTGAAGAAATGGGACTGTAATACAGTCAATACATAATAGATATTACGATTAATTAGAACGGCTGATTATTAAATCGCTTTGAGGCCAGGATTTCTTCGGAAGAAAGCTGCTTTATTCTGTTTCATGCCAGAGGGACCAATTTATCTGCAAGGCAGCTAATATTTTTGTCTAATATGTTCAGATCTACAAAGTGATAGTTTCAGATGTGACATTAAAAGGAAGATTAAGAGATTCACTGGGGAACAGAATTATGTAAACATGTTCAAAGACCTCTTTACTGCCAAATATATGCAAGTTTCTGAATCTGGTCAGCAAAATTGATGGACTTAAAAGTAAAGTAAATCTATCTTTTATCACATACCTTGTATACTATTTATTTTATAGACCTGTAACCTTTGTAACCTGTATTATTTTTTTTTTCATTGTTCATGTTGCAACCATAATAAATAAAATACTGGACTTCAGGTTAAAAATAAAATGAAATAACATATAAAAATATTCAATAAAATTGTCATGTTGAAAAAAATAAAATAAAAAATTAATTTGATAAAATATTACAAATACAAATACATAAAGAAAATGTTAAAAATAATTAAATAATTAAAAATAAAAATAAGTTAATCTTGCAGATTGGAACAGAATTACACAACCACGTTCAAAGATGTCTTAAATATTAAAAATACATGCATGTTTTCGATTCTGGTTCCCAAAAAACTGACTAATCTTGTTCTGACCTCACAGTCTGGTCCGACAGCCAACCGGCATCACAGTTGTCGTATCCGTCATCAAAAGTGGCCTGCAGTTGTGCCGGCGTGGCGATGTTAGCAGAGTTCTCCAGACAAACTCGTTTGGCATCTGAGAAGGACAACGCGTAGCGGTCGTGGGGTGCGCGGTAGTGGAAAACCACTCCTGTGTGGGAGAAAACAGAGAGTGAAGTGCATGATGGGAACTATAACTTTCCCCAATGAAAAGCAATTATAGGTTTAACTTAATGCAGGTCTCTTAAGATTTACTAAATGGCTTCCTGAAATTTCCTGAATTTCACTTTCAATCCTACTTTTCCGGCATTCCTCAATCCTTTGAGAATGACAACAGACAGGAACACAGTACAAAAGAAGTGAGAAATGAGATCCCAGCACCAGTTCTTTGACCAGTTAGAGGACGGGCTTCCAGTCTGCTGTAAAAAGAAATGAGATTCCTGGGATTGCTTTTGAACTGTCCATCTGCTATTCCCATATCACATTGGTTTGGAGTCCTTTTCGTCCTCTACTCCAAACTCCACGTCTATAACCTCCACTGTCAGCTGCCATCCCACAAGAACGAACAAACATGAAAGGGACAAAGGAAAATCCTCAAAGCTAGGTGGGCCAATTTATGGCAGAACACTTCAGACGACGTCTTGAGGGGAAAGATTTTAGTCTCCTGAGCAATACAACCCGTTTCTTACCCAACCGTGCCAGCTACACATGACGCCCCACTTCAAAGGGGCATGGGAGAAAGACGTCTCTTTCGTTTTTTATTTCCTTCCTTCCTTTTTTCGTCCGCTTCTCTTTTTTTTCTGCTTCCCGCTGGAGTTCAGGACAGGCTCTGAGCTTTTAAACATATTCACTGTCTACAACAAACATCTGGGGATGAGATATGTGGGACTCTCGTCCACTGAGGGACGCTGCATCTTATTAAAAAAAGGGGTCAGAACTTCCACATCTCATTTCCCGAAGACATAATCTGAAGAAGGTCAGATATATGACCAGTTAGCTAAACTGTTTTTTGAATGTTTGTAAAATATCACAGAATATTTCTGTAGGTTAGCAAAGATTCACTCATTTATTGTGTTAAATAATGCAGCCTTCATTTAATTAATACAAAATTATTCAATTAATTAGACTGCACCTTTGTGCATTTAAATTGTTTCACATGATTACAGAATAAAAAATAAAATCGAGAATATTTTCTGAGGACGTAACACAGTTATTGCGATTTCCATTAAGCTTGCAACAGTAATGGGGATTTTGATTCAATGATTTAATTGGTGAGCCTGAGCTAAATAACCATTCAAACTCACTGAGGAGGAGGTTTCAGTTTTGAAACGACAAAAAGAGTATCTGCTTGTATAGTATCAATAATGCACTGGAATCTCGTAATGCATTTTTAAAGGTTTAGTACACATCAGAATTAAAATTTCCTGATAATTTACCCCCATGCCATCCAAGATGTTAATGTCTTTCTTTCTTCAGTTGAAAAGAAACATTTTGGGATTTTTCTCCATAAAGTGGACTTCAGTGGGGTACAACAGGTTGAAGATCCAAATTGCATTTTCAATGCAGCTTCAAAGGGCTCTACACGATCCCAGTCGAGGAATAAGCGTCTCATCTAGTGAAACGATCTGTCATTTTCTAAAAAAAAATAAAAAATCAATATACTATATACTAAATGACAGATCATTTCACTAGATAAGACCCTTATTCCTCGGCTGGGATTGTTTAGAGTGCTCTGAAGCTGCATTGACTCTGCAATTTAGACCTTCAATCTGCTGTATCCTAATTATCACTATTTTTTATTTTTATTTTTACTCCTTAAAAAGATTTAGATTTTTTTTTATTACATTTTATTAAATTTTATTTACAATGTCATGTCATTTATTTATTTTTTAATCTTCTTACTATATAATTTTTATAATGAATATTATTGTTCTCATTACATTGGCTTATTTACATATTCTAAAATGTGTTTTTTTCTCTTTACTATGATTATTAGATCTTTTTATTTTTAATATTTTTGTTTTATTTTTGCATTACTTTTAATTTTTTGGTGAACTAACCTTTTAACTGGAGTGTCATTACTGCAGTGCATTTAGCACCTGGTTAAACCAGTTTGCTTAGTGAACAAGATGCAGGATTTTGCTCTGAAATGCGCGTAAAAATGCTGAATTGATGAATTCACCCCATGCACATTTCAGCTCCACAGCCTCGTGTGAACGCAAACATTGCAGTGCATATTGACATGAAGTCTAACTAACTTCATCAAGGTTTTGGCAGAAATCTGAGCATGCAGAAAATGCAGCAGCTGTTAGATCCATGCCTCCTTGATCTGATCTGATGGAAAAAGTCACCAGATGTGCAGAAAAACCAATCCAGGACTGTAATTATGACAGTTTTTCAGATTAAATAATATTTCAAGTCATTCAGCAAGAGCGTTTAACTCAGAGGCCTGCAAAACCACTGAAAAAGGGAAGTTAATTGCGAGACAAGTTTTGCACAAAATACAAGCGTTAAAAAGAAAGAAGTCAACTGTGAATCTAATTACTGTAATCACAGCTGCGTGGATTAGCATTCTGTGGAGCGCTACATTACCTGTGACCTGAAGAGGCACTGTATCTTGTTCGTCATTAATGCCGACCACGACCTCACAGCGGTACATTCCCGAGTCGCTGGATCGCAGGCCTGTCAGAACCAAGCTGGCATTGTAGCGGTTCTCCGTGTAACCCGGCAAGGTGACGCGACCCTGGAAGGCTTTCTTCACCTTGATTATATTGTCTTTAGCCACCAGAATCGATTGCTGCTTTTGTAGGCCGTCCGCGCCACGTTGACCCCACAGTTTGGTCCATTTTATGCGGGGCGGTTCGTGAGAAGGACTCGGGCGTAGGGTGAAGACACATGGCAGGAGGGCCGTACCCGACAGAGGCTCCTGGACCCTCTGGTGAGTCACTTTACGCATGTTCACCATAGTGTCACAGCTCACCATGCCTGAGAAAAGAGAAAAACAACAAAACTGATCATATTTAAGACATATTTAAGCATTTTAATCAATAATTTCTCAATAGGCACAATAAAATTCATGAGTCTGCAGTTCAAAACTGGAATCAAAAGGAAATAAACAATAAATAATCATGTAATATTTCAAAATATAGCAAAATATAATGTGTAAAAAAATATTAAAAACTTACTAATAAATAGGCTCCTTCTATATCTTTTTTAAAAAAAGCAATCAACATGGCTGTGTTTGGATGAAAAAATGTATAACGGTTTCCAGAAAAATAGCACAACTGTTTTCAACACTGATAATAATAGGAATTGTTTCTTGAGCAGCAAATTAGCATATTAGAACGCTGATCCGTATTAAAATATTTTTTAAAAATATATTAAAAGAGAAAAAGGTAAATGGTAATAATATTTCAGAATACTACTGCTTTAAAGTATTGTACATCAAATAAATGAAGCCTTGGTAAACATTTAGACACTTTCAAAAATATTAAAAAATCTTACCGACCCCAAAGTATTACTTTTAATAAAAGTAGGCAAAATACAGATTTGTGCTGTTCAAGGGAGACATATAAAGTTATTTAACTAAAATCAATATTAATACATTATACAATAGTAAACAATTCATTATTTATACTCTCCTTATTTACAGTATGACTTATAAATTCAGCAAACCCTGGCAGCAGTAAATCCACACAGGCAAATGGAGTTATTTCACTAGTAATAATCCTTTTTGCCTCAGAGGTGAAAAAAATAAATAAAATAAAAATCAATAGGAGGCATGAGGAAAAAGGGGGTTGATGCATAGACGGAAAACGCCAAGCACAGCACACTATAGAGGTTCTTTCTCATCCCCAAGTAAAACGCAATTCCTTTTATGTATACTTGCGTTATAGGTTATCACAAAGCAATGCGGCACCCAGTCATCCTTCTCACTTGCATATGCGGAGGTGAGAATATAATTGCTGCAAGACAGATAGAATGAATGACATGAGGTACAGCGGAGGAAGAGAGGGTGCCGACTATTCTGAGCGAGAGCGCAAAAATTCATTGATTTATTTTCATTAGAGTGGGCTTTTGCCCAGCACCTCATGTCTGGCCTTGCCCTGCCGTTATTTGATTTGATTTAAATGTAAAGAATGGAGTCTTCTAACAGCACAGGGAAATTTCATCTCTCCCAGCCCAACAACTCCCCACCATAATTACGTAGAGAGATTGGGAAGCTGAGTGCAGGGGGTGGCTCTATCCTGACTCTACAGGGCTTTTTCATTTATTCCAAATATTTTTTTTATAAGTGGTATGAATGCCAAAAGGAGTTAGGGTCGGAAATTAACAAGGTTTTGGATTTGAATTTCAAGAAAAGGGGGCAAAAAATGACCCCACACAATTAAGCTAGATCTATTATGCCTGTCACGAATAAAATGAAATGTGAAATGAATGAAAAGTGTTGACTGAGGCATTACATTTACAGTAAATCTGCTCACGTTACATCGAATTTATTTTTAAGTGCAGTTTGCAGCGTTGACCATTATAACCATACACACGTTCTGTTGAGAGTATAAATATAATGTCCAATCAGAGGCTTTTTGATTCGTAACCATGGAGAATGTCTGAAGTGTTCACTGACTGAATTCTGAATCTGCATTTGCAAATTCTTTCATCATTAACTGTTGTTCAGCTTTTTTAAAATCTCACTTTAAGTGAAGAAATTGCCAATTAATCAATATAAAAGTTATTTTTCATATTGAAACTGTTGAAAATACACAACAAAGTAAGTTGATCCATATATGACAACCTCTGAACTTGGTCAATACTAATCTTATATACATGCATTGGACCAAATATACATTCAGCCATGGCTCCCAAAATATATTCAACGGGTCATCTTGTTAATGCTATAAATTAATTATGTCCCCATTTGTCATTACCAATTAAAGAGTATCTGGCACCAACGCACGGTTAAAATAAAATCAACACATTTGCTGAGTACACTGGAATTGATTGCAACTACCCAGGGGTGTCGCTAAACTGCAAACATTCAAATAGCAAACATGTTATGTTTTGTTTTGTTTTTTCTAGCAGATGTTTAGAATCAAATCTAGCAATGCCAGATTCCAGAATTAATCATTCTTGGTCAAACAGCTTTTAAAAACTGTTTATATAATGTATATATGGCCTACATATTTTACAAACACAGCTAATTTGAAAGTAAACAGCATCATCATTTCCTAACCATGCTGTTGCAGTGTATATTTACAGTAAATATGATGGCATAAATTCATCTATGATGACATTTAGCTAAAACTTGAAGGATAATGTCCTCTCTAACGGGCAACAGTCATTTGCAGGGAGTAATAGCAACTATCTTGGTAGAAATGATGGCAGCCCACTCATCTAACTGCAGCCGGGAACGGCACTTATACTCTGTCCCCACAGAAATGGACTGTACATAGGTGAAAACGCTAGAGAGTGAGGGCTTGACAACATCAATGCGAGGGGTAAATGGACCAGCAATTTTCTTGTTGAATCAAGGCTCATATCTTCACAAACATTTTACGAAGCAAATCGGTTAGCCGAGAGGAAAGGTTAGATTTGAGTGTGCTCTGTTGATGGTCCCGAATCAGTAGTGGTGGTCAACGAAAGGTTGTACACTATTTATTGAGAATGAAAGTGGAGTTGCAAACAAATACAAATGTAAATCTGCTCTCACTCTCTCTCTCTCTCTCTCTCTCTCTCTCTCTCTCATAATATATATATTTACATATTCAGTGGGTACGGAAAGTATTCAAACCCCCTTAAATGTTTCACTCTTTGTTATATTGCAGCCATTTGCTAAAATCATTTAAGTTAATTTTTTTTCCTTATTAATGTACATACAGCAGCCCATATTGTCAGAAAAACACAGAATTGTTGACATTTTTGCAGATTTATTAAAAAAGAAAAACTGAAATATCACATGGTCCTCCTAAGTATTCAGACCCTATGCTGTGACATTCATATATTTAACTCAGGTGCTGTCCATTTCTTCTGATCATCCTTGAGATGGTTCTACACCTTCATTTGAGTCCAGCTGTGTTTAATTATACTGGTTGGCCTTGATTAGGAAAGCCACACACCTGTCTATATAAGACCTTACAGCTCACAGTGCATGTCAGAGCAAATGAGAATCATGAAGTCAAAGGAACTGCCTGAAGAGCTCAGAGACAGAATTGTGGCAAGGTACAGATCTGGCCAAGGTTACAAAAAAAATTTCTGCTGCACTTAAGGTTCCTAAGAGCACAGAGGCCTCCATAATCCTTAAATGGAAGACGTTTGGGATGACCAGAACCCTTCCTAGAGCTGGCCATCTGGCCAAACTGAGCTATCGGGGGAGAAAAGCCTTGGTGAGAGAGGTAAAGAAGAACCCAAAGATCACTGTGGCTGAGCTCCAGAGATGCAGTCGGGAAATGGGAGAAAGTTGTAGAAAGTCAACCATCACTGCAGCCCTCCACCAGTCGGGCCTTTATGGCAGAGTGGCCCGACGGAAACCTCTCCTCAGTGCAAGACACATGAAAGCCCACATGGAGTTTGCCAAGATGGTGAGAAATAAGATTATCTGGTCTGATGAGACCAATATAGAACTTTTTGGCCTTAATTCTAAGTGGTTTGTGTGGAGAAAAACAGGCACTGCTCATCACCTGTCCAATACAGTCCCAACAGTGAAGCATAGTGGTGGCAAGATCATGCTGTGGGGGTGTTTTTCAGTTGCAGGGACAGGACGACTGGTTGCAATCGAGGGAAAGATGAATGCGGCCAAGAACAGGGATATCCTGGACGAAAACCTTCTCCAGAGTGCCCAGGACCTCAGACTGGGCCAAAGGTTTACCTTCCAACAAGACAATGACCCTAAGCACACAGCTAAAATGACGAAGGAGTGGCTTCACAACAACTCCGTGACTGTTCTTGAATGGCCCAGCCAGAGCCCTGACTTAAACCCAATTGAGCATCTCTGGAGAGACCTAAAAATGGCTGTCCACCAACGTTTACCATCCAACCTGACAGAAATTGAGAGGATCTACAAGGAGGAATGGCAGAGGATCCCAAATCCAGGTGTGAAAAACTTGTTGCATGTTTCCCAAAAAGACTCATGGCTGTATTAGATCAAAAGGGTGCTTCTACTAAATACAGAGCAAAGGGTCTGAATACTTAGGACCATGTAATATTTCAGTTTTTCTTTTTTAATAAATCTGCAAAAAAATGTCAAACATTCTGTGTTTTTTAGTCAATATGGGGTGCTGTGTGTACATTAATGAGGAAAAAAATGAACTTAAATGATTTTAGCAAATGGCTGCAATATAATTAAGAGTGAAAAATTTAAGGGGGTCTGAATACTTTCCGTACCCACTGTATATATACAGCTCAAAAAAAAATTAAAGGAACACTTTTTAATCAGAGAATAGCATCAAGTCAGTAAAACACCTGGGATATTGATCTGGTCAGTTAAGTAGCAGAGGGGGTTGTTAATCAGTTTCAGCTGCTTTGGTATTAATGAAATTAACAACACGTGCACTACATGGGAAACAATCAGACGACTCCCAAAACAGGAATGGTTTTACAGGTGGAGGCCACTGACATTTGTTTCCCTACTCCTCTTTTCTGATTGTTTTTCACTAGTTTTGCATTTGGCTAGGGTCAGTGTCACTACTGGTAGCATGAGGCAATACCCGGACCCTACAGAGGCTGCACAGGCAGTCCAACTTCTCCAGGATGGCACATCAAAACGTGCCATTGCCAGAAGGTTTGCTGTGTCTCCCAGCACAGTCTCAAAAGCATGGAGAAGATTCCAGAAGACAGGCAGTTTACTCTAGGATAGCTGGACAGGGTCATAGAAGGTCCTTAAGCCGGACCGGTATCTGCTCCTTTGTGCAAGGAGGAACAGGATGAGCACTGCCAGAGCCCTACAAAATGACCTCCAGCAGGCCATTGGTATGAATGTCTCTGAAAAAACAATCAGAAACAGACTTCATGAGGGTGGCCTGAGGGCCCGACATCCTCTGGCAGGCCCTGTGCTCACTGCCCGGCACTGTGGAGCTCAATTGGCATTTGCCACTGAACACCAGAATTAGCAGGTCTGCCACTGGCACCCTGTGCTTTTCACAGATGAGAGCAGGTTCACCCTGAGCACATGTGATAGACGTGAAAGGGTCTGGAGAAGCCGTGGAGAACATTATGCTGCCTGTAACATCGTTCAGCATGACCGGTTTGGTGGTGGGTCAGTGATTGCTGGGGATGCATATTTTGGAGGGATGCACAGACCTCTACAGGCTAGACAATGGCACCCTGATTGCCATTAGGTAGCAGGATGAAATCCTTGGACCCATTGTCAGACCCTACACTGGTGCAGTGGGTCCTGGGTTCCTCCTGGTGCACGACAATGCCCGACTTCATGTGGCGAGAGTATGCAGGCAGTTTCTGAAGGATGAAGGAATTGATACCATTGAATGGCCCCCATGCTCGCTTGACCTAAATCCAATAGATCACCTCTGGGAGATTTTGTGTGCTGGAGTAGTTTACTGGAGTAGTTTCCTCTCCCTCCAGTTGGAGGCGATGTATTTGTTAACCCTTTCGCACGTAAGTTTCAAATATTCTGGCTGACCCCCCAGCGTGAGTTTTTTAAGGCGACCGTTATTTGGAACGTATCACTTTATGGTTTCCATGGTGACGCGTCATTGCTTGTTATGTGGCACACCGCAGCACTGTATGAATGATGATCTGCTTTCATTTAATTTTTCCTTTTTTATTCAAAATATTCACAAATTTGTTAACTATAGCATGAAATATCTAATATTCCGATTGCCAAATATGTGCAAGTGGATGTGTTTTGCTGTTTAAACACCTTTATAACGATCGCGTTAGTTGAGCCATATGAGCGACGGGCGCCGCCATGTTAGTTTGCACCGCGCAGAGAATCGGATCTGTTGGATTTACAACCCGTGAATTTATCCACTTCTCCCGAAATACATGAAAGTAAGTGTGCCGGTGAACTGGGGAAGAATAGAGTAAGCTTTTAAGTTACTTTCACAATGTGTATCTGATATGAATTAAACGTGTTGTCAAGTTATAATGGAAAGGGTTATTTCCGCTTCTATAGACATCATTGTGTATTTTACAAACTCTAAATATATTGTTTTGTTAGTACTCATGTGCATTTAAATGTCTGAAACCTGAAATGAACATTATTTGGTTGAAAACACTGCATATATGTGATATATGAAAAGCGCTGCATGTGTCTAGCGCCAGTTAAAGCGCGCACGCACATTTGAATTTGGCAGTTGATCACGTAATGCACTGAACGTTCTAATCACACCGGTGTGATCGTACGCTCCTGGGGCCAGCCAAGACTGATCACACCGGTGTGATCGTACGCGTCAAAGGGTTAAGAGTGTTATGTTTAACCTTTACTAGCATGAGAGTGAGAAATGCAGCACATGTTGAAGTATGCTGACAGCAGAATCCACTTCTGATGTGATCTACATTCATCCTTCTTTGTTGTCTTACAGAAAGCATTGCTTGTGAGTATTTTATGTTAAATATGAGTCTTGAAGACAATATTCATGAACATTTATGTTAAACAAGATTAAATTTGATAGTTTTAGTTTTGATGAATGTTAGCCCGACTTTGCATAGATACATGTGAACATACATTAGAATACAGTCTACATGCTGTTTATTCATTTTCTTTTGTAGTTTCACTCTGTCGGTAATTGAAGGATACGTCAATAAAAGGACATAACACCTGTCAATTGTCGAGGAGTTTATCTATCTGCATAGCTGTGTCTGAGTCTAACAGTGAGGGCAGAACAGTGAAAAAGCATCTATCTACGCAACAACAAGTGGATGTTACATCAGCTTCAGCTTATTCAACAATGTCTGAAGAGGGGAGAAAAAGCGCAGCGTCAGTCTGCTCCAAGAAGTCCGTCTGCTCCAAGAAATCACATCACTCCAAGAGCTCTAAAGGTTCAGTTAAATCATCTGCAAGTATAGCCGCTCTCAATGCTCGAGCTAAAGCTGAAGCAGCTCGTACAAGAGCAGAATTTGCAAAAATGGAAATTGAAATGAAAGTTAAGAAAGCGGAGCTTAAGGTAGAAGAGGTGCGCCTGGATGCCACACTACAAGCACTACAACAGCAGTGTGATGCAGAAGCCGCACAAGCTGAGGCGTACGTCTTCGAGAAAGCGGCCACTGATCTAGAAGAAGAATCTGCATTGGGGTCCGCGAAGGTAGATTCCACAGAACGTACTCGCGACTATGTAAAACGCCAAATAATCCTAAAGGCAGATTAGTCCACTTAGCAATATAGAGCACAATGATACTCTGGCAACAACTGTCCCATACGAGCCACCAAAACAAGAACCAGGCCAGTGTACGGACACAGAGTACGTCCATCTACCCCCAAGTGAAGACAAACGTAAAGATGCTTCCCAACTTTCCCAAAGCATTCCTGTGCGGAAACTTTCATTTGGACCATTACCAACACATCAAAGTACGGGATACACTCCACAAGTTGGCAATATGACTGATATAGCCAGGTTCCTAGCACGACGTGATTTGCTCACCGGCGGCCTCAGAAAGTTCAGTGACAAGCCAGGCGACTATTGGGGATGGAAATCTTCATTTAACAATGCTATTGATGATTTGAACCTGTCTGCTAGCGAAGAGTTTGACTTGTTGATCAAATGGCTAGGAACAGAGTCCGTTCAATATGCAAAACGTCTGAGAGCAGTGTATATTAACAGACCCTCTGAAGGATTGGGCAAAGTATGGGAAAGACTGGACGAGTGCTACGGATCCCCTGAAGCCCTGGAAAAGGCGCTACTCGACAGAGTTGAGCGTTTTCAGAGAATCTCGAACAAAGACCCATACCTCTTGAGAGAACTTCAGGATCTTCTCCTAGAGATAGAGGCTGCAAAGGATGAGGGCTTATATTACAGGCCTACTGTACCTCGACACTGCAAGGGGCATTCATCCTGTTGTGGAGAAGTTACCCTTCGGTTTACAAGAAAGGTGGATGACGTATGGGTCTAAATACAAGGAGGAGCATTCTGTATCGTTTCCACCATTCTCAGCATTTGTCGCCTTCATTAGCAGGGAATCAAAAATGCTCAACGACCCAAGCTTTAAGCATTCAGTGCAACCCGTTGTATCTTGTATCCACTAAGATGAGGTTTCAAGACAAGCAGAGTAAAAGGGAAGCAATCTCAGTCATCCGGACCGAAGTGGTCAGCACCGAGTCAAATCCAACTGCAGGAACAAACATTCACGACCCAAATAAAGAATGCCCAATCCACAAGAAACCTCACGCACTTAAAAAATGCAGAGCTTTCAGAGAAATGCCTTTGGAGGAGCGTAAGGCCTATTTGAAGAGGAATCTGATATGTTTCCGATGTTGCGCATCCACTAATCATCAGGCAAAAAAAAAGATCTTCAATCTTCGATACGTTTGGCATTACCAAAGGCTGCTTCCCGTACAAGCTGAAAACCTGTGCTGGCCTTGAGGAAGCTACGGTGAGGAGACCTTACAACTTCATCGTCGAATCTGTGGATAGCAAGTCACGCCTAAAGCTCCAAACACTTATCGAATGTAACATGCTGCCGGACAATCGCAATGAGATTCCTAGACCTGAAGCTGCTCGTAATCATTCTCACCTCCAAGACATTGCCTCCGACATTCCAGATGTTGATCCTGATGCCAAGATCCTGCTTCTCATTGGTAGGGATGTTATTCAAGCACACAAAGTTCTTGACCAACGCAATGGACCTCCAAATGCACCCTTTGCTCAGAAGCTAGCTCTGGGATGGGTGATTATTGGAAACATTTGCTTGGGTGGAGCTCACAAACCCGTACAGGCAAGCGTTTTCAAGACGAACATTTTGGACAATGGCCGCCCGAGTCACTTCCTTCCATGCAAGAACTTCATCCAAGTAAAGGAACGCATCATCCCACAAAGCCACAACAAGGTCAGTCTCCCAAACTATACCAAGTACACGTCCATCGGAGAAACCGTGTTCCAACAAACAAGTTTGGATGAGAGACCTGGCTACTCTCAAGAAGAAGTGGCCTTCCTGCAGATAATGAATAAGGAAGTCTATCAGGACAATACAAATAGTAGGGTTGCTCCACTGCCCTTTCGTTCACCTAGGCCACGCCTTTCCAATAACAAGCAGCAAGCCATCCAGCGCCTAGCTTCAGTTCGTCATATGCTGAACAAACGTCCTCATATGAAAAGTCACTTCCAGGAATTCATGCAAACCCTTTTTGATAACGGTCATGCAGAAATAGCGCCACCCCTTACTGGAAAAGAAGAGTGTTGTTACCTTCCCTTTTTCGGAGTGTATCACCCCCGCAAGCCAGACCAAATAAGGGTTGTCTTCGACTCTAGCGCACGATTCGAAGGAGTGTCCCTCAATGACGTCCTTCTTACCGGTCCGAATCTCAACAACAGCCTGCTGGGAGTGCTCATACGGCTCCGTGAAGAGAAGGTAGCTGTAACAGCTGATATTAAGCAAATGTTCCATTGCTTTGAGGTCAGGGAGGACCATCGGAACTTTTTGCGTTTTCTCTGGCACCAGAACAACGACATGGAACAACCAATTGTGGAGTACCGAATGACAGTACATGTCTTCGGCAACAGCCCATCGCCTGCAGTGGCAACCTATGGACTTAGGAGGGCATCAGAAGATCAAGAGAAAAGAGACAATACTACAAAATATTTTGTGGGACGTCATTTTTATGTTGATGACGGGCTTGTCTCCCTGCCATCAAGTGCCGAGGCTATCTCTGTCATTCAAAAGGCTCAAGAAACATTAGCCTCATCTAACTTGAGGTTGCATAAGATCGCCTCTAATGACATCACAGCAATGAAGGCATTCTCCAAGGAGGATCTTGCAAAGGGTCTGAAAGATCTCGATCTGGGAGCAGACAGTCTACCAATGCAAAGGAGTCTTGGAATAAGCTGGGACATTGCAGCAGATGAGTTCACCTTCCAAGTGTCTGCCGCTGAGAAGCCCTACACATCATTAACAGTTTGTATGACCCTCTAGGTTTCGCAGCTCCAATCAGCATCAAAGGCAGGGCCCTTTTGAGAGAGCTTTCAATGGATGCAGGTGAATGGGACGACCCACTTCCAGAAAGAATGCAAGAAGAATGGAGTACATGGAAGGAATCCTTGAACCATCTTGAACAAGTGCGAATACCAAGAATGTACACATCCATATCCTTCTGTGGTGCAGCTAAATGGGAGCTCTGTATATTCTGCGACGCGTCCACCAAAGCTATTTCTGCCGTAGCTTAAGTAAAGGTCACAGATACAGAAGGCAAGAGTGAACTTGGATTTGTGTTTGGCAAAGCTAAACTTGCCCCACAACAAGAGATAACTATCCCGAGGCTGGAACTGTGTGCAGCTGTTCTTGCCATCGAGATTGCAGACTTGATTTCAGAGGAGATCGATGTTCCATTCCATTGTACAAGGTTCTTCACAGACAGCAAGGTAGTACTTGGATACATACAAAATGAATCCAGAAGATTCTATGTCTACGTGTGTAACCGAGTTCAAAGGATTAGAAAATCATCCAGCCCAGAACAATGGAATTACGTGCAGACAGATTTAAACCCAGCCGATATAGCTTCCAGGTCCATTCCAGCAAACACTTTGATGTCCAGCATGTGGCTCAAAGGACCAGATTTCCTGCTACGAGCGCACACAAAACAAACCAAGTGCTGTTTTGAGTTACTCAGTCCAGACTCTGACCCTGAGGTTCGCCCTACGGTGACGGCCTTTGCTACTCATCTCACAGACTCTTTCCTAGATCCAAGTCGCTTTGAGTCCTTCTCAACTTGGACATCACTGCTTAGAGCAATAGCAAGACTCGTTCATATCACCAGATGCTACAAGGGAAATGCTTATGGAAGCAAGTGTCAAGGTTGGCATATTTGCAAAAGTATCACCCCAGAGGACTATGGGAAAGCAAAAAACATTATTCTGAGCTGTCTTCAACACAAGACTTATCCTGAAGTTTTTGCATGCATCGAAGCCCAGAAAGAGATACCAAAGCAAAATCCTCTCAGAAACCTATCGCCATATAAAGATGACGCTAACTGCCTTAGGGTTGGAGGTCGTCTTTCACAAGCCGACATGCAAAATGATGAAGCACATCCTTTCATCATCCCAGGAAAGCACCACGTGAGTACACTACTGGTACAGCATTATCACCAACAAGTACAGCATCAGGGACGCCATTTCACAGAGGGCGCTGTAAGAACGGCCGGATTATGGATTGTTGGCGGAAAACATCGCGTCAGCTCCATTATCCACCACTGCGTCAAATGTCGCAAACTAAGATGGAACACAGAAACCCAAAAGATGTCTGACCTACCAATTGATCGTGTAATTGTCTGCCCACCATTTACTTACGTTGGTGTCGATGTATTTGGACCCTGGACTATCAGTTCTCGTCGAACACGTGGAGGTCTTGCCAATAGTAAGCGCTGGGCCGTCATTTTTACCTGCCTGGGTACCAGGGCCATCCATATCGAGGTAATCAAGTCAATGGAGTCATCCAGTTTCATCTACGCCTTACGGCGGTTCATTTCCATTCGTGGACCAGTATAACAACTCCGGTCTGATTGCGGAACCAACTTCCTGGGTGCATGCAAGGAGCTTGGTATAACCTCAAACCAGTGTGATAACCCGGAGATACAAGATTTCTTGGGCAAGAATGAATGCACATGGGTCTTTAACCCACCTCATGCTCCTCACATGGGAGGAAGTTGGGAGCGCATGATTGGGATTGTGAAGCGTTTTTCTCGACTCAATGTTGACTACCAACTCAGTTAACTTGTTGACCCATGAAGTTCTCGTTACCCTTCTTGCAGAAGTAAAAGCTATTGTAAACTCTCGACCTCTCATTCCTGTCTCATCTGATCCCGACTGTCCCTTCATTCTTACACCTGCTACACTTCTAACCCAGAAGACTGGTTCTCCACCTATCCCCCCTGGAAGCTTTGGTGAGTCAGACTTGTACGGACGCCAGTGGAGACGGGTGCAGCATCTCTCTAATGTCTTTTGGCACCGCTGGAGAACTCAATACTTGCCAACATTGCAAGATCGAAGAAAATGGCAGATGAAAAGGCCAAATCTACAAGTAGGAGATCTTGTACTTCTAAAAGAC
Source organism: Chanodichthys erythropterus (assembly GCF_024489055.1). Lineage (NCBI taxonomy): Eukaryota > Metazoa > Chordata > Actinopteri > Cypriniformes > Xenocyprididae > Chanodichthys > Chanodichthys erythropterus. The sequence goes on from NC_090230.1 coordinate 13,473,785, forward strand.
AACCAAGCCAAAAGATGTCAATGGCCCATGGGAGTTGTGGTCAATACCTTCCCCAGTCGAGATGAAAAAGTCAGGAAGGTAGAGATAAAAGTTGCTTCTGGGGGTACGTGCAAAACTTTCTTGAGACCAGTTACGGAGACTGTACTCCTGCTACGGAACTCCAATGAATGTAGCCAACGGTCCTAAGAATTAAGGGTGACATCCTATGGACGTCAGGCGGGGAGTGTGCTGGAGTAGTTTACTGGAGTAGTTTCCTCTCCCTCCAGTTGGAGGCGATGTATTTGTTAAGAGTGTTATGTTTAACCTTTACTAGCATGAGAGTGAGAAATGCAGCACATGTTGAAGTATGCTGACAGCAGAATCCACTTCTGATGTGATCTACATTCATCCTTCTTTGTTGTCTTACAGAAAGCATTGCTTGTGAGTATTTTATGTTTAATATGAGTCTTGAAGACTATATTCATGAACATTTATGTTAAACAAGATTAAATTTGATAGTTTTAGTTTTGATGAATGTTAGCCAGACTTTGCATAGATACATGTGAACATACATTAGAATACAGTCTACATGCTGTTTATTCATTTTCTTTTGTAGTTTCACTCTGTCTGTAATTGAAGGATACGTCAATAAAAGGACATAACACCTGTCAATTGTCGAGGAGTTTATCTATCTGCATAGCTGTGTCTGAGTCTAACAGTGAGGGCAGAACATTTTGTTTCGGTCCATCCGACGCCGCCAGATTGCACCTCAGACTTTCCAGGAGCTCAGTGATGACCTGGTCCAGATCTGGGAGGAAATACCCCAGGACATCATCCGTCATCTCATTAGGAGCGTGCCCCGACGTTGTCAGGCATGCATACATGCACATGGAGGCCATATAAACTACCAAGTACCATTTTGAGTTGCTGCAATGAAATTTCTGCGAAATGGACTAGCCTGCTGCATCATTTTTTCACTTTGATTTTCAGGGTGTCTTTGAATTCAGTACTCTGTAGGTTGATAATTTTAATTTCCATCAAAATATGTGGCATCCTTTCATTCCTAACACATTACCCAGTCCATATCAGTATAAAAATCCAGCATGATATTTTCCCCATTGAGATATGTTTTCAAAGTGTTCCTTTAATTTTTTTGAGAAGTGTGTGTGTGTATATGTGTATATATATATATATATATATATATATATATATATATATATATATATATATGTACACACACACACACACATATATATATATCAGAGGTCACGTTAACCAGAAATTTTTTTTGCAGTAACGGAAAACTCTGAAGGCTGTACGTCATTTTGACAGATTACACCGAGGCTGATGTAATTTGTAACTGTAATTCCCACCCCTGTCCAGATGGTGGTGAGTGCTCTTCAGTGTGGTGGCAGATCGCGAGTTCAGTCTCCAGAATAAAATGAAAACGATGCGTTTGATTACACACAGGTGAGCACCCAATTTAAGTCAATTTTATAATAATAAAGTTATAATACTTATACTTACATAATTAAGTTTCTAATCCAGTTCATTTTGTTTTGCTGACTATCAAGTTTACGGTCAACGAATGCTTTTTCTGAGGTAAAATTTTACGTGACATTGTTTCCAACACTGATTGAACTGATTAAGACGTGATACAGATTTCGGTAAGCTACTGTATCTTTCAACATATTTTCTGATGTTCATTCATGTTTATTTAATTCTGTAAAGTAGTAAACAGGAAGGGATGATCGCGTTCACTCACGATCCGCGACAACTGTTCAAGATGAAAACTGAAAAGTGACACACAGTCTTTGTTCAACTTTCTTTTCATAATATAAATGAATATATATTTGCTTATCCTGTAAGCTCCTGAATAAAATTGAAAAGTTGGACGACAAAAGAAACCATTAAACGTCTAATTATCATGAAAATATAAAAAATAAAATGACGGGTAATAATTGAATATGAAGGAATTTTTACTATCCTGTCTGTCAAAATGACGGACAGTGCAAAAGTCTAACGCGACCTCTGATATATATATATATATATACAGTGAGGAAAATAAGTATTTGAACACCCTGCTATTTTGCAAGTTCTCCCACTTAGAAATCATGGAGGGGTCTGAAATTGTCATCGTAGGTGCATGTCCACTGTGAGAGACATAATCTAAAAAAAAAAATCCAGAAATCACAATGTATGATTTTTTAACTATCTATTTGTATGATACAGCTGCAAATAAGTATTTGAACACCTGTCTATCAGCTAGAATTCTGACCCTCAAAGACCTGTTAGTCTGCCTTTAAAATGTCCACCTCCACTCCATTTATTATCCTAAATTAGATGCACCTGTTTGAGGTCGTTAGCTGCATAAAGACACCTGTCCACCCCATACAATCAGTAAGAATCCAACTACTAACATGGCCAAGACCAAAGAGCTGTCCAAAGACACTAGAGACAAAATTGTACACCTCCACAAGGCTGGAAAGGGCTACGGGGAAATTGCCAAGCAGCTTGGTGAAAAAAGGTCCACTGTTGGAGCAATCATTAGAAAATGGAAGAAGCTAAACATGACTGTCAATCTCCCTCGGACTGGGGCTCCACGTAAGATCTCACCTCGTGGGGTCTCAATGATCCTAAGAAAGGTGAGAAATCAGCCCAGAACTACACGGGAGGAGCTGGTCAATGACCTGAAAAGAGCTGGGACCACCGTTTCCAAGGTTACTGTTGGTAATACACTAAGACGTCATGGTTTGAAATCATGCATGGCACGGAAGGTTCCCCTGCTTAAACCAGCACATGTCCAGGTCCGTCTTAAGTTTGCCAATGACCATTTGGATGATCCAGAGGAGTCATGGGAGAAAGTCATGTGGTCAGATGAGACCAAAATAGAACTTTTTGGTCATAATTCCACTAAACGTGTTTGGAGGAACAAGAATGATGAGTACCATCCCAAGAACACCATCCCTACTGTGAAGCATGGGGGTGGTAGCATCATGTTTTGGGGGTGTTTTTCTGCACATGGGACAGGGCGACTGCACTGTATTAAGGAGAGGATGACCGGGGCCATGTATTGCGAGATTTTGGGGAACAACCTCCTTCCCTCAGTTAGAGCATTGAAGATGGGTCGAGGCTGGGTCTTCCAACATGACAATGACCCGAAGCACACAGCCAGGATAACCAAGGAGTGGCTCTGTAAGAAGCATATCAAGGTTCTGGCATGGCCTAGCCAGTCTCCAGACCTAAACCCAATAGAGAATCTTTGGAGGGAGCTCAAACTCCGTGTTTCTCAGCGACAAGCCAGAAATCTGACTGATCTAGAGAAGATCTGTGTGGAGGAGTGGGCCAAAATCCCTCCTGCAGTGTGTGCAAACCTGGTGAAAAACTACAGGAAACGTTTGACCTCTGTAATTGCAAACAAAGGCTACTGTACCAAATATTAACATTGATTTTCTCAGGTGTTCAAATACTTATTTGCAGCTGTATCATACAAATAAATAGTTAAAAAATCATACATTGTGATTTCTGGATTTTTTTCTTTAGATTATGTCTCTCACAGTGGACATGCACCTACGATGACAATTTCAGACCCCTCCATGATTTCTAAGTGGGAGAACTTGCAAAATAGCAGGGTGTTCAAATACTTATTTTCCTCACTGTATATATATATATATATATATATATATATATATATATATAATCAACTTGCTTTATTCTGGTTTCACCTCACTCCAGTCTAAACTAACTGATTTTATAGGTAGGCCTAATTTATTACACATTGTCATTTAAATAACCTGAAAATATTGTGGATTATTAAGTATAATTTTACTAACCACTCTTGCTAAATGGGGTAAGCACACTTATGTTCTCATTTCAGTTGTTTGAGTAAATGATTCATTATAAACCGTGTGGACAGATCAGTTGTTGTCATGATTCACTAAAATGACTCTGTTCAAATGAGTCATTAGGTCACGAATTGGACATTAGCGGACGTTGACGCGTTGCGTGCGAATCGCGACTGTTATTAGGACATTGCAAAAGATTTGTCAACACAAAAAACACTTCACCACTGGATAGGATTTTCTTTTTGTTTACTGAAAGTGTGGTTTATGTCAGTTGCACATGCAGGGCGCCTGTCAGAGAGGATAAGGTGACATTCTTTTGAGCACTATTCACACCCAGCGGTTATTCAGGATAACATTTTCCGAATGCGCCTCGTGAAACATGGATTCGGTCTTACGAACTTTTAGCATTGTGTCAGTTGATTTAGATTATTATGTGTGAGGTAAAGAGAGAGCAAAGACGGTCCTTACTTTGAAGACAAAGAGAGCTTGCGCGCACGAGGGAGGAGCTCTGCTCGTTCTGTCCGTCAGCGCAGCAGTCGTCTCCCTCCTTCATTTTACAGTCGAATGGTGGCTAGAACGGCTCCAGGTTCAAAGGTTAATACAGAGTGGATTAATCTGCGTTATTTTTTTTTACGCGTTATTTTTTCTCAGATTAATTAATCGAAATTAACACATTATTTTGACATATTATATATTCTTTGGAAACTGGTAATATATATATATATATATATATATTACCAGTTTCCAAAGAATATATAATATGTATTATATATATATTACACAATAAATTGCTGACTAATAACATTATCAACAGCATTTTCAAAAAACTGTTTGCTGGGTTGAAAGCAGCAGGACAACTAAAATCACTAAATTATGAATTAGAATTTGTTTGTATGTGACTCCTCCTCTCTAGTCCTTCCGCCATATCTTGTCTCAAAGCCCATGCTTTCCTTCCTTTCTGTCCTCCATCTCCAGGGAAGTCATGCTCACGATAAGGGAAAGGCACTGAATTACCTTCCTGTTGCCTGAATTCAGTGAGACTGAAGAGCGTGGCTTTTTGTCTCCCCAAACCCTCAATGCCCACATGCAAACACTTATAATTGCATTTATGCATGTTTCTCAGATGCATTTAAACAGATATGTAGTAAATTAGGCTGCTCTCCAGATGCAGTTGTGCCAACCGTGTGAAAAATTGTTTCTTCTGTAATGTTTTGTGTGCAAGCGTGATCTAATTTGCCACATTAAATAACCAGAAATCAAATGCAGATACCTCCTTAAAAAACAAATTACACCTCACAGTCAAGAAATAAAAAATTGCTTTGGTCCCACATGGGTAAATAATGAATGTAAGAAGCATGGCGAAATATACCAAATCTGCATTTAGATAGAAATGTTTTTACAAGCATAACCCCCTGGAGATTGTCCTTTTGTTTGAAATTCTGCCGTTGTTTTTAATCTTTCCTCGTCCGTCTAAGGTCGAGCCAAAAAGAAAAAAATATTGAGGGTTACAGGGGGAAAGAACAAGCAAGAGTTTAAAAAAATACAAAAGGATAAAAAAGCGACCACTCGCCACTGCTTTTCCCCTCATTGATGTATTTTGAGTATTTGCCGTCCTCTTTGAACACCTGAAATGCATTAAGTGCTGTCAGAAGCCTTTATCAACCCAGAACAGGGAACACAAAGCAACAGCGCTCGTACGCATCTTCTACATGGACGTTTTTGTCCTTCTCCCTTTCTTTCTCTGCAGGCTAATGTAATTGGCTGCTTGCTGACAGTGGCCTTATTGTCTTCAATTACCCAGCAGCCACGAAATGACTGATCGATTGTGGGCTGGGGTTATGCTGACGATCATGCCTTCTGTAGTTTTTTTCATTCATTCCTTTCGACAGTGATATTTGAAGGATTTTTTGAAATAATGGGCCTTTTATTACCAAGCCGACCGAAAGGAACACTGCAATTAATAACAGTAAAACATAATACAGTCAGATTTCTTAAAAAAAAAGGTAATAAAATGGCATTAAAAGGCCAAAATGAGCCTGATTCTATCAAGTAAAAAAGCCACCTACTTTCTTCACACAACCTTCATCTTAAAAATGACAGATTTTTGTTTTCTGCATATACTGTTGTGTATAATAATAATAATGAAACAAAATAATAATAATAATTTATTATTTAATTAAATTTACATTTTAATTTAATTTTAATTTGATTTTAAATTTTAAATATTATATTATTTATTTAATATAATAATAATTATTATATTATTATTATTATATAAATTATTATATTAATTCAGGTAAAATCAACGGCTGACACAATGATAATTTTGTTTTCTCTGTGTGTTTTCTCAGTGTGTTATGATGATAATAATAATAATAATTATTATTACTAAAAGGAATGAATGAATGCATACATTTTAAGTGATAATAATGGTGACTAACAGGAATAATAAAAATTAAACTGCAAAAAAGTCATTAAAGACCCATTCACATCAAGAACGATAACGATAACGAAAAAGATATAGTTCTAAAAAAATAATATATAAAAGAATACAAAAGAGTCCACACCACAGCTATAACGATAACGATATAGAGAAAGGATTTCTTTGGGATCACTTTCAGAACGATTTTATTTCCAGCTGTTTAATGATAAAACACTGACAGCCAATCAGAATCCGTTCTAATTTAAGGGCTTGCGCATTTAAAATGGCAGATTACATTGAAGTTAATTGCTGAGGTCCAGAAAAAGCCACCACTCTTTGACAAATCAAACCCCCCTTTTCAAGGATACTTTAAAGAAAATGAATAAATATGACCTGATCCAGCAAACTGAGTCACAGTGACCCAAATTTCAAAATTGAGATTTTGAATCAATGGAAAGATGAGACAATAAGCTTTAAAATGATATCCTAGTCAAAGTCATATCTTGAATGGTTTTAAAGATATACCCATTTGAATTATGGTTGTCTGCCCTCTTTTTCCAATTGAAAACCTGAGAAAATCACTTAGTTATTTGCCCGTTTTTTTGTTGATATCTTTCAAAATCCATTGCATTTAAAGGGATAAACTATTTATTTTACAGCTTAATTTGACCAAAGTTTGACCAAAGACATTTTTATATATATATATATATATATATATATATATATATATATATATATATATATATATATATATATATATATATATATGCTATTAAACCAGGCTGAAGCTCAAATTATTTAAAAGTATTTATTTGAATTAATATTTTATAAGGCACTTTTACAAAGATTTACTAAAATCAGAAAGACTGAACAGAGGTGCTACATTTTTGCTTGAGAGAGAGGGTGTGTGTGTGTGTGTGTGTGTGTGTGTGTGTGTGTGTGTGTGTGTGTGTGTGTGTGTGTGTGTGTGTGTGTGTGTGTGCGTGTGAGAGAGAGAGAGAGAAAGTGAGAGAGGCAGAGAGACAAGCAAAGAGAGAACAAATAATGCTAGCCTATGCAATCATATCTTTGTGTAGGCTAGTTGACAATAACAGTGAAAAAAGAGGCTCGCACACCCAACGCGAAGCTCAGCGCCGCGCAGCGCCACGCCACGCCACGCCACGTCTTAAAATTCGAACGCATTGTTTTCTATTGTATTCTGGGCGCCGCGGACAGGCGGCGAATGTCGCCGCCGGTGTGTGTACACTCATAGAAAACAATGCGTTAGAATTTTAAGACGTGGCACGGTGCTGCGCGGCGCTGAGCTTCGCGTCCAGTGTGCGAGCCCCTTAACAAATTCATAACGGAGATACCAGCGTGCGCTAGTCTGACAGGAGGATGGGGCTTCCCATTGATAAAAATCAGCGTTTATGTCAGTGTGTTTACATTTCTAAGCTTTTTGATTGGTTCTATACAACGTGTAACAACATATTTGAAGAGCAGAGATAGTGACGTTTCAGGGGATACCGGGAAATGCTCATAAGTGACGAGAGGAGTTGAGAAGTTCATTTCCAGTTATCATTACCATACCTATAGTTATCATTATAGTTATCAGTCTTGGTCTGAACAGACCTTAAAACACCCAAAATATACCCAATACTAATAAAAAAGTCTGCTACTTTCTTTCCATGACCTTCCCTTGAAAAAAAGACAGACAGCCTTCTGTGATGTTAATTTGGCTGCGAATGTTAACTACTGGACTTCCTTAAATGGTTTACATAAGAACAGCTAATGCAATGACAAACACGTATGTGTACTGCGATTTCTCTTTCGTGCTGTGGCCATTTTAACAGGCCATCATTTGGCAAATTGCCCATTTTTGTCAGCATTTTCCCTTTGCTCTTTCTTTCAGTTACTCAACCACAGGCCAAGACTGTCCTGTGGTGTCTAATTGCGTACAAGCAATCGCAATGCATGCACCCACTGAGCTCGAAACAATCATGTGTCCATGTATCCAAAGCATTTGTGACAAACTTGCAAAAACGTTCGTGGTGGGAGCCAGTAGCCTTGAAGTAAATCTACATATGCACCATTTCCAGAGAATAAGGACTGTTTGTTTGATTCCCACTCTTAAGTGGGACCTCCAATGGTGTCTTTCATTCTCTGCCACCGCAGATACGGCCTCCTCCAAAACAGTGTTTGAGAAGTGGAATCATTGGATTAAAAATGAACAAGGTGTGCTTATATGGTGTCAAGCGCATGCGGGCCGTCGTAATGACATTCCCTTTCTGAAAGCGTCTCGCATGAGATGCTCTCCCCCGGAAACCCCCCAGAGGTTCCCGACATATTCACAGCGCCATGAATATTAACCGAGCCCAGGGTGTCTGAGCTCAATATCCCCTGTCTTCCTTCCTGTCTCTTGCTCAAATACACACACATGCATAAAGATACTCTGAGTCCAGAGGCTTGACTACATTTCCTGCTCTCTGCTAGGTAATGGCACATTTATTTAGTGTGATACGGCAATGCTACCTCACCCAAGTCCTCAAAAAATATAAATGTACCAAAAACAAAAAATATATCCACCTCCCACATAAACTGGGGCAGCAGTTGCATAACTTATGCATGACAAAATATTTAAGCATAGTACCATTAAACTTACTTGAAATGGTATAAATTAAATATTTACAGAAATGGCAGACTGATTGAATACTGCACATCAGGAATGGGCCACTTCAGTCCTAAAATGTCGACTCAGGAAGAGGTATTGGACTGTGAAGCTTTGGGTGTGTTGATGGAAGCGATCTACTCCATATATGTTTTGACTATCATTCTGAATCCGATCCGGATGTAGACTTTGACACAAACTTGATTTTCTCAGCTTTTTGTTAAAAATGAAACTTATCCACATTCAAGTGTTTGAAACTTTTTGATTGGTTAAAAAACTATCAAAAATATTAAAAAGAGCTTCTGACTAAACCTTGTAACTCCACTGAGTCCTCAAATTGTTGGTCAAACCTCACACGGTTGTTTGAACTGGTTGTTTGAATATGTACAGCATTTTCTTCACTCAAGAAACAATATTTTGCTAACCGCCACAACAAGAAAAAGAGCAGAAGAAGAGCAGTGTATATGTGAATGACTTGAGCGCTTGAAGTCCACTAGTCTGTCTTTCTGCACTCATAGACAAAGAAGAATACTTTGAAAGGCTCGCACACTCAACTGTGTGTGAAATGGATATTATTAGGGTATTGGCTGTTTATTAGTATTTATAAAGCAGATATTAATGCCTTGTTCTGCATGATCATATTCTACATCCCTTAATCCTACCCAATACCTAAACTTAACAACTACATTACTAACTATTAATAAGCAGTAATTATGGGTTTATTGAGGCAGAAGTTAATAGTTACTTAATAGTGACAATTGGACCTTGAACTAAAGTGTGACCATTTTTCCTATTGTACTGAAATCGTACCAAACCGTGACCCCAAAACCAAGGTAAGTACCGAACCTTGACTTCTGTGTACCGTTACATCCCTAATATATAAGAAGAGTGTCTTAGTCTAGTATTTGTCACTGAGTCATAGCCATTACTGTCTTAAAAAGCCTCTGCGTAGCACTTCATCTATTATGAGATTTTGGCCAAATGACAGTAAAAACTGAGCGCCCACATAGCTAAAGTAAACTGTAAGTTGATGGAAACGTAATGCGATGCACTTATTGCCTTGGATGTGGCTGTTTTAATGATGGACAAAAAACATGTATGTCTGACATTAGCTGGTCAAAAACCTTATAACTTAATTTGAGCTTGATTTTGGTAGAATGTTAATGTTAATATAATGACACATGCAAGTGTCTGACTACATATAAAACCACGATATCACTCCTTGACAACACAGTGTTTAATTATTTAAAAAAAAAAGTGTTTTTTTTTCTTCTTTCATTTCCTGAAAAGTAGCGGTTTTGGACAAACAAGGTTTCCTCCCGACAGCAATGAAATATAACTTAACAAATCAATATAAATGAATTATTAAAATACACCACTAAATGTTACATATGTTACATATTACTAAAATAGATTTCATGATGGACTGGTGCAACCTTACCCTAGTTAGACAATGAAATAAGGAAATTTGCAGAAAAAAATATTTAACACTCATCGCGACAAAGTGTCCTTATTTACACCATGGGCATCCCATGAGAGGGGTTTCGATAGAAAGTGAAGCTAAGAGGGCAAGGAAATGTTTATGCATATTATGCGCAGCCTGTCTCTCTTATTGCTGCTGATGCTAAAAAATAAAAGTGCGGGTGGTCCTCAAGTGCCAGACCAGACACCAACATACTGGTTGCAGATGGTAGCAAGCAGGTCAGGGACAGAGAGACACCCGCTGCCGCTCCTGAGAGGCTATAGCCCGGCCTGCAACCCTGCAAGTGTCCGATAAGAACCTGGTGTTGCCTGAAATCAGAGGAGGCCGGTCTATGAAACAGTGCATGCAACACAGTTTTGCCAAAGTTCTGACTTGGGACCTGATCTCGCACAGCGGAGCGTGAAGCATTTGCATCTACAAAAGGCTTTTGACGGTGTAAGATTCAGCCTGCACAAGCTTTCATGGCACGTGGGCACGGTATCACCGCCACTGAGAGCCAATACAGGCATTAGAGTGAGTGATGACAAGTCTTTAGGTGGCAATGTGAGGAAATGAGGCTTTCTGCAGATGAAAGTGTTCCTTGCGCACTCTCTATTTACTGCAGATGGAAGCAATGGAGGGCAGAATCCAGCTGAGGGGGATTTATCACCAATGTCCAAAAAGGCTCATCAGTGCCTGGTCAGGGAAAGGTGTGCGACGGTAATTACCACAAGATGAAAGGACAAGAGAAAAACTGTTTAAAGGGATGGTTCACCCAAAAATGAAAATTCTGGTATCATATACTCATCTTGTTACAAACCTCTATAACTTTCTTTTTTCAGTGGAACACAAGAGATGATATTTTGAATGTCTGATCATTTTGTGCATACAATGAAAGTCAGTGGGGTCCAAAAAACAACATCCCTCGTTGTATGGACAAAGAAAAACATTTTGTTTGACAAAAGAAATGAAGACATACCATTTGAAATGGCATGAGGGTGAGTAAATGATGACAGAATTGTCATTTTGAGGTGAACTATCCCTTAATGGAACATGGCAGAGGGGAAAACACTGAGTCTCTTTACAGATGACAAGTTCTTTCAATAGGGTAGGCCGCCAAAAAATGTTACAATAAAAAAAAAAAAAAGAGTAAAAATGCTCTAGCAGTTTCTTTGATAGTTTGATCATCATTAGTTTTGAGCAGCTAGAGAAACTGAACAACAGACAGAAAATTGGACAGAACGACAGACAGTTAGACAAAATGATGCAGATAGAAAGACAACCGATAGGTAGATAGAGAGAGAGACACAGAATGATGGACAGATATACAAACAGATGGACAACAGACAGACAGGGTAGGTTTCACTTCAGCTGTTGGTTTCGGACTATTGACATTTGAAAAAGTTGTTTCTGAGTCAACGTGGGCATTTGATTGACAACTGCGCTTCCCACTACTGAACAGATAAGAGTAGATGAATGCTGAGATTCGGGAGAGAATGACTCACTGTGTTCCAGGGTGAAGAGCAGACACACAGCCAGGAGAGACTGGAGCGCGGTCAAGCGGAGCTCCCCCAGCATCCTAAAGGACAAACACAGAGAAAAAGACAGAGAGAGGTGAATTAATTATAGTTTCTATAAAGTCAAAATTAATTAAGATCAAACTACCAAAGACTGGTAGTGCATTTTCATTCTTTTTTCAGTTCATAGGAATCAAGAACCCTATCAAAGGCTTGATAGGTCAAAATAATCAGAGCAGGCGTCTCAACTGTCTTGATGTCCTACTGAACAAACAAACAAACATTTGTACTGAACTTAAGATAGATAGAATGAAAGAACATATACAGAGAGACAGAACAACAGACAGATAGACAGACAGAACGACAAATAGACAGAACAATACAGAAATAGATAAAATGACAGATACACATAAGGATAAACAGACAGGCAGACAGTTTGCACAAACTACCTGAGTTCCCATATTTACAAATCACTCAACTAGGTTTTAATTTTTTAGGGCCACCGAGTAGATTAAATGCCTGACATCCCCAATCTACAGTATTACAGTTAGAAAGTCTTCAGTACAAACCAAGTGTGAGAGAGACAAAGATCCGCCAGTAAATAATAGATGCTGCAGATTCGACTCGCTGTAGCCAAGGGCGAAATACAAGCCGCTGTCTGGGAGATTGGACAGGGATAACCAGTGTACGTTACAGCAGGCTGCTCACCTGCTTTGAATCAATGACGAGCGCAAGGACAAATAGAGAGATGCATCAAAATGAATGAGACAATCGGTTCATTTGCGACCCCACAGTCGATTAATTGCTGGAGATTAATTTGATCTCATCTAATGGGTTAAATGGACAGCGTGTCAATTCAATCAAAGCTTCTAGTATCTTTCTTCTCATACCTCTTTCTCAATTTCCAACAGGTGGAAGGTATATTTTACGGTGTGCTTCTGTCTGTGTGACCTCCATAACTTGCATCTCGGCCAGGAATCATGGGAGTCTATCTTGTAATTGTATCTGCAGGTTGGAGCCATGCAGTTTTCGCTGGCTGTCACAGGCAGGTGACAGATGACAAACCAAGAACCTCCTACATGGAGGTAGGCGAGCGTACACAAACAAAATCCCACACACATACTAAAAGAAACTGATACTCAAACAAAAGGAAGTCAACATGCTGCAGACAAAGGATCTGGTGGAAGGTTTGCCGTATAAATGCCTACAAACAGAGTCCCTTACAGCTCAGTCCATGAATCTGTTTGTATTGTAAAAGATTTTCTTTCCCGAAGGTTTTTCAAGAAAAAGCACGGTTTAGATGCTGCCCACTTCCTCTTCACTGTGGGAAGGCAATTGTGCGCTGGCATGCTCTAATCCTGCTGTTGTCTTGCCCAGCCTGGGCTCTCTGATCCTGGCAAAACATCATGCCAGACCTCTGTAGACTCCCACAGCCTCTGGCCTCCATCAACTCATCCAGAGTCAGTCTTGTTAGGGCTAAAGCAAGCATCACTACAGCTCAAACCTGGGGTTAGAGGTGCACCATTACTTATTTCCACTTGGTGGACATTAAACAAGTAAAAAAAAAAAAAAAATCCCATAGAGTTACACTGAAGGTGGGACCCAACCTTAGTTAGTGACCAGAATACTGTATTTAGGGTTTTGGGTACTACAGATACTGTACAAATAGCATATAAAGAATTACACATCTATACAAGGGGGGAAGGTGGAGTGTTTCAGAGGAACTCTAAAAAATGTGCTAACGTGCAAACTTCTATAGTGAACGCTAACCATCTACTTAAATGTTGAGCTGCAGATGCAACAGGAACCAATCAGCATGTGCCATGTTGTTAATGATGTATATATCATCAGGTTGCATTAAGGACCCATCAGTTTCATGACTTGGTGTATACAGTACTGGTCAAAAGTTTAGAAACATTCCTATTTTTAATGTTTTTGAAAGAAGTCTTTAAAGCTCATTAAGCCTGCATTTATATTAAACAGTAATAATATTGTAACAATATTACAATAAATAATGGTTTTCTATTTTTTATATATTTTAAAATATAATTTATTTCTGTGATGCAAAGCTAAATTTTCAGTATCATTACTCCAGTCTTCAGTGTCATATGATATTTCAGAAATCATTCTAATATGCCGATTTGATACTCCGTTATTATCAATGTTGGAAACAGTTGTGCTGCTTAATATTTTTTGTAACCTATGATACTTTTTTCAGGATTCACTGATGAATAAAAAGTTAAAAAGAACAGCATTTATTCAAAATAGAAATCTTTTCTAACAATATCAGTCTTTACTATCACTTTTTATCAATTTAACACATCCTTGCTGAATAAAAGTATTAATTTCTTTCAAAGAGAAAGAAAAAAAAATACTGACCCCAAACTTTTGAACGTAGATTTCTATTTTAAATAAATGCTGTTCTTTTTTATCTATCAAAGAATCCTGAAAAAAGTATCACAGTCAATGTTTTTAACATTGATACAGTAATAAATCAGCATGTTAGAATGATTTCTGAAGGATTATGTGACACTGAAGACTGGGGTAGTGGCTGATGCAAATTCAGCTTTGCTTCACTAGAAAAAATTATATTTTTAAGTATATTTTATACACATATATATATACCTTGATATTTTAGCGCGAATGTATACCTAGCCGATTTGACCCTTTGCAAAGACCCGCCCCCCTGTCACGCCACACGCAGTGAAAAATACATCGTGGAGCGAAGAGGATACCGACAACACGTCAACAGACAAGACAGAGCAGGTTACTTATGATATTAAACAAAGTCCCATCTTTAAAACTGTGTAGTTTTGTTTTTTAAGAAATTCAAACCGTTTTGTTGCTCTTTAATGTGTCGTGACCATGGTCGTGACAGATTACTGTAGCGCCTCAGCTCAAGAGACTCGTAAACCGATCATCTCTTACTACGAGTCCATTTATAGCATTAAATAAACATAAATGAACATGAGAATTAATGTTGTTTCAAACGCAGAAAGATGTCAATATGCACAATTTTTCAAGTTTAACTCCACCGAGGTTAATCTTCTAACTCCTGACTGCTTTGTCGGACAAAATGGCGGATTACTTTTAGTCATTATTTGGGCAGCATAGGCTACATATTCTGAATGTCTTCGGCAGAATTGAAATGAGCCATTTTAATCTAGATTAATCTAGATTAATTCCAAGATTACAGTGAGATTAATCTAGGTTAAAAAAAATGTATTCTATGCCCACCACTAATATATATATATATATATATATATATATATATATATATATATATATATATATATATATATATATATATATATTACAGCTATGGAAAAAATGAAGAGACCACTCCAAGTTCAGAAATCAATGTTAAGTGGTCTCTTAATTTTTTCCATAGCTGTATATAGATAGATAGATAGATAGATAGATAGATAGATAGATAGATAGATAGATAGATAGATAGATAGATAGATAGATAGATAGATAGATAGATAGATAGATAGATAGATAGATAGATAGATAGATAGATAGATAGATAGATAGATAGATAGATAGATAGATAGATAGATAGATAGATAGATTCATCTCTTATCACAGGAGAAATGAAAGAGAATGTTCTTTAATTTTTTTTCTTCCTATGAGAAGAAACTCAAGGAGAACAGTTACAAAACATCTTAATGCATCCGTCATTGGCAGCCTTGCCACTGTGAGTTATTGGACACAGTCATGAATCAAGCTAAAGTGTTGCTCCCTCAAAACACACACATACACACCGCACTTCAATACAAACACAGGAGATATAAGCATCTTTTTTCCCATGGCAAGACATAACACAGTTTCCTATAAATGTCTTTTACATGGCACATTTGCAAAGCGGGTCTTTTATCGGCTTCCCTGAAACGTTTATTGTATCTTTTAGCTTTGTCTTTACAAATCGTGGCGTTTCTCCAAGACAATTCACGAGTGGGTTAAAAGCTCACGTCTAAACCCCCAGATCTCTATTTGTGATGCAAGACAAACACACTGTGTTCCTTGAGGGCACCATAAATGCACCAAACAAACAAATAAATGAATCACAGACATTCATTTATGTGTGTTTGTGTGCAATAGAAAAAGAGCAAAAGAAAAGGATATGAGCCACAATATGAGCACTAAAACTGTGCATTCACATAGTCTATTGTATGGTTGATACAGATGGAGGGTTAGCCTGTCGCCATTAGCAACGACACCGGTATCAACAGAGACAGGAAGTGTCAATCACTCAGGGGAGTGACCTGGTGCTGAAGGTTGAAAAGAAAAGAGAAGAAAAAAGGAAACAAATCAAAGACCAGCATTCATTTCCATGCCATCGCAGACTGGTTGAAGGCACGGAAACCTCAGCGTCAGTAGCCTCCTGTAAAAATGAGGTCTTACCAGCTTATTGTGGTCAAGCTGCTTTTTGGAACTGGGTAGGTGGGTTTATGCTGGTCTACCAGCTCTAACCAGCTACACCAAGATGATCTACCATGAGAAAACCAGGTCCACCAGTTGCTAGTCCACCTGGCCATTTATCCCTACCAGTTAGATTGCTAGATAGTTATTGACAGAAAGAATGACAGTCATACGAATGACAGAAAGATAGACAGTCATAAAACGAACAACAATTACAAAACCTAAAAAGAAAGAAAGAATCAAAGTCATATGGATGGATGGATGGAAAGAAAGAAGGATAGAAACAATACAAAGAATGAACAATAGATTCTGGCTACAAGTTTCTTATGAAATTGTGCATCCCTTTGCCAAGGATAAAAAGTGCAGCAACTCTAATTTACATATCCAGAAGTACAAATTGCAACATGAACCAGCCTGGCATTTGGGACATATAGAGTGCCATGAAGAAGTTGGATACTGATGCGGAGGCTTTGCTGCCATCTGGGACTGTGAGACTGTGCGGTAAAACTCCTGCAGATGCATTCAGACAAGTCACTCAAGCACACCATATGGTCAGACGCACAACACTGGGGATATTCCACTCCCTGACCAACAGAATGGATGAATATTTAAAATGTTTGCACTCATAATTGCTGTCTTAGTCAAAAATTTGATTTAAGTGGATTGAAATATCTGTATCTCACCTCATTACTGGACTTTTCAAGCATGTGACCATGCTTGGGTGCGTGTTGCTTTCGTCTGAAAGCCTGTCGTGTGTGTTTACACGTGTGTATGTGTGTTTTACTTCACTGACATGAAAAGATGCAATTAAGCAGGAGACGGGCAGAGAGGCGGTCGACACATTAACACTGGTGCAAGAATGCTGTCACCCTGAGACACAAACTGAAGCGGTTTTCACACATCCTGTTGCGTGATCTCAATGGGCACTGATTGCCTTTAATGTAGCAAGATGCTGCCAGCGTGCGAATGAGGGAACGGGTGTTTGTTTTCGCAGAGAGAGTGTCAATATGTCCATTCCTTTCACTTTTTTTCCTTTTCGTCCTTATGATGTTCACAGACTAGTCTCTCACCCTGCTGAGCTAAAAAAAAAAATTCTCACCATCCAGATCGTGAGATTTTGACACAGAAAATATTTCTGAAATAATATGTCTGGCTGATGTAAAAACAGAAGGCGCAACTCTTTTCCTATAGGCTCAATTTGCATCTTTATTTATGTCCGAAATAGTATTTAGTTGCATCCCAAATGATGCACTATGCACTTATGCACTTATCCACGTAGTGTATGAATGTTATAAGGTTATTTTGTCATTCAATATCAAAGTCTAACAAACTGGTTTGCCAGAATGGGGTTTGGGAAGGAACTGCAGGGGGTACATACATTTATGAAAAGCTAATAAGTAATTAAATCATAAAAAGTTAAATTATAAGAAATAAATAAAATCTGAGAATAAAAACAATCAAAATAAAACACTAACTAAAAAAAGATTTCATATTTTATTTGTTTATGTTCTGCCGCCTCTCAATTTTCCATCTAATAATAGTCACCTGACTAGTGACTGGTCTGTGTGTGTGCAACTCCACAAAACTTTTGAGAAATGAAAATTTAAAAGATAAAAAAAAGAGGAATTTGGGAGAAACAATGAATTCTACATAATTCACTGCCATTTTGTGAATATTAAGTAGTCGTGTAATCAATAAAAATGTAACCTATTCTGATTACGAGTGTTTCAAAATGTAATATAGATTTGAGGAGATTTGAGGCATGGATTCAAACCTGCATTTTCCAAATGAGCACCAAAGCTCATCGCATCAGAGTACAAACTGCTAAGCCATGACTCAATCATCTAAACTCAAGTGAAATGAAAATATTGATTTCAGTTAACAAGCACCATTGAGTAGTTTGCCTTTTATAGATCTTAGAAAGGGCAAAATGTGGCATCAGGCATCCTCCCCTTTTTACAACCACAAACAGCAACCTAAAAGTGATTGACTACACCTTTCCCTTGATTCAAATGGGAAATCCAGCAGCTAATTGAGCTTGGCAATAACTGCTTGACTGGTCGAGAGAGCTGACTTGTCTCCAAAAGAAACTCCAAATGAAACGAGTTTCTCCATCTCAACGTCTCGGAGCCAAAGCTGTAGCTTTGAAAAACGAGGTGACAGGGAGCTTACATTGCGGGGGCTCGGCATTGGCAATTTCAAACATTTCCTGCTTTTAATTTGCACTTTCAGGCACGCCGACACTTTCGACAGGCGACGATGGGAAATATTTAACTTGCTCTTCTGTGCATCAAGGTCCCTCCCTGTGGAATAAAGTGACTAGAAAGCACTGTGAGTAAGACATGTTGATGTTGAGCAGTCAGTACAAATGATATGTGTGTACTTTGAGCATCACGTAAAAGTCACCACACTGAATCAAAATTAGCAAACAGGAACTTTCAGTCCAGAACCGCCATGGGAGAAAATGACCAACAACAAAAAGAAGATATAAATGACCCAGCTCTGCCTGCTTCTTACTGGGAACTGTAAAGGTGCCTCAGTTAATCAAAGTTCCCAGGCTGTCGGCTTTGAATCACATCTAGGAAGCGCGCATCAAAACTGTGGCTTTGAACTCAGGGCCACACTTTCCCCAGCGCACATAAAAAAACTGAAAAAAACCTTTCTACAGCAGGAAACTCATGTTATGTCGCCAAATTCAGCAGATGCGAGACAGAAATTGACAAAACGCCATTGCAGCAAACATCAGGCAAAGATTATGACATATGCTATGTGAGAGATTGAGCCCTGGCAGCATCTTTCTATTGATCCAACCCAGGTTTTTGGATCCTTTTGTGATCTTTCCTATAACTGAAGCCACCTTTTTACACCTTCAGTTATGGTAGTTAGAATTTTTGCCTTGTAAAGCTTGTAATGAGAAAAAAAAGAGATACAGGCAGGGGAAAAAATCCTCTCAATAATTGTGTAATGTACAAATCACTGATTTAAAAAAAAACTCAAAGATACAAGAAAACGTGCCATGTTTGTGAGATTTTAAAGGGTTAGTTCACCCAAAAATGAAACTTTTTTCATGAATTACTCACCCTCATGTCGTTCCAAACCCGTAAGACCTTCATTAACCTTCAGAACACAAATTAAGATTTTTTTTTCTGTCTCCCATAGAACACAATGAAATTACCACATTCAAGGTCCAGTAGAAAAGACATTGTTAAAATAGTCAACGTGACTATTTTCAACCAATCAAACATAAATTAATTTGTGTTTTAGAAATGAATGAAGGTCCTGTGGGTTTGAAATTAAATGAGGGTAAGTAATTAAAGACAGAAATTTCATTTTTGGGTGAAGTAATCCTTTAAAAAAGTTTTTCTCCAGTTTTGACATCAAA
The DNA here is from genome assembly GCF_024489055.1 of Chanodichthys erythropterus. Taxonomy (NCBI): domain Eukaryota; kingdom Metazoa; phylum Chordata; class Actinopteri; order Cypriniformes; family Xenocyprididae; genus Chanodichthys; species Chanodichthys erythropterus. The sequence continues at coordinate 13,493,464 of NC_090230.1, forward strand.
AAAGTGCCAAAAAACACAAATATGTGTGCAAGTTTTTGTGTAAACTATTCATGACCTTTACCTAATAAAGAATATAGTTTAAGATCGGGTTTCCATCGGGTTTTTAGGAGGACTCTGCAGCAAAAATCCTAAAACACACATTCAAATATATAGTAAGTGAATGACGACTGGGGATGTTAAGCTTTAAAATGACAAAAAAGCACCTTAAAGGCTCCAGTATACTTCAAATGAAGTTCTTTTTCGTTCTTCGTTTAGGAGTAAAACGAAGTTCGAAATGCGTGACCAGCGATATACTGTAAACAAACATCTGACACCGCCCACACTGCTGAGAACGACGTTTAGATGAATATGTAAATATGTGCCGTGCACTTTCTTCTCAGTAACAACACAAACACAACAAAAATGAGAGAACGGCAAGCAATTTTATAGACAGCATAAAAAAGCGTCTGATCATAACAGCATGGGAATGTTAGCATGAGCTCTACAAATTAGCACTCCAGTCACGTCACGTCTTCATATATAGCACTGTATTCAATAGATTGCTTAAAATCAAGCAGCTTTATAGTATCAAACATGAAAAACAGTGTTAGTGCTTCATTTTATCAGAAGCACAACTTCATTTTGTACTAAAAAGCGGCTATCCAGTGTGTTCATGTTTTCACCTGCGGAGCTCTTACCTCGACGAATTCAAACACACAAAATGAATCAGAAACGCACCCGCGTGAGTGAAGGTGGAGCCTCAGCGCACACCTCCTATTACGTTATCTTCACTGACCAATGGTAGTACGAAGGTGTTTTGCTGGTTTGAAACGGCTTTGGCAAGTTTGGCAAACTTCCAAAAAGAACACAAAGAAAACTTCGTTTTGGCCTGATTTTGTTCGAAATGACATCACATCAGTTCGTTCTTCGATTTCGTTTCAAGTATACCGGGGCCTTAAAAGTGGCAATGCCATAGCTTTGCATAAAAAAAAAGACTGAAATCAGTCATTATCCACTGAAAATTGCTCATGAGATAAAGTCCAATGTCCCATTTATGAATGAATTGTTCTTTTGAATCAAATCTTTCTAATGAATCAGCTGATCTAGATCAATATGACGATTCGTTATGATGATTCAAAGTGGACCGATTCAGCTTTTAACATCTCTCTGGCGGAGACGATTTCAGTAAATTACACCTTAGATTCAGTCTGTTGCTCATGAAAAGCTATTATTTAATGTCATATGAATCATCTTCATATGACATATGACAATCATCTTCATTATATGGAAAAGAGCGCCACTTTTTGGGTTCAGCTGAAAAAAAGAGTCATACGTGTTCGGAACCACACAAAGGTGTGCAAATGGTGATGAACTATTTCTGTAAGGATAATGAATGTAATTTCATGCACACTCATTGTTCAAATTCATCGAATTTGGAGCCACAAACTGTGATTGAGCCACTGGAGTGCCAGTGCCAGCTTTGTCTTGCTGGTGCACTGAATCCCTTAAACTGGCAGGAACAATGGAGCATGTAGGTGTGTGTGAGTGTTTATATGAGCTGGGTTCTCCGAACAGGTGTCAGAACAGCTTTTATTCAATCAGCCTGCTCCACTTCTCTGGATCCCTTTATGAAAACACGACTCCGCCATCCCCCAACTATTAACTGGGAAGCATATGGTGAGCCCACTTCGTATCCCCCCTAAAATCACACAAAACTAATCGAAATCACACCAAAACACAAAAGAAATTCCCCTCTGACCTCCGACACACTCTGACAGATGGGGAGGGACGGAGGCCAACCACCCTGAAAATAACATTCGCATACATCCGTGCTCAATAGTAAGTCACATGTCTTTTTATGCTGAATAGCAGCAGTGTGCGACAGCTTTGAATTGTTTTTCATGAATTTATGACACGTCGGGTGAACAGCAAAACATTTGACATCAAAAAAAAAGCTGACCAAAAAGTGAAATGCATTTTTGATACAACAAGCAAGAAGATTCAGGCAGAAAATAACAAAGTCTAACCGTATCTTATTTTGACGCCGTGCTGCTGACATACCAAAATATAAAACGATGCATTATATATATTTATCGAGCACTACTGTGGCAAGCGCTTCGATTCAATTTTCTTTGAGACATGCGCTCGGGGAGAAAAAGAGCTGGCAGGGGAAAGACAAACAATCTAGCAGAAATAAAGTGATGGATTTGGAGGGAAGAAAGGGTAACATAAAGAGAGAGGAAGCGAGACAGGAAGGGGACAGGTTTTCAAGACATCCGAGCAAAAACAAACAAGACAAAGAAGTTAACACAACAGAGGGATTAAGACTCAAAAAGCTGTATTAGAAAGTCCTACGGTCTGTTTATCCATGCTCATTTAAATATTCACACTTAAAGCTCTTAATGAGTTTCATGAAGCTGTAGATGTCTCCAGTCTGCGACTGAGGTGTTAAAGGAGGATTTTCAAATTAAAACGAGAGGTGAGAAAGAAGACAAGAGGAAAAAATACACTGAACGATATCGTTCAAAAGTGTAAGGGTCACACCAATATTTCTTTGTCTCAGTCAGACATAATGGACCCCTGGTGCCATATTGATTCAGAAGCATCGACTCGTTGCGAAAAAGACAGCAGCGGTGTGAGCTCCATTTGCAGCTTTTTATTTACTTATCTCCAGCAGTTTGATGTAAAACCTAATAAGAGCACCCAACAAAGCAACGCTTTCTCATTTTCGAGGACGTATGGCAAACCGCCACAAGCGACGTTGTCAAAATAAATGGCATGTCTTGGGTATTCCCCAGCATACAGAATGAAACAGAATTCATTGCTCATTTAAAAGGATGGTTTAAATGGTAATTCTGGCATGATTTACTTACCTTCATGTCATTCCAAGCCTGTATGACTTTCTTTCTTTTTTTTCTTTTCTTCTGTGGAAAACTAAAGCAGATATCTGGGAGAAAGTTGACACTGCTCTTTTACACTTGATAAGCACATTTCTAAGGCCTCTAAATTGATCAAAACCTTGCTGAAAACCCTGTTGTACACAATATACTACATGTCTTCTGTCGTCTGATTGTTAGTTTATTCTTTTTATTAATAAAAGGCATTAATTGTAAAAATGTCCACCTTCAGGTCATGGTTCACATGTGTTTTTGCTGTGAAATCTTTACTGATTTTTATAAAGTAAACATAAGAATAACTTTTTCAATAAATTAGGTTTACTTGATTATCCATACATAATTTTTTTAGAAAAATCATGTATCAAATATGATAGATCAGGCATTTGAGGAACATTAATTTTCTCAGCTCTCAATCATCATTGTATTGCAGTGCAGTATATGTCTTGCCCCCACAATAAAAACTACAGAGCTTTTATCATAAAATTAAGCATTTAAATATCATCTTAAAAAATTATTGGGAGATACAGAGTGACAACTAGGGTGACCACCTGTCCTGCATTTTGCGGGAGAGTGCCGAAATTGGGAGCTTTGTCCCACGTCCCGCAAGTAGAGTCCCGCATTTCAGTTATGTCTGTATTATTATTTTTTTCATCCCTGAAATTACAATATCACAGTAAGAAATATAAAAAATGTGACTGGCATTTAAAAATCTGTGCAGCCGTCATGTTCTAGCTATTAAAATAACCAACCAATGCAATCTTAGAGAGAGTTTTTGATGACAACTGAGTGGACAGCGCAAAGGAATAGGCTACGTGCGAGCCTCAGCAAAGTCGGTAAACACAGCTACACCAGCAAGGATTTCTTCTCATATACTGGATAAGAACCAGAAGAGCTGCTCATAGCTGGCCAAATTAAAGCATGTAATCATCCATCCTGATGGCAAATATTTCCAACGAACATCTGCTGATCCTGTGGATGCTCGAGCGCCACTGACGGAAGTGGTCGAGCACCTATGGAAAAACACGAGATATTCTCTATTCATTTTAACCAATAATTTTTTTTTTTTTTAACTTTCAGACATGACTTTCTTCTCATGTTAATAGTTAATTTAAGATGATTTTTTATTATACTGACAAATGTTGAGAGCGCATTATTGTAACGCAAGAGCACATCAAATGCGCGAGCAGGAATCTCTCCGCTCACAGGCCGATTCCCTTCTTGCGCAAAACTGAACGCGCGCTCTCTCTCGCTCCGATATCATGTGCGGGCTCAAACTTTGTCCTCCTGCATGTGTGCACTCGTGAATCTACAATTGTCTTCTCTCTAGGATGGAATGTTGCCAGAAGCGCAACGTGTGGGCACTGGGCACCCACCGGCAGAAAAAAATTGCCAACGAATCAATATTCACATAGCATAACAGTAGTAAAATTATCTGTCTCACACGTGTCCCGCATTGTCCCGCAAAATCACATCCATTGTCCTGCAACAGATCAATAGCCAGGTGGTCACCTTAGTGACAACTGATATTCATATGCATTTCCTGTAAGTATTCTGCTATAGTGTCATAAAAATCACACACATTTACAGTACATTACAAACCATCAGAAATTAATCATACTTTCTGGTCATATAAATATCAGCAATTGCACAAAATATGTACTCATTTTGAGCCTTTGAATAAAATTTAGGGTGTTTTTTTTGTCCTCATTGAAATATTAAGCTTCATATTCTCCTAATTCATACTATACTAAATATAAGCTTGATGTATCAAATATGATACTCAACAAAGAACATATATGCAAACTTTTTTCAGGTTCGTTTTTTTTCCCTACATGTTCAAAAAACTGTTCACATAAAAAAACTGATTTTTATGACTAATTATTTCATATGTCAGGCTTTACAGAGATAAACTTGGTCTGTTTCTCCACAAAGCTATTGGGTTGAATAGACAAGGTACTTTTTTGGAGCTTAACAGCCCCTGATCACTATGTTTTTATTGGTTAAGAGCGGCATGAACATTCTTCAAACCATCTCCTTTTGTGTGCCATGGTAGAAAGGCAGCCATACAGGTTTTGAATGAGTGAATTATCATTTTTAGGTGAACTATACTAGGACACCAATAGCCAGACAAAACATGCCATCTTATGGACCTCTTGTGTCGCAAGTAAGTAAGTCACTAGAAATCCAGGGCACTATTTATGGCTTTGTGAGAGAATCTTGACTGCTGGCTTTTGTTCCCAAGGGCACAATTTATCCAGCCCTTCTGCCCTTCCAAATCTTCTGTGTTGGAGCATCAATACAAGTTTTTCCTCAGTATATTTTTTGAAGCCACATAGCAAAGAAATCCAAGTAATTAGGTTTAAACAGTTCAAAAGAGTCTCAAAATAATTAGTGACAAGAATCAAAGTCTCCAATGTATTTATCCAGCTCTGCCTGCTTTCAAAGGTGAGATGTGATGAAGGGAAAGGAAAAGAGAGAGAGATGAGAGGAAGAGGAGTAAAAAGTGTCCAACAAGTTACTGCATAATACACACTTTTTATACTAAAGAAAACACCTGTCATGACCCGTACATTTAACTATATTAATGGTCAGCCAATATTAATTTTCATATTTTTTGATGGTCGAACCCCTAGAGAGCAGGGCGGCCAATGGCCGATATAAAGTCGATATATATATGGAACAATGAATTAAAAAATAAATCTGTAAAATAAACTTTAGTTGGCAACTTCTTGATTCTGTAGTCTATTATGGTATTTTTCAAAAAAAAGGAATAAAAAGGAAGTAAACACTGTAACCAACAGGGCACTCAGTAATCTAGTAAGTTTGTGTGTACTGTCTGGGAATCATATTTTTTCAAATAAAGCCAATGTAACACTAATTTTACATACAGCACAGTGAAAATGACATGAATATGGCCAAATGATTATAGCACAGCGTAGTTTGAAATCAAGGATTTAAAGTTTGATTCTTCAAGGATTCTTCACTTTCCTGTCCACATTCAATTCGGTCCGACCGACCGTCAAGGACAGAATACATGCGTTTTTATGCAGGCTACAAAAGCACACTTCAAAAGCTGGATTCGACAAAGTCTGCAAGTTTTGTGAAATTAAATGTTTATTAGATAGCCAAAGTTGTTTAAGTGATATAAATGGGTATTTGCTGAATGCTGACAGTGAATGAGAAAGTATTATAGCGCTCGCCATTCGATTAATGGAAAATTGAATTTACCTTGGCATAGTTAAATAACAAGAGTTCAGTACATGGGAATGACATACAGTGAGTCTCAAACTCCATTGTTTCCTCCTTCTTATATAAATCTCATTTGTTTAAAAGACCTCTGAAGAACAGGCGAATCTCAACATAACACAGACTGTTACGTAACAGTCAGGATCATTAATATGTATGACCCCAATATTTGCATATGCCAGCTCATGTTCAAGGCATTAGACAAGGGCAGCCAGTATTAATGTCTGGATCTGTGCACAGCTGAATCATCAGACTAGGTAAGCAAGCAAGAACAACAGCGAAAAATGGCAGATGGAGCAATAATAACTGACATGATCCATGATATCATGATATTTTTAGTGATATTTGTGAATTGTCTTTCTAAATGTTTTGTTAGCATGTTGCTAATGTACTGTTAAATATGGTTAAAGTTACTATCGTTTATTACTGTATTCGCAGAGACAAGAGCCGTCGCTATTTTCATTATTAAACACTTGCAGTCTGTATAATTCATAAACACAACTTCATTCTTTATAAATTTCTCCAACAGTGTGTAACGTTAGCCCGTTAGCCATGAAGCACTATCAAACTCATTCAGAATCAAATGTAAACATCCAAATAAATACTATACTCACATGATCCGATGCATGCAGTATGCATTACCACTAAATCGCCATCACCTGCTTTCAAATGGAGCAGCATTTAATAGACAGAGCCGTAGTTCACTGATAAGCCACGCAATATCGCGTTCATATCTTTGATGTATCGCCTTCGATAATGAACGCGATATTGCGTAGCTTGTCAGTGAACTACGGCTCTGTCTATTAAATGCCGCTCCATTTGAAAGCAGTTGATGGCGATTTAGCGGTAATCAGGGAACCGGCTTTACTGACGAAATGCACGTGACAATCACATGAGATATATCCCCCAGCCCTAATGATGAACATTTTGTAAAGATCCATTTGAGGGTTATATTAGCTGTGTGAACTTTGTTTATGTACTGTATTATAGTCGAGAGCTCGGGGGGCAGGGAGCGCGAGGATTTAAAGGGGCTGCGTGCTGAATCGGTGCATAGATAATGATGCCCCAAAATAGGCAGTTAAAAAATGTATTAAAAAAAAATCTATGGGGTGTTTCGAGCTGAAACATTCAGGGGACACTTTAGACTTATATTACATCTTGTGAAAGAACGTTCTAGGGCACCTTTAATAATAACATAAAAGCAAATACTACATAATGCATGCTGTGGATAAAAGCATCTGCTAAATAAAACAAAATAATCAATTAAAAAATTAAAATGTAGTGAATTTATTTGATTCAAAATATGATTTCATGGTCTGTAAAATAAATAAATAAATAACAAATTAATAAGTATAAAATATAAAAATAAAAATGCAATAAATAATACAAAAAAGTTCAAATAAAAATAGAAAATAAATATAAAAAATAAGGTAAAAAATATAAAAATAAGTATAAAAGTAAAAAAAACAAAGAAAATAAAACATTTAAATTAACATTTAAAGAAAAACAAACAAAACTATTAAATAAACATAAAAAAATAAATAAATGAAAAAGCAAAAAATAAAATAAAGTAAATATATAAGTATAAAAAGTTAATAAAAGAAAGAAAGAAAGAAAGAAAGAAAGAAAGAAAGAAAGAAAGAAAGAAAGAAAGAAAGAAAGAAAGAAAGAAAGAAAGAAAGAAAGAAAGAAAGAAAGAAAGAAAGAAAGAAAGAAAGAAAGAAAGAAAAAGAAAGAAAGAAAGATGTTCATTGGTGCAATATTGTGCTGACATTTCTTGTGTCAAGGAACATAAGTTGGCAGTCTTTCTAACACATTTTTAAAAGCATAAAGCAACATGCTGGTCTGTCTGACAGTGTCCCGCCATCTGTCAACAGATTTAATGTATTCTTCCAATAATTCAGACCGCTGAAATGGTATTGTTAGCGAGAGAAACAGAGTGTTCAAGAAACAACAAGAGAGCAAGAAAGTGGTAACAAATTCTTTACAAGTGCATCTCAAGGGCTTTGTCTTGGTTGCTCGCAACAAAAATGGTAATGAACAAATTTGCAAACATGAAAACAGCTGCTCCACATTAAATGTGACAAAGTGCAGTTTCTCAACGAATCTAAATGATGTGATATCACCTTATTCAGAGCTCTAAATCTTTATAACAATGTGCAGATCCTGTTTTATTTGAGCAGGGAATAATTCAATATGCCATGTCCCCATTTAAAGTCTCTCTTTACAGTAGTCTGGCTGCTTTTTTTCAAGCGAATGAATATTAAAAAGACGTCTCTTTATCATTTTAAAGTGTCTTTTTACTTTACAACACAGGATGGATATCACACAGATGACTGTAAAAATCTTAGGAGTGGCAATAAAGTTTTTAATTTGATTCCTTATGCGCAAGTGAAACAGGTTTAGGAAAAAGCCCCCCTCATATTAAATGCTAGACATATTTTAAACAACAAAGGAGAGGCAATTCCAGTGAATAAATTTACATGAGTGTAACTTCAATATTAGCCAAATTAATGTCTTATGCTCCCATCTGAATTCTCATTTTGAACTCAATATTTAGACCAAAATTGCACTCGGTTACATAAAAACCAAGCTCAAAAATGAACTAATTGTAGGCAAAAGTGGACAGATGTGGTCTTATGGACATTGATAAACATCAAATTCATGTATAAACTGTAAATACACTGCCATCATTTTGGTCATTTAAATGTCTTTAACCCAAATATCACACAACAGGTTTCAGGCTCTGGCCTAATTAATGCAATATAAAGCGAGCGGCGCGGCCCACATGGCACATGTGCTGCATTGATCACAGAGACAGTGTTATTGATGAGAGTGGAAGGGTAGGGCAGATGTTCTCATTCATAATGCTGCTGCTGATCCCAAAGCATGTGGGACTGGAGGTAATAGCATTTAATCCTATTGTGTGTTTAATTAATCTCCTTTAGCAACTGCAATGGAGAATTACACTGGTATTTCTCAGATTAGGAAATCTGACACGAAGATTTGTTACCAGACATCTACATATTCACAGGAAGAACGTGACCCTGCCTATGCATTCTGTGTCTTTAAAGGGATAGTTCACCCAAAAATGAAAATTATCCCATGATTTACTCACCCTCAAGCCATCCTAGGTGTATATGGCTATCTTCTTTCAGACTAACACAACCAGAGATATATTTAAAAATATCCTTAGTCCTCCAGCATTTATAATGGCAGTGAATGGGGGGCCGTGTTTTGAAGTCAAAAATAGTGCATCCATCCATAAAAAAAGTAATCCATACAGTTAATAAAGGCCTTCTGAAGTGAAAAATATCAAATAACTAGCTTCCGGCAGACAAAGGTACGCAGAATCCACAATGCACAGGCTGTCGATCTGACATTTGCTCTCACTGCGTTTACTGTAATTGTGCTGGAGAAACACTGGTTTACAGGAAGCTGCATTTTGAGGTTGTATCTGTCATAAAGTGCAGGCACAATAGGCTGTCTATTGATAACAGTGTTGTGCTGCTAGGGCATTGCTAGGAGGTTGCTAGGGTGTTGCTAGGCAGTTGCTTATAATATTACCCCATAAACGTCATTTTAAAAAAGCATTTTTTTACATGTTCATCAGATTGCCTCTTCCTGTCCAAAAGGGCAATTCTTGGCCTAATAATGCTCCAATGGGACCAGACTTCATATCACCAGTCTTCATCAACTGCATTTTTAAGGAATGCAGCGAGAAGGGAATTCAATCTGGAAACCTTGTGCTCGGTACCTCAGGTTGTGACAGGTACTGTCTATAACATGATACATGCCTAGATTTTCTGTTCCCCTCCTGCCGAGAACCATATGAGTGTGTCAGATGGTAGTGCAGAAGTCTGATGAATGGTAACACTGCAAGGGATTCGCTCAGATTTCCACCAGCTATACCAACCATCATACTCCCCACCCACTTGATTATTTCCATCATAACACAAACTGAGGCATGAGCCAAAAGCTATAAGAAGAGGTGGCCAGAAAAGGAATATTTCTTACTAATAATACAGTGTACTTGTTAAAGCTGGGTATCAATACAGATTTCTTGATTAGATTCAGATTCATTTGGGTATATTCCAGTTACAGCGGTTTTAGAGTGGTGTGCCGCACGAGGCATTTACCTCTTCCACTTAGACTGCAGCCACACCTTTTCTATTAAGGGACAATATTTGCCCCCTTAAATTGATTCTCCAGAAAATGTTTTACCTTTATAAATACCTTTATAAAATAAATAATGTTTTAAATAAAAAAAAAAGTTCAATAGGGAAATATACAATGATGGTAAAAACTAAGTGATACTTTTAAATATTAAACTAAAACCACCAGTATGTGGCGGTAATTCACTGTGTTAATGAGTGAGTCATTCATTAATTCAGTAACGAAGCAAGTGGCTGTTTATGAATGGGTCATTGAATCATTGACTCTCCCGATTTGTTCAAAGCCAGGCCTGGACTGGTAATCTGGCATACCGGGCAAATGCCCGGTGGGCCGACACACTTGAGGGCGGGGCCGCTATATGATTGTGATGATTTTTTTTAATAAACATAAAATTGGCCAACGACCGGCCCATAAAGCAGGGACAGTGGCCCATTGGTTCATTTTCCATACTGACACTGGGCTGGCCCAATCACATCTCTTAACAGACTCCACTCCGTCCCCTCTGTTTCGCCAGAACATCCGTGGATTAGGAGGATGGAGAAACAAAAGTGCAAGTGCAAGTTGCGGGCAAAAAAAAAAAAATCAAAAAATGTAGAGGTTGATGCCTCAACGTGCAAAAATTACAGGCATGTTTAGTGCGGTTACTATAGCTTCAGTTTCCAAACTTACAGTACCTGACGTGCAAAAACAGGTGAACATAGAAGAACATGGAGGAGACCTGTATGGCAGAAGAGCAGTGAAGCCAATGAGGGACAAAGTAAGCAGGAGAGTATAATAGAAGCGGTAAGCAGGGTAGTTACATGATTAACAGCGATGGACTCATGATGCGACGACGACGACGACGATGCTTGAATGAATATTATAAGACAACATAATCGTCGTCGTTATTATAAAGTCAGACTGTCACCTATACTGCACTGGTCACTCAGTCAGCTAAAGTCAAATAGCACAGCAAAAGTTGTTTTGCACTGTTTTTTGTAGTTAGCAGTGCCCTTGTAGCTATCAGAGTTCACTGCAGTAACGGCCCTTCTCATAGAAAAACCTGAAATGATGCAATTTGATTTTTCAAAAAAAAAAAAAAAAAAAAATCAGGTTATTATTATAATGTAATATTACTGATGATGTGTTTATTTCACAACGAGACTATAGGTGTCTATTTATAGCTGTTAGTCGTGATGATGGTCTATTAGATCTCACGTTTCGGCTATAAAAAGTTATGTTTTGTAGCTCTTGTACCCTATTACTCTGGTGTGAACACTTGGTTATTTATGGCAAGTGAATAGCATTCTTATCATTTTATTAGGACGTTTTTTGTGAGTAATTTGGTAGTATAGTTTTCTTTTTCATTGTTTTTAATGGGGAGTATCTAAACAATGAGAGGTAAATGTTTGATTCTTAAACAGGGGTTTGTGCTCTTTAAAACAAAGTATATTTGTAATTGTAAATTATAGTTTTTCTGCTGTCTGTTTCATTGAAAAAAATTTTTTTTTTAAATTCTTTATAGAATTATCAGACGTTCTAAGGGTTAGCTTTTATATCATGGAGCACATTGTCCATCTAGAAATCCTACTCTTACTAAGTGTACTTTTAATAACTCTACCAAATAATTGTAATACTCTGGTGGGTGGTGTCCGACCGATTGTGGTGGGCCGGTCTGAGCAAAAATGCCAGGGCCATTTTTTTGTCCCAGTCCAGCCCTGTTCAAAGCCGCTGGTTTGTTTACGAAAAACCGCTGTGTTCTGCTGTGGCTTTCATTGGAAGTATTATTTCGTTTCAAAATAGAGCAAACAATACTGACAATACTGTTTAAAATGTACATCACACAGGTGTGATCAGCCTTGGCTGGTCCCAGGAGCGAACGATCACACCGGTGTGATTAGAACGTTCAGCGCATCACGTGATCAACTGCCAAATTCAAAAGTGCGCGCGCAGGCGTGCCGTTGGCACGGGGGACAGGGGGGTCAGGACCCCCGCAATTTTGAAAAGACAGAAATCGACCCCCACACTTTTGATAAGGGCTGCTTCAATCAGTCACAATATATCATCTTTTAGCTTAGGACATTTTCTTTCAAATGAGACCATTTTCACATTTCTTTGAGCTTTTGTTCGTAAATAATCAACCAGAATATTTTAAACTTACGTACGAAAGGGTTAATATAACCTTTTGTTTGTTTAACTGTTGTATAAAATCAATGTCACATTTGCAGTCGTATGATTATTTGGGAAAAACTGTATTCTTGCTCGTATAATATATAATCAACATGAAAAACAACTCACACAGGGTATGTTTTTGTATCAAAGAGAGTTTCGATTTTTATGCACAGTCTGTATCTATATTTGTTCTTCATGCTAGTAAGTGCTAATTTCCCACTTTTACAAAGGTACATTGTCGAGAACGGCAGTAATGTAGCATGATTTGCTAAGGCAGCATACTCTGCACGAAACCTCTCATATACACACTGCTGGTGTGGGTGCAGTCAGTTTTGACCTCAAAAGATGAGGTAATGTGATTGGATGTCATGTATTTGACTTTTTATGGCATTTTGCCTGTTAAAAATACACACCCTGTTTTAATGTTATTTTAATGTGGGGTAGAATTAAATGATTGGCAAAACTCAGCATTTTGTTCTCGTACCCCCTCTGTCACCTCACGTACCCCCAGGGGTAAGTGTGCACCAGTTTGAGAACCACTGAGTTACATTGTTGGTTTTGCTTTTCATATGGTAAACACATTTTCTCTCTGCTAATGTTGTAAATTATACAGTGCAGAGTTTAAGACTGATTCAATCTTTTTGAATTACTCGTTATAAGAACTGACTCATCAGGTCATAATTTTATGAATCAAACAATACCTACTTGTCACATTGGATAATTTTTTATTCACTAAAAAGAAGCGGCTAAAAGAGTCAATTTTTTGTGAATCGGACTACACTGGTTGCACTGTATATGCTTTTGATTCGTTAACAAGAAACGGTTCACAAGAGTCATTTGTTCATTAATCAGACTACACTGGGCACACTTTATATGTTTTTGTTTCTCTAAAAAGAAGTGCTTGGAGTCATTTGTTCATGAATCATAATACACTAGTCATGCTGTATGTTTAGAATCAAAAAGAAGAGGCTCATAAGAAACATTCATCCGTGAATCAGATTACACTTGTCGCGCTGTATGTTTTTGACTCACTAAAAAGAATTGGTTCATAACAGTCATTTGTTCATGAATTGGACTACACTGGTCAAGATTTATGTTTTTGATTCACTAAAAAGAAGCAACTCATATGAATCATTCGATCATGAACCATTACAGTTTTCAAGCAGTATGTTTTTGATTCATTAAAAAGAACCGATTCATAACAGTCATTATCTTGTAAATCAGCCTACACTGGTCATAAATGATCAAACATGGCATTGTAAGAATACATATCTTTCAGGATCATTCAAAAGAAATCAATATTTGTACCCAGCTCTAGATTTTATTTAAGAGGTGGACATTTTAAATCTTTCATTAGCACACAACAGAGATGTTGCAATGACTGACTCAGGATAAACCGCAACAGTGTGACACCCCTGTGTATTACACAAATCAATATCAACCCATCACATTCAGTTGCACTCATTAAACTTTGAAAGCGAACCCTTCACCAGTCACTAACCTTAATCTATCGTGTCACATGGTCCCTCACCTTCCCCTCTGCCAACTTTGTGCAAGAACTATTCGAGCTGATATCCGTGTTAATCATCACTCGCTGTTGAAGTCCCACTTCCACGCCAAACTCTTCACGCAGCTCGCCTGGGGAGACAGCGTGCGATTCCTCTCTCTGTCTGTGCAACCTGAAACAATCCAGCGCTAACAGGTCTGATGAATGTCATCCTGTCAGAGACGCCAACTGTTTCAGCCCCTTATGGGAGCGTCTCAGTCTTTATTGATGCTTCAGATGTTCTGAAAGAGTTTGCTTCCTCATGCTACTAACAGCCAGGAAGTGCATGACGGAAACTATACTGGAATTACAAATGGGAAACGCATATTTGCATCAAAGCAGGTGTTGTAATATGATATTACAATCTTCAGTATACTGTATACGGTGCAGCGAATGCATTTGTTTTTTAAGAAAGTGGTATTTTGAAGTTGTTTTGGGCAGCTTGGCGGTATAAAACTTAAAAAGCAGAATCGGACCGCTGCGAACGGTTGGGTTGTGTCGACTTTATCATCTCATAACGGGAGTTTTATTTATTTATTGGCCTGGCAACTGGACGGTTTTCTGGATATGCTGTGTATAATTAATGAAGGGAGAACAGCTCTACTCCCAACACAGTGATACATAATCCCGCTCAAAGGAGGGAAGACAGGGCTACTCCCCGCAGGCTAATTAAACGCGAACAGTGGTGCTGGCTGAGAAAAAGTGAGGGAGGAAGCATAAGGAACACGAAGGGAGTCCACTCAAACTATTTTGCAAATACAAGTTTGACAAAAGCCTCATAAAACAGCCTATAGCTTAGCACTGAGACTTCCTTTGAAGCGGCCATGTAATTCCCTGCAATAGTGACTGCAAGAGGAATAACACTGTGTTATTTGAGAAGGAAAGCAGGGATTAGTACAACATCACCAAACATATAATGTTTAATATGCTTTTAAATATACATAATTTATTTGTGAATCAGACTACACTGTTCACGCTGTATGTTTTCAACTAACCAAAAAGAACTGGCTCATAAGATTAATTTGTTTGTGAATCAGACTGCACTGTTTGCATAAGATTCATTTGTTTGTGCAGAGAACTACGCTGGTTGAGCTGTATATCTTTAATTCACTAAAAATAAGCAGCTCATATGAGTCATTTGTTCATAAATCAGATTACACTGTTTGCGCTGTAGGTTTTTGACTCACCAAAAAGAACTGGCTCAAGTTAGCATTTGTTTGTTAACTGGAATATACTGATTACATAAGAGATATTTGTTTGTGTGTTGAACTACACTGGTTGAAGCAGCTCACAAGAGTCATTCATTTATGAATCAGATTACACTGTATATATTCCCTAAATCAATGTTAGTGAATCAGACTACACTTAACAGTTTAACTGTAGTTAAATTGTCCGAAATAAGCCCCTATAAATAGCAACATGTCCTCCAACCAATATCCCCATTTGTCACTTCCCTGAAATATGACCCATAGGAGCGTTTAATAAAGTTGCTCCCTTATCGACAACAGGACACTTTCATTTTAACGCATGAAATACGACCCATAGGAGTGTTTAGTAATGTTGCACCCCTATCGACAACAGGACACTTTCATTTTAATGCATTGTACCCTTTTATCTGCATCAAATTTTGGGTTTCATGTAGCTCAATTGGTAGAGCATTGCAATATACAACAATATGCAATCATGTGATCATGCAATTGTGGGTTCGATCCCAGGGAACACACGTGCTCATAAAGTGTATATGCACTATAAATCACTAAGGATAGGTTTAGGGTTGGGGTAAGTGTAGTCGTTAATAAAAAAAATTGAGTTTGCTAAATGGAAATAGGATAAATGGCGGGTAAGGGACTGTGTAAAAAGTCCACACATTGCATTTAACTGAACACGCATTTTGATTGGTAATGACGGTCATACGTCATTTCATGACGACCGATGTAACACGACACTGTCATTATTTTTACACCAGCTAAAGGGAGCATAACTTTAAAACATAAATATAGATTGTAAAAAGGTGCTTGAAAAAATGACCTATAGAGTCATTTTTTGGAGGAGGACAGTCTCTTAAATAGGACACTATTTGAGGGAACAGACATTTGTAGTGGTGTCTGAAACCATAGTGGACGTTATGGAGAGCACTCATTCAATCCCACAATGCACTGCAATAATGAGTGTAGAACCAATGTACGCTCAACGACTAGAGAACACCCATAATGCACTGTGAGAGTCACGCGCCGAATGTATGGCGCCTGCAGCTGAATCATCCATCCATTTTCCAAACCGCTGGTCCAATGTGGCTACAGCGTAATATCATGCAGGTATACATTCCTTTTTAATTGATTATTAAATTGTTTAATTAAGGTTTATACATAGAGTTCAAGATAAATATTTTCATCTTACTACTGGAACTACCAGTTTGCTAAGTTTCAAATAATTAATAAACAGCAAGCACAAACTAAGCGGCAGCCCTTCTGGCGCACTCAGTGTCCGAATTCACTAACATGTTTTCATTCACTTCCTCATGTGATCTATATTAGTGGAGTGATATATAGGGAATAGTGGTACAGGGGGCAACACAGCCTTCGGACACAGCCTTTATGTTTTTGATTCACTAAAAAGAACTGGCTCAAAGGAATCAATCATTCAGCTCTGACTTTTACTATCACATTACTAAAGGAAAGCAAATGTCATCCGAACACAACCTCTAAGGACCAAGCAGAAAATATTACATAATTTATTCATAAAAGTCATTCCAGTGGTCAATCTACAAGATCAGGCATTTATGAATGTGTAGCACCTACTGTACAAAGAGAAGTCTTTGATTGCAAGACGAGAAATGGGGACAGTAGCTTTGTGTGGCGATGATGAATGCCAGTGTAATCAAGCGGCGTGATTGCATTTCAGACGCTAAACTCCCCAAAGCAGCTCCCCATAGCAACATTCTGACCTTCTCATCACGACCAGAAGGAGATGAATCTGTTTCTTTGCTGCATTGAAGATGCTATAATGAATTCTCACTCATCAACAAATAACAAAAGAGAGCACAACATAGTGTACAGTGAAATAAAAGCATCCGGCAGTAGTGCGGCATAAAAGTTCATTTAAAACAACAAAAATGTATTTTATCCTTCCTTTTCTTAAATATCAAGATCTGAAATTTCATGTGAGTGTGAAAGATTTCCCCACACAGATTTTGCGATGTGTTAAAGTTGGTCAACAGAAAGCTGCTTGGTTTGAAATTGACATACATCGCCACACTATTGACCTTTTTGTCTGTATAAATTTGCTGAAGTTTCAATAATGCACCTTTACAATGAGGCAGATACAACTGAAGTGAATGGGTCAATCCATAAGCACTAAAATAATCACTGTTTCAATAGTATAGCTACAAGGCACAAACAATGAGTGTCAGCATGCATTGAAAATCCCTTACTAATCTTTTCTATGTAACGTTATATCCAATTTTACAGTGATAATGCCCTTAAATAATTTTTAAAATAATTATTTCAACAGCTTTATAGCTCAAACAATACACAAGTTCTAACGGAAGAATAAATGCAAGCACATTTATAAAATCATGAGCTTCACATTCTCAAAAACTTGCTCCTATTCACTTCCACTGTAAATGCCACAATGTAACAAAATTTTTGCTTTCAACTGAGCTTCATTCCTCTAAAAAGCCCAAAGTACTTGTCGTTAAACTCTGATTGAGTAATGAGAAAATGGCATTGAAATGAAATGGCAATTGATATTGTACTTCAGCTTAACACCATGTGTGGCTCTGTATTGGTTTTGGCCCTGATATTATTCCTGCATATTGATTGACTGTAAGGTGTGGGCAGTGGATTTTCTTCATCAGCCCGCCACTGAAACTAACTGACAAGAAAAATAGATGCAGCAATTATCTTCATCAGTGTTCTTTCTTTTGCTTCATGGTATAGGGAGAAATGGAAGGACAATCTGACCCGCTTTGATCTTTTCCTGTCTGAAGGTCACAGAAAATGAGATGGAATTCAGATCAAGCACTGGCGTGGAGACTCGCGCATTTAATCAAAGGGCAAAACTGCAGGAGGGCTGGTGGTGTTTTTGGCAAATGTAAGAAAATAAAAAAGGTTCCTTTGTAAAAATGTAAGGTAGTTCCATTTCTGTGATCCAAGTGTCATGAGGGTCATTCCATGAATTTTAGAAGATAATAAACATTCTATCAGACAAATAAACAATATTTGGTGTTTATAAATTGTTTTGTACCCTCTCAAGTGTTATTTTAGAATTATTTACATACTATTATAGTATTACTTAAAGGTGCCCAAGAACGTTCTTTCACAAGATGTAATAGAAGTCTAAGATGTCTCCTGAATGTGTCTGTGAAGTTTCAGCTCAAAATACCCCATAGATTTTTTAAAAAATTTTTAACTGCCTATTTTGGGGCACCATTAACAATGCACTGATTTACACTCGGCGCCGCCCCTTTAAGACGCGTGCTTCCTGCCACACGAGCTGTCGACTATATTACAGCGCATTTACAAAGTTCACACAGCTAATATAACCCTCAAATGGATCTTTACAAGCTGTTCGTCATGCATGCTGTATTCATGCTTTGAATTATGTGAGTAAAGTATTTATTTGGATGTTAAAAGTTTTATTCTGAGTGAATTTGAGGCTGTCCTCCGTGGCTAACGGCTATTGCTACACTGTTAGAGAGATTTATAAAGAATGAAGTTGTGTTTATGCATTATACAGACTGCAAGTGTTTAAAAAATGTCTCCGTGAATACAGTAAGAAACGATGGTAACTATAACCACATATAACAGTACATTAGCAACATGCTAACGAAACTTTTAGAAAGACAATTTACAAATATCACTAAAAATATCATGTAATTATGGATCATGTCAGTTATTATTGCTCCATCTGCCATTTTTTGCTGTTGTTCTTGCTTACCTAGTCTGATGATTCAGCCGTGCACAGATCCAGACGTTAACTGGCTGCCCTTGTCTAATGCCTTTCATAATGTTGGGAACATGGGCTGGCATATGCAAATATTGGGGGCGTACACCCCGACTGTTACTTAACAGTCGGTGTTATGTTGAGATTCGCCTGTTCTTCGGAGGTCTTTTAAACAAATGAGATTTATATAAGAAGGAGGAAACAGTGGAGTTTGAGACTCACTGTATGTCATTTCCATGTACTGAACTCTTGTTATTCAACTATGCCGAGGAAAATTCAATTTTTGAATCTAGGGCACCTTTAATATTCTGAATAAACTTTTATTTTTATTTTCAGTTTTCATTTAAATTTTTAATTTATGTGCTTTTGCTTTTTTATATTTAAAAAATTTCTATTTAGCTACATTTATTTTTATTTCAATTTTAGTAATTTTAGTACATTAACTTAAACTGATTTTATTTCAATTAGTTGCCAAGGCAACTAAGTTCTTCTAAACTTCATATCTAAATTAATATTTATATTTCAGCTTTATTTCAATTAATAAAAAATATTTTTAATATACATTTTTTCAGTTGTTTACCATACAAAATAATGGTAACAGGACTGACATTTTAAGATTTTTAGATTAACCTCTTACTGTTAAAACATCCCTGATCGATGCAAAAAAAAAAAAAAAAAAAGCAAATAAAGTATTCCACTTGCCTTACAGTCAAGCACACTTGGCATAGGCACCATAAGAAAAGTCAAAGAGTTTGGAGTATCGGCTCTAGATAATTAAACCTTAGACAGAGATAAATTTCAGGGCCTGTTAATTACACAAAGGTGGGCAGAAATGGCAGAGAGCCCACCAGCGGTGGATACCGAGACCTGTTCTTCCTAATATTTTGCATTTGTAGTGCAAACATAAAAGATACTCAGAAGGGCACCGAAGAAAGCCACTCTGAATTAACTAATGAGAATAATGGTTGTAGATAATGGTAACACATTTTGAAGGAGCAGAAAATGAAAAAAGTGGGAAGAAATGCACCTTAAATGCTACTTTGGATTATGATTATATGTGTGAGGACATTAAAGTGGGTTCTTTGAAGTTGGGAACTAGAAGTGCATGGGAAGTGCACTTCAAAGTGTGCAAAAAGGCTCTCTGATATCAATATGTCAATGACCAATATGTCAAATCCCCTTCATCCTGTATATATGAGTGTAGCTTATGAACAAATTGATGACATCACTAAGAACAGTGTAATATTTCAGAAGGAAATTGCAATTCCAAAGCACCATCCTTCACTTCATCTACATCTACTTCACTGCATCTGTAGAAAAAACATGAACATAAGCTTCTAAATTACTTTACATGCACGACTTGTCATAGTTTCAGACTCTGACGTAAGGCGACACACAAATCTTATAAAAGCCATAATTTGTGCCTTTGTGTTAAACCGCTCAAGTGTGGCATTGGAAATCACATTACAGCCCGCTAAAAGCAAAGAAAAACCTTTGTGAGAACTTTTGACCTGAGATGCACTGGGCAAATTGAGACTTACACGTTCAGTCAGTGGGGTATGTTTCAGTCTGGAGAGGTTGTCAAGGTGAACAGACTGATCTTAGAATGGCTGATCCCAGCTGTGGTCTGACACCAGGAGGACAAGAGAGGTCTTGATATAAAATCCTCAACTGTCACATCTCAATCATCTGGTGCAGCTCAGCGGGGCCTTAATATAAGCATTGCTTAACTTAAAAATGAAAATCATTTACTCACCCACAACAGTTCATAACAGTGTTGTTGCTGTTAACTAAAGCAGAAACTTTTAAAACTAGTAATATTAGTATTATTCAGTCTTCCAAGCCATTTAATTACCTTCATGATACGTTTATGGTGTTTTCACATTGTAATTGCATGGAAAAGAGAGAAAACTATATCTTTTGTGTTCCTCAAAAGAAAGGAACAACATGTTGCAATTAGTTACTGTGAAAAACTACAGAACAATGCACTGTATCTGCATGCACTGATATCTAATAAATCCACAAACATCTATCCCATTAAATTCATTGCCAGAGAAGCAAATAAGTGCTCACGTGCGTCAACATGTTTCTCATCAAGCAGAGCGAATCAATAACTGCAAAAAATGAACTGTTCCTCAGTCCGTTCAGATTGTGTCTTTGGGTTCATACGTAATAGTATGAACCCAAAGACACAATCTGAACCTCTATAAAAGTCATTTCCATGTTAATGAATGATATATTGAAATATCTGGCAAGGAGAAAACCTCATTGTCAAGGCAAACTAATCTCTGATAGAACGATATGGCATGCACAGATTACATTTATGAAGCCTGATGGAAACAGAATGATGGGGTCCAACCAGGAATACAGGGATTTGAAAGAAATTAATTAGATTCTATTTCCTCGTGCTTTTCCCATGGTGCAAAGACAGTAGCTGTAAGATTACTGAGGTGCTTCTAATGCATAGACAAAGAGAATAAGAAGAGGATTAATAAATGCAAGACGCGCAGAGCGACTGGGTTATCTCGCTTCAAACCTCCTTCAAATTTACAGTACAGTAAATATTTGCATGCTTAAAGGGATTATTTACCAAAAAATAAAAAATCTGTCATCATTTACATCATTTTCATATGTCATCATTTACTGTTGTTCCATATGATGCATTTCCCAAAAGAATCGATAGCCATTGTTACAAACACGGTTCACTGATTCAGTGATTACTGAAAGCATAGTTCCAACAAACATTCGCAAACAGCATCGCAAAGTTAGCCACTGGTTAGATCCATCGTTTCGCTCTTAAGTGAAATAAGCAGTACAATCTATATGTTTTATTCCATACATTTATGAATTTCATTCTGCGTCTTATTTTGTCGATCCAACGAAAGCGCCATTTTTGAAGAGTGTGATGGAACCAAATATTTGGAAATAAAGCAAAACAACAAAAATTGCAAAGTATTCCTCAGATGCCATTGTATTATTTACAGCAATAAACTGACAATAATTTGATCTCAGAATTATTAGTAGGAATTATTACCTTGACACCTGAGTGACGGCATTAGTGACAGTTCTTCTATATTATTTGAACAATAGATGTGTGACACTATTGCGGTTTTGGACTTACTAGTTAGTTTCTCCAATGATGCATCATGTTATGCTAGTTAAGCAGTGAGTTAATTCAACGGGAACGGGAAATGTCTTGAAGTTGAAGAACATTTTTGCCAACGCAATGAAAATCATTGGGGCCCAGTGTTGATTTGAACCCCACTGACTTCCATTATATGGACTAAAAACCACTGCAACCTTTTCAAAATATCTTACTTTTTGTTCCACAGAAGAAAAGAAAGATTAAACAAAAATCCTATGAATTCTATACCTCTTCAGCACATGGATGTGGACAATATAAGTGTTATATTATGTGAGGCTAAGATGAATGCAGCTGGAGTCACAAGGCCATTTGTCCAGTGAACCACCATTCATCAGTCTTTTCTCAGCTTTGAAGCGCAAAGAGTAACAGGCCATTTTCTTCTTGGAGCAAATATAATTTTCAGCTATGCTGCTGGTCTTGTTCATTTATTAGCAGCCAGCAGCTGTGTTCACAATGGCAAAAGCCTGGGAACTGTCCAGTGCTGAAAACACAGGATAAAAATACCAGAAAACAAGGAGGACTGAGCGCCTCAAGTAGCTCTCTGCAAATTGCTGGCATAATTATCAGCTTCTTTTCCTTCTGGACCTCTCCCACAGGGTAAGCGATAAAACATTTTCTAAATGAATCTTTAAACTGCAAGGTAGTGTGTTTTTGTCTGAGCAGAGCTGCGAGCCAAATGGAATCTATTCAAGACAGAAAAAGAATTAATGCTGAAAAGAAATTAAAATTAATCGTTTCTTTTCCCTCTGTGAAGTTAAACTCTTACAGTTCCATTTCGAATCCAGCAAAACACAGACCAGGTGTCATGATTCATTTACGTTGTTTAAGATGGCAAATGCCCGTTCTGAATAATGTATTCCATGTCTGGGCGGCAATAAATATTCAGGCTTTGGGTGAAGGCGGATTGGCGGCTGACACATGTAGTAGAGACAGCAGCTGCCAACCGGTTCCTCTGGCTCATGGGATTAGACACAGCTACACTCTCTTGTCAGCTGTCAATCAAGAGTGTGTGCACACACGGTAAGACACCAACCTGGATAAATGCGGGCATAAATTAAGACATTTACAGACTGCCAACTTTGCATAATTAAACACAGCCTCTGTCATATTTTCGTCACAAAGAAAGCAGTCTGCATTCTTCAGCGTAACTTATGCACGAACACAAAACTAGCATGAAGTTTCCCTAAATTGCATCTAGCAAAAATTTCCTGCGTAATTTTAGTAGACTTGGTCCATTAAGCATGGAGCATGCTAATTTACGACAAGGACATTATCTCCAGGAATTCAAAGGCATTTAGCTGTCTGGATGCTATTCAAGTACAATTTCAATTCCACCTGTCAGCAGCCTCCCCTCATATGATTGTTGGCACTAAACTACGCAGTCGAGCGGAAACGCGCATTATTAAAATGTGAGAATCAATCAAGTGCCCTCTAAAAGTCACCCAACGCCAAAACGGTTGTGCTCCAAGGCAATTTCCACTTTTTTCTTCAAGAGACAACATGCTCAGAGGTGCTCCGCTGGCATTTATGATTATACAGGGAGAAGAAGAGGGCGCTCAGATAAAGAGCAGAATGGATGCCCCAAGGAGATATACCGAGGTTCTGAAGTCAACATGAAAGGCTGCTTGGTTTGGCAAGCCTGCGCTGCTCCACTGGGACTTAAGGGTTGGAAAGAAAGGTCTTTGAACCTGCAAGTGCTGTATCGGAGCACTCACCCTGATATAGATGCAACCAGCGCAGGGTTGCTTGAGGGTGACAGGGTGTGAGTTTAGTGCCTCAGCAGACACCCATATGTTTATTTGGTGAATGAAAATACACACACAAAAGAAAGCTTCAGCTATTGGATGGCTTTAATAAAAAAACCAAAAAAAACGCTATTTTGGTAAATCTTTGTGTCGTTTGTTCCAACTATGCCACAAAATTTGACTGTCTGCACTCCCATTGGTGGTCGCTGCATGGTTCGTTTGCAAAAACTTGGGCTCGAACTTTGTCTCATTACTTGTGTCACTGGCAACTCTCAACAAAATTGTTGATGCAAACCATTGCCATTACGAACACCCCTGAGGCTATGCAAGAAAAAAAGTTAAAAATCAAGAGAAGAGAAGAGAAGAGAAGAGAAGAGAAGAGAAGAGAAGAGAAGAGAAGAGAAGAGAAGAGAAGCAATGCTATCTAAGAACCTTACCACACAGCAACCAATTTGCTGCAAACAGCTGCCTGAAATTTCCCCAGGGCACCTGAAGCCACAACTTGCACCACTTTCTATTTCTGATGCTCTTTGACAAATAACACACATCTTCAACATCCACAAGTCACTCTGTTGTACTTTTCTCTTGTCAGCATCAAGACTTGTTGCAGACTGATGCAAAAAGCACCTGGTGTGCTCCGTCAGGTAGAGACTCAGGGGTTCAGACCGAACAGAGACAACAGAGACAGTCATGACAGAATGCCAAGCGAAATTCGGGTCTGTCTTCCTCTCCCACCAGCTACACGCTGTCGTCGAGGCGGGCACAAGACTGGCAGCGCTCAGCACTTGTCAGCTTCAAACAGCATCCAGCTGACACTCTGCAAATGAGAAAAACAATGCGGGGTCCCTTTCTATCCCAAAATTCTCACTCGCTGTTTCTGATGGGGTTTCTTTCAACCACTTCACATCAGTGACAGCTTGCAAGTGGGGGGTTATATCAAGGCAAGGAAAATGAGTCACTTGTCCTGTTTTCCCCAGAACCACATGAACATTCATGCACATAATGTTACTATAGAGCAATGTAGATATCTATAAGAGTCACATTTAATCATACTAGTACTTTACAAATCTCTTAATATTTGAGAAGTAATTAACTGGTCCGAGAACAGTAGCTACAAATATTTCATTTTAGACATTATATAGCGCTTTTGCCTTCATAGACTTGATATCTGACCAGAACAAATACATCGCTCATCAATAGACTTCTGCACTGAACAGACATTCAATATCGTAGTGCTCCTGGTTTTGTCCCCTTGACTGTCCTCACTGAGGTACTGCGCTTGGCAAGGGGGCTGTATGTAACCTGTCCTGAACACAAAATATCCTTCATCACGTTATACTTTGATAATGAAGCAAGACGCAATCAGTTAAGCATAATAATATCCCTTGTTCTCACCTTCTCTGAAGTAAAGCGCGTCGTCGCCTCAGAAAGTCCACAGGAATGCCGCGTCGCATCAGATACAGCAGAGTAGGTGATAACAGCCGCTGAGGTAAACCATTCAAAATGTATAAATATGTTCAGCCTCAGAAATGTGTTCACATTGACTCCTTCGTTAAAATTATTCAAAAAGCACGATATTTCTCCTCAGCCTGCGTCTCGTGCAGCGCTCGCGCAGAGAGGAGCTCGAAACGGCGCGCACTTCGCCGGTCGCGAGGAGACACTGAACAAAAGCGCGTGCGGAGGCTCACAGCGTTTCCCCCCTCACCTCACCTCACCAAAAAAAAAAAAAAAACGGAGCAGATGCTGAGGCAAGAGTGTGCGTTAGATGGTATAGCCAATTCTCTGTGGACTTCGGTGGGGAATGGATAATATTTTGCACAATATATCAGCGATGCCGTCCTTTGTTTGGGTATTTGATTGGGCAGATGTATTATTTTTTTACAGGCTGCGAATTATGAAGAATTTGGTGGGTTGATCTGACTACTCTAATTATCCACCAAAAGGAAGTTATAAGAAAGAGTATATTGTCTCTAAATATGCATATAAATGCATATATAAACAGTGTTTTCAAATCACCAAGTACCACAAAAGTTATATTATTACTAGTATAATGCGCCAAAATAGACGCTATAGCGAACAGAAGTCGCGTGCGAGGTAACATAGAAACCATTGGCCGCTCGAGCCAGTAGGACACAATGCATCGCCAAAACACTGCGATAATTATTTATTCTCTTTTAAACTTTAGTCTTCATCACAAATATCTTCTCTAGGTTTTATAATCTACCAAACAATTAGGCCTAAGTCAGATTTAACAACAAAAACGGTATACGTTTCCAAGATATGTCCAAATTCACCTAAAAATGGCTATTTTTTATACATAGTTTTATATAAACCTATAGCTATGTTTGTATTGCTGTTCATTTTAATCATTTCTATTCAAAGCAACTTTGTTCTTTGCACATATGTGTATATTTATTGCATCGGCCAGATTATCTTTCCATTGTCTCTTTTTTTGACAAATGTCCATACGAATAGCCATTCTTTGTATGCTGTCCCATCTACCAGTTCTTCTGTTTGCAGATGAATAAATCATCTCAGCGTCATGAGGAGCCTTTAGAAAAAGCTCTGAAAAACCTGACCTGCCCCCTGTTTTATGACAGAATAATGATGTCCCTCGAGATGCTGCAAATCTGTTCCTAGAGGCCACGCCGTGGTCCACTGACACACATTTCACCCGACCCACAGAAGCCCACTCACTTAACACTACCCCCAGTTCAGTCATTCAGCACATTTATCACTGTCATTCGATTACAGATGTTACTGTGTAAACAAATCACAACAAACCACAAAGCCTCTTCTCAGTGTTCCTGTTGTGATGCTGCATCCCATAATGAGCATAGCAGCTTTTCCTGCCCAGTCTATGGTTTTTTTTTTTTTGCTTTGAAGCCCCTTAAATGTTGCAGTTGATCATTGGCGTACATTAGGGACACAATAACCATTATACTTCATTGAAAAGAGATTATTTCTTATTCAGAATTTCTGAATAAATGCCAATCATAAGCTAAATATAATCTTGGCAGCAGGGCTCTTTGAAGGGGAATGCTGGGGATTTAAAACAGTAGGCTAATTGGCTTCATAATGGCTGTCCGTGGCTTTATAGCTAACCAAAAAAGCATGAACATGAGAAATAAGATTTCTCTGACTAACCTCATGGGGAGAAAATACCCTGGTGACATAAATAACAGATAGTCTCAAAAAAAAGCCCTATTGTTCCAGACTCCCTCAAAACGGTATTGTCAAGGGACGCTGGCTAAAGCATAATACATACTGCCACACAAATCCATTATTTAAACAGCTGACAATGTGATGGTCAATGAACAAAGGACTCCTCGCAGTGTCACTCAAAATAAAAAATTATTAAAAAAAAAAAAAAAAACACAATATGGACGACTATTTTAATGTCATTTTACCTACAATTTCTACACTTTCCTTGCTGCAAGTCTGATTTCAGCAGCCCGTTACAAGAACATCTCTAAGGAAAATAGCATTTTGTTAAAAGGCAGTGAACAAGATGTAACCATTCAAAAATAGGCACAGACTTGGCATTGCCTTTATCTAGGGAATTAGATGCATATAATAACTGCTACACAGCAGAATATGATGCTTGGAGAAAAAAATGCTGAACCACATTGTGTTAAAATGTGCTCTGAATATTTACATTTATTCATTTCGCAGATGCTTATCCAATATGACTTATACTGTATGGGCAGTGGCGTAGCGGACGGGCAAGCTGGGATGCATGTTGGGGTGCCCCACGATAACCATCCCCCCTCCAGATTTGCGGTTCAGTGGGCGGCTGCACAGATTTGCGCTTTACCACTGTATATAGGTATGAATCTACTCCATTATAATATATATATATATATATATATATATATATATATATATATATATATATATATATATATATATATATATATATATATGAATATTGGGTGTATTTTGGGTGTAATGTGCAATAAACCAATCAGACTGTCATCTCCCATTACCTTTAAAAGCCAGGTGCACTCGTGCCATGGCGGATTTGCTATTTACATAGACACTTGCAGCCTGACGAGTGAGTTTAAATACATAATAATTTGCCATATAATTAGTCAGTTTCATTGGTCATTTCTGCAGGTAATTCTGATACATGCAACGACTATCCATTATGACATGTAGGCATTTGTATCTTTATGTGCGCAATAATGATCTTTTACATTGTAATCCTTTATTTTTTATATATATTTGGCATGTTTGTGTGCTGCTGCGTGTCCCTGTGTGTGTAACAAGCAGAGTGTACACACATTATGCACCTGCATATAGGCGCATATTACTAACGCACCCTTTAAATAACAAAAAAAATACTGTGCCATTGACTTTAGACCAGGTGTTTGTTGTCCAATGGCACAGTCGTTTTCAATTGCCTCAAAATAGCAACACGCCAACAATGCACCTTATTTTCAGACCAGCACGCCCATGGGCGAACAGATGGGTGCAAATGCATTTGCTATTTAAACAACGGGGCGCAGGACGTGAAAATGATAACTGAAACTAGCAAAAACTAGCACTTCACGCCTGGTGGCGCATTGCGCCGGGTGTATAATAGGGCAAAAAATGCAAATTCACACCTGTACAGTAGAGGGTGCAGCTCAAACAAACCTTTCAGCTGTGCAGAAGAATAGGACACATGAGAAATATAATTCTTGCAGGTTTGTGTAGAATTCTGAGTTTGCATTTCACTCTTTTTATTCTTTTTGAGAAATACTGAATCTGTTTTTGTGCAAGTGAGATGAGTAAATGCATGTTCACATTTAGAACTACAATAACTATCATGTTTGCACAGCGCAAACAACGCCTCTGCACTTACTCACTACTCTCAACATGGGGACTGGAGAGCTGTCAGTCAAAAACAAAGGGAAAACAAAGTAACTTGCGTTACCTATTTGCAAAAGTAACTAAGATATTTTATTGTAAATTTAAAAGTAATGCCTTACTTTACTAGTTACTTGAATAAATTATCTGATTACATTACTTGTAATGCATTATCTCCAACACTGTATGTAACTATTTGATCTTTTATTTCAAATTTGCACTATTTGATCTTACAATATAATCAAAACAAGGGTCTGAACTTCTAAAGCCTGGTTTTCAATCGGAAAGGGCCCATCCACACGGAGACGAGTTTAGCTGTATACGCAAAAATTTTGTATTGTATAGTCGTTTCGTCCAGACGGATACAGTGTTTTCAGAAGGTGAAACCACTATTTTTTGAAACCAGGTGCCAGAGTGGATAAATCTGAAAACAACGCCCTTACGTTTTGTGAAACAATGATATCATCACCCCACGTGTCGACTCTAGTCAGCACAAAACAGCAACAACAATGGCAGACTACATGCTTGTGTTCGTGCTGCAGAAGCTACAGTGGACAAAGTTTAAATCCTGTCTTGCTAGCACGCTTTCCATAATGCATTAGGTCAGTAGGCAGAGAGTAGGCGGTCTTTTGTGGCTGTTCAAACGTGTTTTCAACTACCTCTGGAAGTGGTCTAAAGTGGACAAGCTCAAAACGTTTTATACCCCGTTTACACCTGTATTTAGTGTCTTCCATTCGTGATCCGAATGACCAAAATGCATCATAGGCCCTGTTTCCACCTGGTATTAAGATGCATTTTGGTCGATCGGATCACAAGTGAACGAGGGAGACACAAACCCGTTTCCACCTAATATTTTAATCCATCTCTTTTGTCCACTTTCAACCACTTCTGTCCTGATTTGTTCGAGGTGAGGGTCTACGTTTTGTGAAACAATGATATCATCATCACCCCACGTGTCGACTCTAGTCAGCACAAAACAGCAACAACAATGGCAGACTACATGCTTGTGTTCGTGCTGCAGAAGCTACAGAGCCTATTAGCTTTACTAAAGCTTTATTTCTAAGCTTTCTAAAGTTTATATACAGCGTGCAAGGTTTATGCGCATGCTCCAAGTCTTATTCTCCTTTTTTAGTGTATCCCTGTGGCAGAATTACTGATCTGGCATGTATACAACATCGTTTTGAGTCGTTTTGAGTGGTTTTGTGTGTACGCATATTTTTTTTGAGACGAAGAAAAAAAAAGATCAGATAGGGAAAGTTCTGGCTTCATGTGGATGTGGCCTTATTTAAACAGCTGGCATGTGATGGTCAATGAACAAAGGACTCCTCACAGTGTCCCTCAAAATAAAATAAAAAAACAAAACAAAACACAATATGGACGACTTTCAATGGACTATTTTAATATCATTTCTTTTTTACCAACAATTTCCACACTTTCCTCTCAATCATCGCTTCAAGTCCCTTATTTACGAATTTGTGACTGCAGAGTTTGTAGATACTCTGAACTGTGGACATTCCTGATTGATTGTAAATCCATTAATTTTCCCTTTAATCCATTTATCCACTGTCGACAGTGTTGGGAAACTGCAAATCTACAGTTCTACAGCTTTACCTTTCTCCACAGCCACTAACATTGTGGCTGGCGGGGGGTTGACTTGACTCTGGCATGGGGCCAGGCCTACCGCACAGCTCTTTGACCCAGAAACCACTGACATAAGCATTTAACGGTGGTCGCCCATCTCATCTTGGTCACTTGCCATCGGCTGGAGGGGGAGGATGGGGGAACAAAGCCTGGTAATGATGCCGTGTTGGCTGCCTGGTTAAAGACCTTTATGGGAGCCACGGAGAAGCCATGGACCGTGGAGAAAAGAAGAGTGTCAGCACAAGATCCTAATGAGAATGAAATGAAGCTGCTTGGATGGGGGGCCCAGCTGATCCATAATTGATGAGAGTGAAATGCGGAGACTCGTCGGGTGTAAATGATAAACACACTACAGCGGTGAGAAATTACAGCTTGCCTTTGGCTTGCATTTTGGATGATTCGGTGTGTGAGATTGCTGTCTATTGGATTTTTAATTGCATACCTATATAGACCTCTCATAATTGCACTCCACTGTGTGGTACTAAAGGAAATCTACAGGCGAACATAATAAAAAATGCCCCAACACATTAACAGAGCTTAATAAATGAAAATATCCCCAATGCGAAGAGGCATAATGTCGAAAGACATACAACTGATTACCATTCTGCCTAATTAGCAATTACACAGGCTCCAAAGCAGGTAAGTATATGTAATAATGTGTCAGTCATGCAAATCTAAAGCCATTACAGCTTTCATGAGGCATTGGACAAGGATTGAAATAAATAAAACAGTAAAGTTTACTGTAGTACGTTTTACAAGAAAACATTCAGTCTTTCTACTTCAAAATGTAATGTGTTACTCGCTGTTTCTTTAATTGCTTGTGAAATTTACTAGCAATTTCTGTTTCAAAGTAACCCTTTAATTGAGCAGCAAGATTGTAATCATTGTTATTTATTAGCTTTACTTTATACCATAAATTAAACCTCGTTCTATAGTGTACATTCATTTTTTGAATTAACTATCCCTTTAAATAACAACAATGCTCAGTTTAAATGTCACGATTTGTATTGTGCTCAGCAGTCAAGACAAATCCATAAATTGAGCTTAGATTTGCGTTGATGAATTTAAAATACGATGAAATAAATGAAATGTCATGTTTAACTGTATTCTGCCTCACCCGCCCCTTGCCTCAGCATATCAACTCTATGGCTGACAATCTTCATAAAAATAGATAAAGCAAAAGCAGCAGCGCAATGGAATCTGTCTGATGTCATCCTTACTGCTGTTATAGTCAGTCAGTCAGTCTATAATAATCATTGTGTCAGGATATAATTCAGGTAAGCACAGCACACATGATCAAAAGGAAATATTGCTGGTTTGAAAATATCCTCCGGAAATTTATTTAACTGTCATCGCTACACAAATAGCTGAGTGACAGTATCCCCCAGCACAAACATTAAAAATAAATAAACAACAGAAACAAAACAGGCGTGATGTGCTCTCTGTGTTAACCTTGCCAAGACTTTGCCCTTTATCAAAGCTGTGTTGTGTTACTGAAGAGTAAGAATTGTTTCTGTTGCCTATATATGGAATATTGGCATTAGATTTTATGACTTGAAACTTAAACTTGGCACTTTCAAAATTAGATATGAAGCATACAACAACCTGGCATGAGGCATATTTGTGTGTAAATGAGATTTGAGAAAATTTCAGGGGAATAAGTACTTGACTTTAAAAATTCTACTGTATTCATGTACCAATAACTTATAAATGGCCAATATGAAAATTCTTTTGTCTAAATAAATGCTTTTTAAAACACAAAGTAATTTTAAATGTACTAAAGTGAATGTATGCATCACAAAGGCCCTGTTTCCACCTGGTATTAAGATGTGTTTTGGTCGATCTGAGTAGAAGAGGGAGACACATTCCCGTTTACACCTGGTATTTTGTCCACTTTCAAACACATCTGTCCTTATTTCTTCGAGGGGAGTATCTATGGGCGGGTAAATGTATGGGGGTTTTTTTCAGATCTTTCGATCTAATGGACAAAATAAGTTTGTGCAATTTATATATGAATGCGCCCATGGTGACGGAAAAACATACGGAGAACAGCAGATTTTGTTTCTGCTATGACAGCCACAAGCCCACACCAAATGGTGTGAGTGTGTGTTAGAAATCAGCAGTGGGGAGAGAACATTGTGCTTGGTATGTTTTTTGTCTTCAAACCAAACTTGGCTTTTCAGTGGACAAAGTTTAAATCCTGTCTTGCTAGCACGCTTTCCATAATGCATTAGGTCAGTAGGCAGAGAGTAGGCGGTCTTTTGTGGCTGTTCAAACGTGTTTTCAACTACCTCTGGAAGTGGTCTAAAGTGGACAAGCTCAAAACGTTTTATACCCCGTTTACACCTGTATTTAGTGTCTTCCATTCGTGATCCGAATGACCAAAATGCATCATAGGCCCTGTTTCCACCTGGTATTAAGATGCATTTTGGTCGATCGGATTACAAGTGAATGAGGGAGACACAAACCCGTTTCCACCTAATATTTTAATCCATCTCTTTTGTCCACTTTCAACCACTTCTGTCCTGATTTGTTCGAGGTGAGGGTCTATGGGTGGGCAAATGTATGGGTTTTTTCAGATCTTTTGATTTAATGGACAAAATAAGCTCACGCAATTTACATATCTAAAAACTAATTCAGGGGACCTTTAGTCATTACTTAAATATAAATAATAAATAAATAATGTTGTGAAATAACAAAAATCAAGTTCTGAAATGCTGTTAGACATTTTACTTTTAATTGTTATTTTATTGAGCTTGGATGACAAATTATGCCTATTGATTCGATATACTATCATGACTTGTCATAGTTTAAGATTTTCAGTTAATCAAAAATGTATTACATTTTAAGTACTGTTAATGTAAAATACAATCTGATGACATGTAAACGTGTTTCATTGTTTTGAGTTGTATGAACACTTCTTTTAATTTAGACAAACTGGGCTGGGATTTATATTTATATTTAGTACATGCTAAAATTAGGTGTTATATAATGTTTTTTGCACAAGATTAATGGTAAGGGAGATTTAGCAGTAGTGTTTTGTTATGCTAATTTAGAAGAGTTTCTGTTAATGTGGGTTTTTGGAGATTTACCATCATGGTGACAAGCAGTGCTTGGTAATTGTTACCAAGCATGTTACTTGTTACTTAGAAATGCATTTTATTGTGTCCAAAAAGCGTCTTCACCTTATTTAAAACATTATGTTGGATCAACTTAAATAGTTGCATTCATGTTGACAGTTTTTAAGGTCATGTTACTTAGAAATGTGTTTTTATTGTGTCCAAAAAGCGTCTTCACCTTACTTAAAACATTATGTTGGATCAACTCAAAATATTGCTTTGAATTAATGTAATTCTCCCAATTGGCTTAAGTTAAAAATTCTAGTGGAAAACTTTAACATATTTGTTTTTTGTTGAACCAATGTTTTATTTTTTAGAGTGTATGAATGCGCCTGGAGACGACGGAAAAACATACGGAGAGCATCAGCTTTCGTTTCTGCTCTGACAGCCACGAGACCACGCCGAATGCTGGAAGTGTGTGTTAGAAATCAGGAATGATGCGAGAACATTGTGCTTGGTACGTTTTTGTCTTCAAACCAAACTTGGGTCTTCAGCCAACAAAGCTTAAATCCCATCTGGCTAATGCGCTCCATAATGTTTACGTGTTAGGTCAGTAGGCGGAGAGTATAGGCGGACTTTTGTGGCTGTTTGAACACTTAGCCAGACAGGATTTCGACCACATGAGTGTTTATACTACAAAAGCAATCCGGTCAAATCTACTGGTCAAACTACCTCTGGAAGTGGTCGAAAGTGGACAAGTTCAAAACGCTGTATTTAGCGTCATCCTCTTGTGATCCGATCGACCGAAACTCATCTTAAAACCAGGTGGAAACAGGGCCAAGATTATAATGTACAGTATGAAAAATTTAGAGATATTCATTTTGAGATTTGCTAAAGCCATAACAGTGCTATTAAATCCTAAGTGTTATTAAAGATGAACTACAAGCAGGACTGCACATGATGGGAGAAAAAATCTAATTGCGATTTTCCTGTGATTTATAAATTGTGATTTAAAATGTGATTTTTATATTTTTTTATTTTTTATTATGATTATTGCTATACCATATAAATTCAAATGAATAAGAAATAATAATATTGTAACATTTCACTGTACAATAAAAAATGAGTAATTAATAAAAATACAATATAAATAATAAAGCTTCTCTTTGGCTCATGAACACAATGCCACGCTTCACTCACAAAAATGCAGCAAATACTGTATATTTATTTAATAAAATCGCAGCCTTTGAATATCGCCATAATCGCAATTTCAGTTTTATTTCACTTAATCATCCAAATGAGCATGTATAATTAAATATCCAACAGCAACCAATATTAATAAATTTGAAATCTTTAATATCTGCCGATTACCAATACGGTACCAACATATCCTATACTTTTATGGTACTTCTGCGTGATTTTTATAGCTTAACAGTTTAATGTTTTCATTATATGCACTGTAAGATTTGTTATCTCAACATTTTTTCTTCTGTCAAATCAACTTCAATAATTAATGTTCAGATAACATAATATTTTGAGTTTCTGTTGATTAAATCAATCGCCTTCATTGTATTAACTCAAATTTTTAATGCAAACAGTTAACTTACTTTTTTTAAGTTAAAGGTGCCCTAGAACCAGTTTTTACAAGATGTAATATAAGTTTGAGGTGTCCCCTGAATGTGTCTGTGAAGTTTCAGCTCAAAATACCCCATAGATTTTTTTTTAATAAATTTTTTAACTGCCTATTTTGGGGCATCATTAACTATGCACCGATTCAGGCTGCATAGTAACAATCTCGGGTCTTTAACAATCTCGGGTCGGCGGTCCCGCGTTTTTTTTCTAACCAGTGTGAAAGAGACTCAAAATACTCTGTCAATGTTGCACATACAATTAAGAGTTATACACCATTTTAATCTGTGGAATATCTTCTTTTATTTGTGTACACTCAGAGTAACAACAAAATGTTGTGCTTTTTGTAAAATAAAGAAAACTAATATGATGTGTGATCTCTCGTCTCCCTCTGAACGAAGTCCAATCTGATAGTTCTCAGAAAATGAACTGTAACTTAGTGAATACGAATAAAAAAATAATTAGACTTATGTTTAAAAAAAACGTTGAAATGTCAGGTTTTAAATTGTGTAAGTCAAATCAAAAAACATTCTTTGTTTATGTAATCTGTATGAAAAGAGAGCCATGTCAGAAATCCGTGATTCAGCTCATTATCCGCTAATGCGGCCACGCCCACGGAGGGAGCACTATTCAGACGCAAATTCTGAGTCAATACATGCATTCATCGTCTCAATCGTGTATTTATTGTCTTGAAAAGTGTTAGTGTTGAAGTGTTAGTGTTGAATAGCCATAGTTAGTGATCTCTGGCCTCTGTTAGTTCAGTTATTTCCTGGATTGCCTATTCTTCTTTAGTGTTCAGGCATTTGTGGACTAAAAGTATGAATTCAAAACACAGTATCTAGCACTCATAGTAATGACTATAAATCCTGAATAAATATTACTCCTCTGTATAGAAAATTGACAAACATATGAGAATCCATCAGTATTTCTCCAAATGTGCATGCTTTTAAGCTAAAAGCCTATATGAAATGCCATAGAGGTAACATAATTGTTCAGACACTTTGCATCACAGAAATGCATTATATTTTAAAGAATATAATAGAATACCATTATTTTAAATTGTAGTAATATTTCACAGTATTGCTATTTTTTCTGTATGTTTGATTTACACCATGATGAGATTT
This sequence comes from Chanodichthys erythropterus, assembly GCF_024489055.1. Lineage (NCBI taxonomy): Eukaryota > Metazoa > Chordata > Actinopteri > Cypriniformes > Xenocyprididae > Chanodichthys > Chanodichthys erythropterus. Next base: position 13,529,600 of record NC_090230.1, read on the forward strand.
GAGACATGATCAACAAGGGTTTTTTCACAGCCTACCTGACTGAAAGAGCTCATTATTTATGCAGCTCATTAGAGCTCTTTATGCAATTATTTTGTCTTCTCAGGTGAGAATCATCAATTTTTCATGATTATTCACGCCTCCATGCATACTGTGTTTCTTGACCAAAGATGTTTTAGAAAATTTAAATCTCTCTATTGTTTTATATGAAGGAGTAGGCAGCATAATTTTTACCTCATTTTGAAGCAAAAACTCTAGTCTACAACCTTAAATACCCAGAAGTCTTGTGAACAAAGATTTAATATATATTTTTTGGCTTTATTTCAGTGATTAAAGTTTTTTGTTTATTTAATAACCACGCATAAACGTTATTCCTTCAAAAACACAACATGTACATACATGTTCCTTACATATTATTGTAGCCTAGTTTGTGCTGAATACAGTGTAATGACACTTTTTCCATTAATATGTTTATGAACAACTGAAAAAAGCACAAATGTCAGGGCATGTCAAAACTTCTCCAAGGCCCCAAAAATCCTCAGATCCCTGAGGGTTAAATCGCGCGTTCCCCTTCCTTTAACCACATTTAACAGTACATTAGCAACATGCTTACAAAACATTTAGAAAGACAATTCACAAATATCACTAAGATATCATGTAATCATGGATCATGTCAGTTATTATCGCTCTATCTGCCATTTTTCGCTGTTGTTCTTGCTTGCTTACCTAGTCTGATGATTCAGCTCTGCACAGATCCAGACGTTAATACTGGCTGCCCTTGTCTAATGCCTTGAACATGGGCTGGTATATTCAAATATAGGGGTCATACATATTAATGATCCTGACTGTTACGTAACAGTCGGTGTTATGTTGAGATTCGCTTGTTTTTCGAGGTCTTTTAAACAAATTAGATTTATATAAGAAGGAGGAAGCAATGGAGTTTGAGACTCACTGTATGTCATTTCCATGTACTGAACTCTTGTTATTCAACTATGCCAAGGTAAATTAAATTTTTGATTCGAGGGCACCTTTAAACTAACAATTATTTTTTACAATGTGCAAAAGAGCAGCGTGGCACACAAATAAACAGAATAAACAAAATCATTGAGGTTTAGAACAACTTGAAAAGGAGTAAATGATGACATCTGTATTACTTTAAAGAAGAAAATAATGTAAAACTGATTTTGGATCAGGACATAATAAACAACAATTATCTTTAATGCTGACATAATGCAGAACACTGAATATATTATACAGAATAGACCCAGGCCTCACAGCAGATGGAAAAGCCAAACCATGTGGGTGGATTTTGGCCTAAGAAATCATAATTGGCAGATTTAACCCATCAGGCTTCGTAAACTCTCTTCCTTACCTCCAGGCCGAGACAATGCCGGGATCAAAGAGTGTCCTTGGGCTGATTTGTGTTACACACAGAAGGCAAAGCTTAATTCTGCCAGCCATAAACACACATACACACACTCACTGCAAGCAAACACACAATTACAAATAATAGCAATACAACATATGCCTACAGCCATTTACAAACACAAATACCCATGATAAAAATCCTCTCTAGCTTCATTATATTCTTAAGCCTGAGGAGTGAAAGCAGGCATGTAGTATATCCTTTAAGATGCATTTTGTTAAGAACATGCTCTGTGTCACACAGATGTGTTCCCATACGGTGCCCTGAAATCTAAAAAAACAAAACAAAAAAAAAAACATTTAATATGTCTCTTGCTATGAGTCCTTGATGGAGATGCAACCAGATGTCCTATTGCTTCCTGCCCAAGGGAAACATTGCTTATCTATAAAAGGACAGAAAAAGATTTCATCTCAATTTATCTCTTCTTATGTCATACTTGTTAACAGAATGTTCCAGATTTAATACAAGTCAAGCTCTAATGGCACAGATGCTGTTGATTAACACAGTTTCTAAAAACAATCAAAAGCCATGTTTGCAGTAATGCACCTACAATGGAAGTCTATGGGGCAAGGCATTGCACCAGGATAAGCATTAAAATACACACAGTTTAAAAACATTATAACTACAGATGCACAGTACCATCAGAAAATATTTAAGATTATGTTGAATTTATTGGTATATAATGAACATTCAGTTATGCATGATCGTTTCCACTAATTTTGACATTTTACTGTCATCAACTGGCAGCTACAGTAAAATGTTTAAAAACTGTTAAATGTAATCTTCTGCAAATCTTAAAATGCATATTCATTTTTATTTTTCAAACTGTATATTATAAATGCTTTGATGCCTAATTTCCTTTTTAATATTTAAAATGAATAATTTTAGTTTTATCACTTTATTTTTAACTTATCTTAAAGGATTAGTTCACTTTCAAAAGAAAATTAGCCCAAGCTTTACTTACCCTCAAGCCATCCTAGGTGTATATGACTCTCTTCTTTCTGATGAACACAATCTGAGATATATTAGTAAATATCCTGTTGCATCCAAGCTTTATAATGGCAGTGAGCGGGATCAATGAGTATGAGCTGAAGAAACTGCCTCCATCCATATCCATCCATCATAAACATGGCTCCAAAAGGGGTAAAAAAGGCCTTCTGAAGTGAAGCAATGTGTTTGTGTAAAAAAAAAAAATTCATATTTAACAAGTCTTCTGTACGCAACTTATGAAGAAAGTGTAATGCTGCGCTCACACCAAACGCGTCTGGGGCGTCTGATTTACATGTTAAGTCAATGTAAACGCACGTCTAGTCATCCTGCGGCGCGAATCAAGCGTATAGCACGGCGCGAATCGGCCATTGACACGCGAATGGTAACGTGTTTATAATGTGATCAGCGGTGGAGACCAGAACAAAAGAATAGTCTGTGTGTGGCCACCTATGATGTGTCATCGTATTTTTATCAAGACAGGAATAAAAAGGACCTTGCCTGGAAGAGGATAAGCGAAGAAATCGGACAATCTGGTTAGTTGTAAAACGCTTTGCATGATTTTAGCCATTGATCATAGCCCACCTGCTTGCTAGCAAAAGCCGGCCGGCATAACCGAGTTAAATTGCCCCTATAGTTTCCAACTGACAAGTGTTTATTCAGAGGATTTGTGCAGACAGAGATGGAAGCCCCTCCCATGACGCGAATTCTTGTCTGAACACACTTTGTTTAGATGCGCGAATAGAGCGAATTTGACGCGTGTCTGAAGTGTCTGACTTCAAAATGTTCAAGCGTCCAACTAGACACGTGAACGCAGCATAAAACTCTCGCAATTCGAAACTCTTACACTACGTCCTACGCCCTCCCTATTCAACTTACGGAAAAAACTTAACTGCCATGACGCCAGTTTACACTTTCTTCATAACTTGAATACGGAAAGCTAGATATTTTACATGTTAAATATGGATTTTTTTTTTTTACACAAACTAATCGCTTCACTCCAGAAGGCCTTTATTAACCGCCCGGAGTCATGTGGAGTATGTTTATGATGGATGGATGTGGATGGAGACACTTTCTTCAGCTCATACTCGACGATACTCACTCACTGCCATTATAAAGCTTGGATGCGTCAGGATTGTGTTCATCAGAAAGTCATATACACCTAGGATGGCTTGAGGGCGAGTAAAGTTTGGGGTTGTTTTCATTTGAAAGTGAACTAATCCTTTAATATTGGCTATTTAGTAGTTATTCGTCATAACATAAAATAAATAAATAATAAACAGAAAAATGGTGTATTTGTAGCGGTACAGCCAGAATTGTTGTATGCAAGTATTAATATAAGAGTCGTGTAATAAAATCACTTACTACTCGGTCTATGCCAAGTTATATGCAAATAATGCATAATAAAAAATACACTGATGTTAATTCACCCAGAACAGTAACCAATTATTTGCTTGTTTAAACGAAGGATAATTTGAATTTGGCAACGGCAAGCCACAGATGCTGTCGATAAAGCCTTGTTTTAACCCTGCTATACACCTTTAATCCAAGTAAACCAAAACATTCTCTCAACAGCTGAAAGGACTTTGGCAAATAAAAAGGGATTGCAGTAAGCAGCGATAGGACATCTGGAAAGAAATTTCCTGAGGTTCAGATTCTCTGACAAAACACATTGTTGCCAAGAGCGATACCTGAGCGAGTGAGGATTTCATGGTTTACACTTTATCATGCAATGAAAGCAATCCGACAGCTGTCAGGCTGACATTTCACAACAGCAGGGTTAAAAAAAGCCTCACCCTATTATGTGTGAGGGAAAGCTTGTGTTAATGGGAAACACTCTGTGATTCTACACGACTGTCCTTTTCAGACGTGAAATGGACTCAGTGAGCAGCTTCTGTGAGAGCAGTAGTGCCCATTAAGCCAGCAAGGCTAGAAACTGTGAAAGCCAGGGGGATGGCCAAAGCAATTCAGGCTGCTTGTCTCAGAGGAAACACTTCTGTCAGTTATGCTTGGTCAAAGCACAACAGCCTGAAAAAAGCCCAAGCGCTTCATTCTCCAAGAGCTTCTCTTCTATAAGAGCCAAGTCTTTAAAAAATACTGCTTTTGTGTAACATCACAAAAATGGGAAAAAAATTACCCACCAATTTTCCTTACCCACCTACAAAGGTTTCACCCAGAACACTACAGCGACCAGCTCGGAATGCCTTTGCAACCACTCAGAACAATTTAGGTGATAATTAAAAATAATATACATATTTTATTAAGGAAATTGTGGTTCATTGTTGTATAGAACATACAGTGGGTACGGAAAGTATTCAGACCCCCTTAAATTTTTCTCTCTTTGTTATATTGCAGCCATTTGCTAAATTTTATTTCCTCATTAATGTACACACAGCACCCCATATTGATAGAAAACCACAGAATTGTTGACATTTTTGCAGATTTATTAAAAAAGAAAAACTGAAATATTACATGGTCCTAAGTATTCAGACCCTTTGCTCAGTTTTTAGTAGAAGCACCCTTTTGATCTAATACAGCCATGAGTCTTTTTGGGAAAGATGCAACAAGTTTTTCACACCTGGATTTGGGGATCCTCTGCCATTCCTCCTTGCAGATCCTCTCCACTTCTGTCAGGTTGAATGGTAAACATTGTTGGACAGCCATTTTTAGGTCTCTCCAGAGATGCTCAATTGGGTTTAAGTCAGGGCTCTGGCTGGGCCATTCAAGAACAGTCACGGAGTTGTTGTGAAGCCACTCCTTCGTTATTATAGCTGTGTGCTTAGGGTCATTGTCTTGTTGGAAGGTAAACCTTTGGCCCAGTCTGAGGTCCTGGGCACTCTGGAGAAGGTTTTCGTCCAGGATATCCCTGTACTTGGCCACATTCATCTTTCCCTCGATTGCAACCAGTCGTCCTGTCCCTGCAGCTGAAAAACACCCCCACAGCATGATGCTGCCACCACTATGCTTCACTGTTGGGACTCTATTGGACAGGTGATGAGCAGTGCCTGTTTTTCTCCACACATACCGCTTAGAATTAAGGCCAAAAAGTTCTTAGTCTCATCAGACCAGAGAATCTTATTCCTCACCATCTTGGAGTCCTTCAGGTGTTTTTTTAGCAAACTCCATGCGGGCTTTCATGTGTCTTGCACTGAGGAGAGGCTTCCATCGGGCCACTCTGCCATAAAGCCCCGACTGGTGGAGGGCTGCAGTGATGGTTGACTTTCTACAACTTTCTCCCATCTCCCGACTGCATCTCTGGAGCTCAGCCACAGTGATCTTTGGGTTCTTCTTTACCTCTCTCACCAAGGCTCTTCTCCCCTAATAGCTCAGTTTGCCACGATTCTGTCTCTGAGCTCTTCAGTCAGTTCCTTTGACCTGATGATTCTCATTTGCTCTGACATGCACTGTGAGCTGTAAGGTCTTATATAGACAGGTGGTGGCTTTCCTAATCAACTCCAATCAGTATAATCAAACACAGCTGGACTCAAATGAAGGTGTAGAACCATCTCAAGGATGATCAGAAGAAATGGACATCACCTGAGTTAAATATATGAGTGTCACAGCAAAGGGTCTGAATACTTAGGACCATGTGATATTTCAGTTTTTCTTTTTTAATAAATCTGCAAAAATGTCAACAATTCTGTGTTTTTCTGTCAATATGGGGTGCTGTGTGTACATTAATGAGGAAAAAAACCTAAATGATTTTAGAAAATGGCTGCAATATAACACAAAGTGAAAAATTTAAGGGGGTCTGAATACTTTCCGTACCCACTGTATTGAGAACATTTCACTAATAAAACCGAGAGATACTTTTTTCTAATTTTTTAAGGAAACTTAAGCAGTTTTAAGGCTTTACTGAGGAACCGATTAAACTGATGAAATTAAGGAAAGAAATCTACCTATTTATTTTAAGAGAATTGGTTCAATTATGTTTTATTTAGAGGCACCATTTGGTAGTGATTGTTAATTCGCTTTGCATATGGCTGGAAATGGAGGATAAATATTGAAATTAAGTGTTATTTTATGTGTTTTTGTGTGAGGGGAAACATCTGTTAATGTTTAATGTTGAGTTATGTTTGACATTTGAAAGAGTTTCTGTTATTTTGAAGTTTTGATCGTTACCATTGTGCAGAAGAGTAGAGCTTATGGTTAGGTTTTGGATAACTGCATTTACTAATATTATGAAGCATGTTGCGTTGTTCAATGAGTAATAGTTTCCGTTCACTCAAAATTATAGTCGAAATTGAGAATCAACTTAAAATAAAAGCACATTTCACAAAAAAATATTAAATTCATTGTGTCATGCATGCTATTTCATGCATTCTGACTTATTTACACAGTTTGATTCGCTTACTAAACATGGCCAAAGTTTAAAAAAAAAATGATCTGGATGTATGACAGAGTGCCAAATATACTCCCTCCTTCAGATTTCCTACAAGTTTCGGAGAGGTTTTTTTTTTTTTTTAGTATTGCCCTGTATTATGTAATAAAGCACGGAATTCCTTGTCTTTGGAATCAACAATTTCACCAAAGAAGTGTGTTTTTGGTTGTGTGGGAAAGATAACCCAAAGAACCCAGCATTAAGTAGAGCTGAGAGATTTGTATTCACACGTTACATTGACACGCTCTCGACATTTGTCATTAAAATAACCATAGAAAACGCCTTAAATTAACTATCAAAATAAGGATAAAATCATGTCTGAAAGTTGCAATATGGAGAATATCTTTAAATGTCTGTTTTGCTGGCAATAGGCGCCTAAGTGCATATAATGTAAACAACACGAAAGTAATGAATTCATAAATTCATTATTCATCATTCACTATACGCTATATTCATTACAGTGATTCAAAAGTTATCCAGGGATAATGTGATGGTGTATTGTGTGTTTAAATACATTTGTTTAGCTGACCATCAATAGCTTGCAGACGATCGCTACACAAAAGCTCGGTACAGCGTATCTGTCTTTTATAATTCTGATAATACTAAGGACTCTTAGGAGATATGAAGGATGCTATACTACTCTATAGGTACTCAAGATTAACATGAGATTGGCAGAAACTGTGTTTGTTATGTAACCTTTAAAGAAATCAAGCGATAAACTACTTATTATAAACTAATTATGTTACCATAATTTTTTTTTATGTAGATAGCACATAATTTTTTCAGTGTTTTTATTTGCTTTCTCAAACACAAGCCTTGGATGATTTACTGGTGTGGTTGTTGTTTCTAAGTGCAACCCACACAATATTTCAAGTATTTTGCTGTTATTTTCATCTCAATAAAAACTCATTTCTAAAGTGCATAAAGGTTTGCTGAAGTTGTTTCAACTTCACACAAGATGTTCTTTAGCTGTAAAGGGAAAGTTCACATAAATATTAAAGTTTTGTCATCATTTTCTCATCCTCATGTCTTTAACAACACATGTGACTTTGTGGAACTGATGTTTATAGCAGCATGTCCAAGCTGCTGTTCTTCATACAAGGAAAGTGAATGGTGACTATAGCTATCAATCAAGATTCAGTAACTTAAATTTCAGTCTGTTCACCTGAAAGTCTCTTGAACAGCTCAGACATTCTTCAAAACGTTCTATGAATGGAAGAACAAACATCATACAGGTCTGAAGTGCTATGAGGGTAAGTAAATAATGGGCTGGACTATCCCTAAAAGGACCAGGTACAAAGCAAGTATAGACATACAGCAGCTTGGTCAATATATAGGCTATGTATGTTTTCTGAAACTTCAGGATGTTGATGCCCCCTAGATCCCTGTGAATTTGAGAGGTACTCCAGGGCTTTTGATATTATAACAATAAGATCTGTCACATCACATGCCCAAAACACCCCCCAAAGACAATTCTCTTTTCAAAGCCATGACAGTGCGATTGTTCCCTCTTTTTCCTCTTTCATTTTGACGGCTTTGTTAACCTGACCACTCATCTGAATCACCCTTTCATCTACAAAGCAGTAAGCTAATTGGCATTGTCCCTGCACAACCCATTAGGACATTCCTAAAATTCACATAGAGAGTAAAAAATGAAATGTCTAAGCCACGACACAAACTTCAAAATGAATGTAATAAAAGAAAAAAAGAAAACAGGCTGAAAGCCGAGGGGGAAAAAATGGACAAATGTTTGCATTTTGATAGTGTGGCCTACAAGATTTATCCGTCTATTGTATTGTCCGGAATTAACAGCCTTGTGATGTTAACATTCTCTCCACTTCTAAACCTTTTCATTTAACACTTACTGTATCTTCATAAAAGCTCAGTGAGTTTTGGAGATTGTGTTACATTGTTCTTATTCTGCTGAATAGTTTTCACAACCGATTGTGGGAGTATTTTAATTTAATGATCAACTCCCTTTTGAGAAAACGCCATGGTGCACACTCTGATGTTTTAACCCAAATGAGGCTTTCTGCCACAGTTTTGCTAGTCATGTGCATAGTCTGCTTAGCCCTAATCAAAGGAACCCTCTGTAAAAAAAAAGTTCCCATGGCCCGAGGGGAGATTTATTTAGTCTTTAATAAAGTGAGAGAGACACGCTATGCATCTCTGCGGTTTGTATGGGGCCTAAATTGCGTCTCCGAAGGAAAACTCATCATATCAAAGGCAACAGAATGAGTCTCAAGCTTTAATGAGTGTGCCGGTTTGAACCGTGTGCCTGGTGTCAAACTTATTTGTCCCTTTCCCTGAACAATAATGCTTTCAACCCTGATCTCATTCATAGTAATGAGTCTATGGATCCTTGTGAGCATTTGCCTTGAGAATGAGAAGTTATCTGCAAAAGTGGAAGAATGGGAAAAATAGATACAATCCACCAAAGCACTGCAGAGAGTTTCAAGGCGTTCGTAACTATAAGTGATGATGTGTATCGAAAGTAGAGAGAAGCTACTGTGCGTGATGATCTGTCGGAAATGCAAAATGGAATCAGATAAGCCTGGAGAAGCTGTTTGTGACTTTCTGGATCACAGAACAGCGTAGATTGCTATGGTTGCTTAGTAAACCCATCAAAAGATTAAAGCTCACCTCTATCTTTAAAGGAACAGTTTACCCAGAACTGAATTTTTTTTTCAGTTTTCTCACCCTCATTTCATCCCAAACCTGCATGACTAACTTGCTTTCAAGGAGATGTTTAGCAGCATGTTTATACAGTTCCTGAGGTATCCCTGGTATCCCAATGTTCTGATGATCCTAAATGAGCACTGGAGCCTATTTTTACATGCACAGCTTCTTACCTTCGACAGTCAAGCATTCTTTTCACTGTATCATAGTCGTTTCAAGAAGATCCCAACAAGATAACAAGCAGGTGTAATGCATGATGTCTGAGGTGTCTGGCCACTCTAGATAAAGACACGAGTTTCACTACACCCAATGATGGGGAAAGGATTTACACGATATCAACCTCGATGGAACATAATGTGTTTTTTATTCTTTCCAAAACAAGATAAGATATATTTGACACCACACAACAAATGAAGCGCTCCACCGCATGGAGAACAGTAGTGGCACAACATTTGTTGTCGCAAAGAAATGAAGTCTGGGCCTTCTCATAACAAATTAACTTGTTCTGTTTTGCCAGAATAGTCCTTGAATGTTTCTCTTTGAGGAATTCATTGGTGAGAAGAACTTTTTGTGACTTTGGGATCCTTGAGTTCTATTACACACCTGTCTGTTCACTTAATCTGATCCATGAACAATAACTGAAATGCAGCAGAGTCAGTTGGTTTGTCTCCAATCCTGCTCCAAAAGTTGGGCTGCCGAGAAGTCATAAGGATAGTGTATATATATATATAAAGGGCAATCCAATTTCTCGCCTTAATCTAGTTCCAAGCCATCAGAATTGCGGGCAATGGATTGTCACGCCATAATCCTATTAAAATTCAGTCTAAAATATTTGACATCATTGGTTGAAAATATGTTTAAAGTAACAAGGCTGCAATTCTATTTGATTTGGTATTAGTTTCAAGGGTAATTTAAGTCAGCACTTATTTATTCATATAAACACATTGATTTCCATAATTGTTTTGTTTTTTTTGTAGGGGATTCTTTGAAGATGAGAATGCATTCCACAACTAGTACAACAAATTCTTTCCCCAGAATGCTGAAACCTCCAAATTTATCTATGTTATGTTAAACACTCTCCCAACTGCACTTAGTGTTTTCCAACTGCAAAAAAAATTGTTTTCCCTTCAGTTTTAACATTCGAGAAGCACTCAGACAAGCTAATTATGTGTCAACATAAGGATTTAACGTCTTTGTGTTATGTAAATTCACCTGAAACTATGTTTATATATCTGCATCTGAAGACTTGAATGATGTTCAGCATGTTGCTAAGCTACCAAGAATGAATGAGACATTCTTCTGGTCTTTGGTTCAACAAAAGGGTTACCATCCTTCTGCCAGGAAATTGCTCAGTGTGACTCAGAAAGACTCTGAGAATAAGGAATGGCCTAACAAATAATTTCCTCTTCAGTCATACAGAGTCTTACGTCCGGTGACATTTCCAAACCATTGATCCGATGACTCCCCACCAAAATGCCAGTGCTATGTTAAATGGATGGGTTAACTCAGTGACATGGTATCAAAGATCAGATGAATTAAACTATTTAATTTTAGCTGCATATAATAGAAGATTGAGCAATTTAAGTTATTCTATGCTTAAAGTCACAAATATAGTGCAAGTAGCAACAGATCTTGTCTTCCATGTTGTGACATACATCAGAGTGACACAGACCGTCATGGTCTCAGTTCAAAACATCCAATCGATTGGATGAAGGCTGATCTGAATGCGAGCTTGAAGTAGATTGTAAGAAAGGGGTGGGGATTCAGCATACGTCACCAGAGAGAAGTCATTTCACCACAGATCAAGTTGACATTTTGGGGGGAAAACAAAAAAGACACATGCATGGATGAATCGTTCACAAGAAGAAGATAGAAAATATTAGAAATTAGAAAATAGTAAGGGTTCATTTCCATGCCAACTTCAATAGTAGCCTTATCTGTTGATTATAAGGATGAAGACTGTGGAACAAAACAGTCAAAATATTGTCAAAAGTCATTATTTCCACCCAAAAAAAAAAAAAAACGCTATCATTGGAGTCCCTCAAGATAGCCTCCAGGTACTGGTCAAAATCCTCCTCAAACATGGTTATTATTTGGACACAGGTAAATGTAAGATATTGCATTGCAATGGACACAGTGTTCTCACAATGCAGCAATATCACAGTGTTCTCACAAAGCAGAAGATATTCATCACAAGGGCTTACTCACTAGAAAGACTAGCATTGTCTGACTTCCTAAAGCAATGTGAAATGTAGACACAGACCAGGTCCAAGTGTCTTGAGGGTTCATCATTTTATTTGAGGAGCTGCAATGAGAGCGTAGATGCATCTATTATGTGGGGATGAGCTGAAGAAATTGGATATAAAGTGAAAGAGTTTGAATGGAGTTTGCATGTAAATTGGATCATTTATGAGGTGAAATTGGATCCATTGAGAAGCGAGATCAATTGGTTTGGACAGTATTAGAGCTTGAACTGAATTAGCAGCAAATGAATTGACCCTGACATGATGAAGTCCTTTTGGCAGCTGTTGGACTTCGAGACCACCAACTCTCTGAACCCCTGCAAATATACAGACTCACAATGTTCCAGTGGCTCCCTATTAGAGGTACAGTGCTCTCCATAATTATGGGCACCCTTAGTAAATATAAGCAAAGGTGGCTGTGAAAATAAATCTGCAATGTTTATCCTTTTGATCTTTCATTAAAAAAAAAATCACAAAATTCTAACCTTTCATTGAAGTAAAACAATTGAAAATGGGGGGAAAAGCTCATTATGAAATAAATGTTTTTCTCCAGTTCACATTGGCCACAATTGTTGGCACCCAATTATTGCAATGTCCTTTTCCCAAGATAACAGTTCTGAGTCTTCTCCTATAATGCCTGATGAGTTTGGAGAACAACTGACAAGAGATCAGAGACCATTCCTTCATACAGAATCTCTCCAGATCCTTCATATTCCCAGCTCCATGTTGGTGCTTCTTTTCAGTTCACTCCACTCATTTTCTTTAGGGTTCAGGTCACACTCTTAGCCCGGATTTTATATTTACTTAAAAATATAATTACAATATACTTAAAATATTTAAGTTTGGTTGCATTACTTATAAAATATAAGTAAATTCTACTAATTTGTGGGTGTATTTGAATGTGTTAATAAATGTAAGTTAAATGCACTTAAATTATGAAGTTTTTCTCCTCACCACGCCTCCTTCACACTGGTTTGCGGCGGGTAATGACGCCATTTTGTCATGGTGTGTATGAATTCAAGGAGCTGTTGATGAGCAGTTGGAACATTTTTTTTGGCTGTTCTACAGACATTTTTTCCTAACATTTACCTTTTTATAGTCACCAAAGGAGAAAATCACAATTTTTAAGTTACCATCATTGAGGGTCAGGGTTTGTTTTATTTGAGCTCTTGACCCTTAACTTTTTAATATTAGATTTTGTTTGGGCAGTTTTAACTGCATTAAAACCAACCAGACAAGCAAAGTTAAAAGATGATCAGGTGATGTTGGTTATGTTTTCACATAATCATTATTTGATCTGAATCACTGAACTCATTTAGAGCCCAATCTCTGAGTTAGATTTACATTATTGATTACAGAAGCACTGTGATTCTACAGCGGAGGATCAACTTCTACAATACAATTTTTTTTTTTTTTTAAGTTGTCCTTATCACAAAAAAAAAAAAAACAATTATATTTTAGGCACACAGAGACATCAAGAATCAGCCTGTGAATCTCAATGACGGTGACAAGCAACATGTTCTGATAAACAGATCAACTCTGAACATTAGAAAACAAGCTACTAAAAAGTCACAGAAAAACAGCAAAATTTAAATAGTGAGAATAAAGAAAATTACTAAGACAATTCAGTTCATAATTTATTCATGCAGCAATGCATGATGGGAGGCATGGATGAATTTTGATTGGTGGCAAGTTAACTTGCTTAGTACATTGAACTTAAATATACTAGTTGTAATAACTACAAAATAATTAATATTACAAAACATTTTAAGTTAAATGAACTCGAATTATTAAGTTCACATTACTTAATCATTACTTAATTTTTTTAGGGCAACCAGTTTCCTCAAATTTTTTAAGTAAATTCAACTTATCTGGGCTAACAGTGCAGGGGACTGGGATGGCCATTTCAGAAGCTTCATTTTGTGCTCAGTTTTGATGTTTATTTTGGATCATTGTCCCGATGGAAGCTCCAATCACAGCCCATTATAAGATTTCTAGCAGAAGCGGTCAGGTTTTGATTTTTATCTGTTAGTATTTGATAGAATCCATGATACCCACTGTAAAATGTAATTAGTTGAGTTTACTTAGAAAGCTTAATTAAACTGTTGGGTTTACTTAAAAAACTTAAGGAAACCGATTGCCTTAAATTTAGCAAGTAAGTTAACTCATTATTTTGAATTGATAAAACTAGCTACCACACAGTACAGAGTACTTAGAAATCTTGAGTATTCACTGTAAAATGTAATTAGTTGACTTTACTTAGAAAGCTTAATTAAACTGTTGGGTTTAGCTACCACACAGTACAGAGTACTTAGAAATCTTGAGGATTGGTAATTCAATTTTACAAATTGAGTACTTAGTTCAGTCATGTTAAAAATCTTGTTCACATTATGTAGAAACTGCCTTAAGCATTTTTTACTCAGTTGCAACAATGGACCATACATTTATTTGTATTTATTAAACTGGAGATACTGAAAATAATAAAGTTTGATGTCACCATCATTGTGGAAAGTGTTTGCTTTAGTTGGGCTCTTGACCTTGACTTTTAACATTGGTGTTTCTCTGGCTGTCATAACTCAGTGTTTGTAAGACACAGCTGTTTTGGTGAAAAAAGCCAAGATAAATGCTGGGATTGATCTGTTGGATCTGTACTTATAATGTCATCATCAAAAAACCCACAAATTTCATTCCAAGGTTTGTACTTGATCAAAAGTGTGCTTTGTCACTATAAACAATTAAATATTTTATTGCTGAAACTAGATCAAGAGACTGAGCATGGTTGAGATCATATATTTTTAATATTATATTTGGCAAAAAACATTTTGGGCTACTTTTAGACACACAGAGACATCAATAATCAGCATATAAATCTCAACCATGGTGACATGCAATGCATGCTGGGAGCCATCATTGTATAAAACTCATCCATGGCTCCCAGCATGCATTGCAGCATGAAGCATGTCACCGTTGTTGAGATTTACACACTGATTCTTGATGTCTCTGTGTGTCTATATATTCCAAAATGTTTTTTGACTAACATATTAAAAATATGATTTCAACAGTGTGCCGTCTCTTGTTATAGTTTCATTGATTATTAAAAAATACTTATTTGTTTTTAATGACAAACCACACTTTTGATCAAGTATAAACCTCAGGATTAAATCTGTGGGTATTCAATGACATCATCAGGAAAGATACAACAGATCAATCCCAGCATTTCTCTTGGCTTTTTTCACCATAACAGCTGTGTCTTACAAACACTGAGTTACGACAGCCAGAGAAACACTAATGTTAAAAGTCAAGGTCAAGAGCCCAACTAAAGCAAACACTTTCCACCATGATGGTGACATCAAACTTTATTATTTTCAGTATTTCCAGTTTAATAAATACAAATAAATGTATGGTCCATTGTTGCAACTGAGTAAAAAATGCTTGAGAAATTTAAGGCAGTTTCGACATAATGTGAACAAGATTTTTAACATGACTGAACTAAGTACTCAATTTGTAAAATTTAATTACCAAGCCTCAAGATTTCTAAGTACTCTGTTCTGTGTGGTAGCTAGTTTTATCAATTCAAAATAATGAGTTAACTTACTTGCTAAATTTAAGGCAATCGGTTTCCTTAAGTTTTTTAAGTAAACCCAACAGTTTAATTAAGCTTTCTAAGTAAACTCAACTAATTACATTTTACAGTGTATCTGAACAAGATGTCCAGGACCTCCAGCAGAAAAACAGGCCCACAACATTAAAGATCCAGCAGTATATTTAACCATGGGCATGGGATACTATTTATCCTTGCGTGCACCAAACCCATCTGGTGGGTTTGCTGCCAAAAAGCTCTTTTTTTAGTTTCATCTGACCACAGAACCAGGTCCCGTTTGAAGTTCCAGTCTTGTCTGACAACTGAATATGAGATTGATTCTGGATGAGAGCAGAGGATTTTTCTTGAAACCCTCTCAAACAACTTGTGGGGATGTAGGTGCTGTTTGATAAATTTTTTTAGGCTTTCCGGCACTCAAGACTCAACTAATCTCTGCAATTCTCCAGCTGTGATCCTTGGAGAGTCTTTGTCCACTCAAACTCTCCTCCTTACTTCACATTAGTACGATTTAGACACACGTCCTCTTCCAGGCAGATTTGTAACATTTTTAGTTGACTGGAACTTCTTAATTATTGCCCTGATGGTGGAAATGGGGATTTTCAATGCTTTAGCTTTTTTCTTATAGCTATTTTCTATTTTGTGAAGCTCAACAATCTTTTGCTGCACATCAGAACTATATTCTTTGGTTTTTCTCTTTGTGATGAATGATTAAGGGAATTTGGCCTTTATGTTTCCTCATGTCCTGTGGAACAGGAAGTCAAGGCTGGACAATTTCATGCTCCTAGTCACCCTAGTGTGCTAAAAAATGTGAGTATGAATGGGAATTTTCCTTTCTGAGATATTTTACTCATAAGAATTATTTCATAATGTGAGTTTCCCCCCACTTTCAATTGTTTTACTTCGATGCAAGGTTAGAATTTTGTGAATTTTTTGAATGAAAGATCAAAAGGATAAACATTGCAGATTTATTTTCACAGCCGCCTTTGCTCATATTTACTAAGGGTGCCAGTAACTGTGGAGGGCACTGTAGACTCTTTTCATGGCATGGTATTATCTGCTTCTCAAACAGTTCTCCACAAACATTTCATGCAGAGACCATGTTGAGCCACCCAGGTGTTCACTTCTGTCATGATATGTGTATGTCTTGGTTAATGAGATGTAATCATCCTAATTCAAGGTGTTATTCTATGATAGGAGCAGTAAAAGCAATTTGCAAGGTTAAACTGAAGTTCAATTAAAAGGCATCAAGCCAGTGCGAAACTAGCAAGGATTCACACCTTTGTCTCTCACAGCTGTAGGCAACCATGAGAGGCAGCTGTTTTCATTCAAGGCATTGAGAAAGAAAATGCATTGGGGAGAAACTTGTAGTCTAATACAACGCACAGCCTGAAAAATGCACAAGAAGTCCTTCAAAAAGAACACAGTGGTCAATTTGTTCATATAACAACATGACCTTGTGAGAATTTAGTGCATTCAGCAAATGTTTTGTCTTTTATGTTAAAAGGGTTTTTTGACTAAAACAGCCATGATGACGTTTTAAACAGCGCTTTGAAATGGCACTCATATTAATTTAATTTGCACTCTAGATGTTTATTTTCCATTTGATCTGCAACACATTACTCTCATGCACAGCGCAAGAGTTTAACAACACACAAATTGAATCACCATGACAACAAATGACCTCTTATGTCCTTCAATAAATTCTAAAATAACTAAAGGAATGAGGAACCTGTGGTCTGGAAGGCCCAGTGAGCTGTGCTGCTGTCTACAGTTGCATCCCAAATGACGCACTATACACTTATACACTATGTACTTATGCACTATGTACTCATCCATGTAGTGAATGAATTTTATACGTTTATTTTGTCATTAAACAATGGAGTCTGATCCCCTCCTCCTGCTCCGCAACTTAATTAAAGCTGCGACAGTTGAACATGAAGTGTCAACATTCTTCACTTATTAATTTAGTGCATTGTTCATCTGTGTATTTAAAGTGCACCTTTTCTTTTTACTTTTTTCAAATTTTCTGTGTAACTGCACTACTCACACTATTTGTATTTAAAACATCATAGAATAGTGTATAAGTACACGAATTGGGACCCCAGGTGAAAAAAAAGTACATTTCTATAATGTAATTAAAGTGCTCTATTTTCGTGCACTAATTTTGTACTTAATATACTAAAAATTATTCTTTAGTACTTCTTAAGATAATCTTAAGAACAAGTGTACTCAACTGTGCTATTTTGAGACACAATGAAATATGAACATAAATGTGCTTTTAATATACTATCTCTGTATATTAAAGTGGTAACTAAATATATATACAAGTGGTAACTAAATATATTTTTTATATACAGAGATAGTATATTAAGGCACATTTTAGTTCATATTTCATGGTGTCTCAAAATAGCACAGTTGAGAACACTTAGATGTTTTTAAGATTATTTTAAGAAGTACTAAAGAAGTATTTTTATTATATTAAGTACAAAATTAGTGCGTGAAAATAGAGCACTTTAAGTACATTATTGAAATGTACTTTTTTTCATCTGGGCCGCACCCTTACATCTTAGGTAGGCCCATGTCTTCTAAGGGTACATTTACATGATGAACTAAAAACGGAAAAGGTTTTCCATTTCACGTACAGCAACAACATTGTCAAAACGATCCCTGTTTACACAGATCCGTGAAAACGACTTAAAAACGCTGCATTTTTCTGCCAGGTCAATAGCTGGCGATGTCACTTTGTAAAGAAACACTACGCACCTATAGGCTGAACATGTAATACGCATGTGCATGATGTCACTGTTTTCACAAATTCGCGTTTTTTTAGTTTAGGTTATAGTTTTCAAAAAGCTCAAAACCTGAAATGGCTATGAATAATTATGAAGAAATGGCAAACAAACGATACATTTTGAAATAGTATTTTCTTGTAAAACATCCTCCAACAAACGTTGTTTTATTTACAACTGTTAGCATGTCGCTAAGCTAATGACACAATGCTACATTCACACCATGTCGTGATTACCGTAATTACGAGATGACAACATGTGATCATCTGCTTAGAGCTGTTCACATTCTAAGACTTGGAATTATGCTTTTCTATGGCAGCACTATCAACACCAAAATGTGGTCAGGTGGTACAGCGGTCACGTATAAGGAGCTCTCAGAAAATTCACAAGTTGTGATTAATCTCATAATTATGGTAATTCCGATATGGTGTGAATGCACCTCAATACTCTAATAAGCTTACAAAAGTGCATAGCAGATAAATATCAGTTAAAATAGTAAATTTTTCTAATAGGATTTATCTATTTTATCAGTAATTTTCAATATGAAAAGAAATTAATAATATTAGAATTTTTTAATTTTGTCTTTGCATCAGGAAGGGCATGTTGATGATTCCTTAAAATGCTCACTATGTTTTGTAACAGCTCAAATCACAGTGGTAACCTGGCACTAGTCCCAAATGAAGCAGTGTAAAATTTTTCAATATAGCAGGTTCTTCTTCTATAGCCCTTGGGCGATTTACGTCGAGGACCAGTGGAGTATTTAAACCAAAGTGGGCACACTTCACAAACCCTGCTGATGCAGGTCGTTTTTACAGTAGAACCAATAGCCAAGGGGATTTACTGCTCTATTCACAAGGTACCATGACAAAGTGCAATGGCCTGACAACAGGACAGCGCTGCTGAGGTCTGTCATTTGCCAAAAGGTGATAGCAAGCCCTGCAGTTATACTACAGAGATGAAGCTGATGTTGCTCCAATTGTAGCTCTAACCCAGAGGGAAAATCTATTGCACATGTGAGATAACTTGAGTCTTTTCTCAGGATCGAAATCAGAGAAACAGGAGACTTAAAGAAATATCCCAGGTTCGGCAAAAGTTAATCTCAAGATTTGAGGCACAATATTAAATACATCAGTTTCGACATCTGCCTCTTTTTCTTAAAATAAAAGCAAAAAAATGAGTTACAGTGAGGCACTTACAATGGAAGTGAATATGAGGGTTATATGAGAGATTTTTATTGGGAAAAAACACCTACTAAAACTTTCTGTGTAAAGTTATAGCCAACTTTGTAGCAATACAAAACCATAAACCCTAAAACAACTGTAAAAACGATGATTTGACCCACTTTACGTCTCAAGTAAAATACATTTTAACAGAAGAATTAATGTAAGTGCATGTTTAAAATGATAAGCGTCAATTTTCTGCTTTTGCTCCAAAAGATTGGTCTTATTCACTTTCACTGAAAATGCCTTACTGTAACCTTGATTTTTGCTTTTTATAAAGAAAACGAGGGACAAATTATAATAATTTTGTTTGAAGAAGCCTAATAAACATTATTCAGAAAATCGTCCCCTTGGAATTATAAGATTCTATCTGCATTCTGAGCAGTTTCGAGATATTGAGATTCAAAGAATTCCATATAGCAAAAATTATATGGGGAATAAGTTTCTTTCATACATGAAAATGACAGAGACCCTTACGGAAGAGGATTAGGGCCAAGCAATAATAAAAAAATAAAACCATCTCAAGATTAAAGTTGTTAAATTTTGAGAAAAAAGTTGTTACATTTCGAGAAAAAAGTTGAGATAAAATGTTGAGGAAAAAGTCGTTAAATTACGAGACTTTTTTTCTCAAAATTTAACAAAATTTTTCTCATAATTTAATTAATTTGTTCTCGTAATTTAATGACTTTTTTCTCATAATTAAATGACTTTATTCTCAACATTTTATCTCGACTTTTTTCTTGAAATTTAACGAGTTTTTTCTCGTAATCATAATAAACTTTAAACTCGAGAAGGTTTTATTTTTTTTATTATTGCTTGGCCCTACTCCTCATCCGTAGACCCTAAATGTATTCTAACTGTAAAATATCGAAATCATCTCAAATTTGTAAATGGGGATTTTTGGAATGGGTCAAATGAAGATAGAACCTTATAATTCTAAAAAAAAAATAAAAAAATCACTTTACGCCTGGAATTATAAGGCTCTTGTTACAACCACGCCTGTCCTGGACTCCATTTCCCAAGTTCCTCCTTATTCCCATCATCTGTTCATCGCCATTAGCACTCCCTTTAAGTTGGACTCACTCCTTGCACTCCCTGTCCGTTCCTAATGTTATCTGTGGTTCTTTATATGGTTTAGTTCATGTGTTTGCTGTTCTGATTCTGTGTCAAATAAATACTCCTTTTGGAGAAGTCCATATTCTGCCTAATTCCTGCTGCAGAAACGCAATCTGTAACAGCTCTATCTTGCAAAACATTAATTGAAGCAATAATTTTCAAGAAACACAAACAGTTTACTTATAATTTGTTTTAAAACATAAAATTACTGTGGACAATGTGCTGACATGTATGAGAAAGTTAAATTTAACCCTTTCTATGACATTTATTTAATATTTTAGAATGAATATTTTTTTCTTGTTCAAGTTAGGCAGTACTAAATATTTTATCGGGTGCAGATGTTAAATTTAGGTAGGAATATGTTGGGTAATTTAAAGGTGCCCTAGAACGTTTTTTAAAATAAGATGTAATATAAGTCTAAGGTGTCTCCTGAATGTGTCTGTGAAGTTTCAGCTCAAAATACCCCATAGATTTTTTCTTATTAATTTTTTTACCTATTTTGGGGCATCATTATAAATGAGCCGATTCAGGGCTACTGGCCCTTTAATTCTCGTGCTCCACGCCCACGGAGCTCGCGCTTGCCTTGAACAGTGCATAAACAAAGTTTACACAGCTAATATAACCCTCAAATGGATCTTTACAAAGTGTTCATCATGCATGCGGCATGCATGCGTCGGATTATGTGAGTATGTATACTGTTATATTGTTTACATTTGATTCTGAATGAATTTGAGGCTGTGCTCTGTGGCTAATGGCTAATGCTACACTGTTGGAGAGATTTATAAAGAATGAAGTTGTATTTATGCATTATACAGACTGCAAGTGTTTAAAAATGAAAATAGCGACGGCTCTTGTCTCCGTGAATACAATAAGAAACAATGGTAACTTTAACCACATTTAACAGTATATTAGCAACATGCTAACGAAACATTTAGAAAGACAATTTACAAATATCACTAAAAATATCATGTTATCATGAATCATGTCAGTTATTATTGTTATTATCTGCCATTTTTCGCTATTGTTCTTGCTTGCTTACCTAGTCTGTTGATTCACCTGTGCAGATCCGGATGTTACTGGCTGCCCTTGTGTAATGCCTTTCATAATGTTGGGAACATGAGCTGGCATATGCAAATATTGGGGCGTACACCCCAACTGTTATGTAACAGTCGGTGTTATGTTGAGATTCGCCTGTTCATTGGAGGTCTTTTAAACAAATGAGATTTATATAAGAAGGAGGAAACAATGGAGTTTGAGACTCACTGTATTTCATTTCCATGTACTGAACTCTTGTTATTTGACTATGCCAAGATAAATTCAATTTTTCATTCAAGGGCACCTTTAACACATTATTGCAGGAACCATTTAAGTTGAAAGGATCAGTTCACTTTCAAATGAAAATTAGCCCAAGCTTTACTCACCCTTAAGTCAAAGGTGTAAATGACTTTCTTCTTTGAACACAATCTGAGAAATAATAATAAATATCCTGACGCATCTGAGCTTTTATAATGGCATTGAGTGATACCAACGACTATGAGCTGAAGAAAGTGTAGAAAAAAAAAAATCACATAATGTAAATGAGTTGTCACAGAATAAGAATATGTGAAAAACTCAATTTTGACAAAAAATGTCAGATAGAACCTTATAATTCCAAGGGGAAGAAATTCTGTTGACTGACAGAATCACTCCAATTAATCTCATTGCTGGTGTTAACAAGACCAGTCTTGTGATTTTTATCTCCAATGGGAAAAAAAACAGCTTTTATCACTTCAGTTATGGCAAATATGCACCTAGGCAAATACATATAGTTGACAACCACATTTTAAAGCTGATTTCCCTTTAACATCACCATTACAAAGAATAAAACATCCATTAGCAACTGAAAGCTTTCTATTTAACAAACAGTGATTAGAGCACATACTGAACATTTCCTTGTCATCAATCTTCTTTTCTACGTCCATCAATCTTTCTGGTAATTTAGTGCTGGCAGTAGCACACACCTTGAAAAATGACTTCTCTAAGACAATGTACTGGAAAAGAGACAATAAACAAAATCTTTTGCTTGCAGTTGTAAGAGAATAAAGCACGAGTGACTGCACTTTGTAACGGAAGCATCCAAGCATATTGTGCAAATGCTTCACTCCTAAAGGGTTTAATTATGAGTCGCGCTAATATTGAAGCAGAAAATTCTGGTGCTGGGGACAAGTACGAGACTTGCCAAAAACAATGGAACGGCTCAAACATATTGCTAACTGCTCCAGAGCAAACAGATGTGTCTTCTATTTGGAGCCATTTTCAGCTTATTAAAGCACAGAGTGCCTTGTGGGACATAAAATGGCATTCAGAATAATTGATTGGCTGTGAATATTGTATCAACTGACGGCATGCAAAAAGAAAATGCCATCCATATATCATTCTTTGAGTGGTGATTTTCAACACAGAACAATGATTGAAAATCAACAGCAATATAACAGATTGTATGGCTTCTTCATGCTTAACATATTGCTCAAATTGAATTTCACTGTAAAATGGCTGTAATTTATTGCAACATTCAAACAGCACTTAAGTTTTACTAACCAATCCTGTGCTTGAAACCACAAACTCTTTTTTTGTTGCTTTTGATTTTCAATGAAACTTCTTAAATCCTGACCTGTAGTGATGGAAGAAACAAAGGTTTACAAACCCTTGAATCAACTGAACCAATTACTTTACAAAATGATTCACTGTTCTGAAGCTTTTTACGAACCAATGTCTAAGACTATTAAATATGAATTGTCTTTATAATATGTTATTTTATAAAATTGTTTTGTGGAGAACTTTTAACCAACTCCTCCTTCTTATCATACAAATTTGTCATTAAATGTCTACAAAAGTATAAATTTGATCCGAGATCAGGTAACTATACTATCAGGTAACTAAAACCATATAGACACCTGTTTATGGGTTCACAGAGATCATCGTTGTAACAAAGTTCGTAAATAAGGAGGGAAGAGGACAGGGTCGGCGGGTGACTACTGGCTGTTTATTAATCAGCAAAATAATAACAACAAAATAGCGCAAACAGGCACACAACCATCAACATAACGTCACTTCACTCCAGCAGCAGACAGACATCCAGGAGTGGGGGAAAACAGCCAGTAGTCCTTCTCTCTCTCCCAGGCTCCTGTTTCTCCTGGCATTAAATACTCTCTCCACGCCAATTACTGAAACAAGAGACAGGTGTTTACTATTTGCGTCTAATCCACTCAGACACCGCGTGTCTCCTCCCTCTCTCTCCCGCTGCAGACTCCACTGAACCACGCCCCCCCTGCCACATACCCCCACCGCCCGACTCAGGCCGGGGAGCCGTCCGGCCTGCAGCCCCCCCCCCATTTCTGGAGAGGAAATCGGCCACAGCCATCTGAACACCCGGCCTGTGGACCACCTTGAATTTAAAAGGCTGTAAAGCTAGATACCAACGGGTGATCCGCGCGTTGGTATCCTTTATGCGGTGGAGCCACTGCAGAGGAGCGTGGTCCGAACAGAGGGTGAATTCCCGTCCCAGAAGATAATAGCGGAGGGTGAGGACAGCCCACCTGATGGCCAAACACTCCTTCTCCACGGTGCTGTACTTAGTCTCTCTCTTAGAGAGCTTACGACTAATGTACAGCACCGGCCGTTCCTCACCCTCTATCTCCTGGGACAGGACAGCACCCAGCCCCCTGTCCGACGCGTCCGTCTGCAACAAAAAAGGGAGAGAGAAATCAGGAGAGTGAAGCAACGGCCCGCCACACAGAGCAGCCTTCACTTGGGTAAAGGCCTGCTGACACAGCTCCGTCCACTGGACCGTATCTGGTGCCTCCTTTTTAGTAAGATCAGTCAAGGGGCTGGTGAGGTCCGAATAATTAGGCACAAACCTTCTATAATATCCCGCCAGCCCCAAGAACTGTCTCACCTCCTTTTTGGTCTTAGGGCGCGGACAGGTCGCAACTGCTGCCGTCTTATCAATTTGGGGACGCACCTGTCCATGCCCCAAGTGAAAGCCCAGATACTTTACTTCCACGCGCCCAATTGCACACTTCTTCGGGTTGGCCGTGAGCCCGGCTCCCCTCAGCGACTTTAAGACCGCCCTCAAATGCTGCATATGCCGCTGCCAGTCATTACTAAATATGATGATATCATCAAGATAGGCAGCCGCATATGCAGCATGGGGCCGTAACACCCTGTCCATCAGTCGCTGAAAGGTAGCCGGTGCCCCGAACAGCCCGAACGGAAGTGTAACAAATTGGTGTAATCCAAACGGCGTCGTGAAAGCTGTTTTTTCTCGGGATAATGGAGACAAGGGGATCTGCCAATAACCCTTTGTTAAGTCCAGTGTCGAATAAAAACGAGCCGTACCAAGCCGGTCAAGCAATTCGTCAACCCGTGGCATTGGATATGCATCGAATTTCGACACAGCATTCACCTTGCGATAATCCACACAGAACCGAACCGAGCCGTCCGTCTTAGGAACCAAAACTATCGGGCTTGCCCAGTTACTGTTGGATTCTTCTATTACCCCCATTTCAAGCATCGCACCTAATTCTTCCTGAACTACTTTTTTCTTGTGTTCAGGCAAGCGATACGGCCGGCTGCGAACCACCACGCCCGGCTCTGTCTCGATATGGTGCTGAATGAGGTTTGTACGGCCAGGTAGGGGAGAAAACACGTCAGCAAACTCTGCCTGTAATTTGGTTAAATCAATGAGCTGGGAGGGCGAGAGGTGATCTCCCCCTGGGGCCAGTGCAAAAGATTGTTTTTTTATATTCGCCTCTGGCCCAAGATCATCCTCCCCGCTAATCACCGTCGCCAGCATCACTGATTCTCCCTCATTCCATTTTTTCAGGAGATTGAGGTGATAAATTTGACGTGCTCCTCTCCTATCTGAGCGTATTACCTCATAATCGAGCTCACCAACTTGCCGTGTGACCTCAAACGGTCCTTGCCACTTTGCAAGTAATTTTGAACTTGACGTTGGGAGTAATACAAGCACTTTATCTCCCGGTGCAAATTTACATAAATTGGTCCCCCTGTTATACAGCCGGCTCTGTTTGTCCTGGGCCTGTAACAAATTCTCCATAGACAGCCGCCCCAAAGTGTGGAGTTTTGTTCTCAGGTCCAGCACATACTGAATTTTGTTTTTAGATTGAGAAGGTCCTTCCTCCCAAGCCCCTCTTATGACGTCTAACACCCCTCTGGGCTGATGACCATAGAGAAGCTCGAAGGGGGAAAACCCCGTGGAGGCTTGCGGGACCTCTCGCACAGCGAACAACAGGGGTTCCAACCATTTGTCCCAATTTTTGGCGTCTTCTTGAACGAATTTACGAATCATTGTTTTAAGCGTGCGATTAAAACGTTCGACCAGCCCGTCCGTTTGTGGGTGAAAGACGCTGGTCCGAATCGATTTAATGCCCAATAATTCGTAAAGTTCGCGTAACGTCCGTGACATAAACGCCGTGCCCTGATCAGTGAGGATTTCCTTAGGAATCCCCACTCGGGAGATCAAAGAAAACAGTGCGTCAGCAACACTCTTAGCGGAAATGTTGCGGAGAGCCACTGCTTCTGGATATCGTGTTGCATAATCCACAATGACCAATGCAAAACGATGTCCTCTTGCTGATCGCTCTAATGGCCCGATGAGGTCCATGCCAATTCTTTCGAAGGGGACCTGCATTAATGGGAGGGGGCGCAAAGGCGCTTTTGGGGTGGCCGGTGGGTTTACCAACTGACATTCACGACAAGCCGCGCACCACCTGCGCACATTCTCGTGAATGCCCGGCCAAAAAAATCGGGTCATGAGGCGATTTAGTGTCGTTCCCTGTCCTAAATGACCAGCCATTGGATTAGAATGAGCCGCTTGAAAAAGCATTTCCCTGCGGCTCCTAGGAACTAATAACTGGGTTGTATCCTCTTTTGTCTGAGCGTCTTGGGTCACTCGATACAACCTATTTTTTATGATTGCAAAATATGGATAGGTAAGCGGTTGTCCAGGATGGAGAGGCTGACCGTCGATGGTACTGACCTGTTCAAACGCGCGTTTCAGCGTCTCATCCTGAGACTGCTCCAGGGGAAAATCATCGCGCTCCGAGAAAATAAGTCTCTCGATTTCGCTCTGTTCCCCTGAGGCAGTACTCAGTGGTCCCGGTTCAGTCTCTCCCGCCTGCACACTCGCGTTCCCCTCCGGTGCATTTTTTCCCCAAGAAGCATCCGTACATAAAGCCCCCAATAATTCTGTAAACGCTGGCCAATTCGTTCCCAAAATTAGCGGATGCTGGAGGTGCGAATTAACTGCCACCTCAACACTATGCTTTTGACCCCTGAATTGAATAATGACTGGCACAATAGGATACTCTACCACATCCCCGTGCACACACCGCACCTTAACCACGCGGCTATTATCCAATGCCCCGGATTGTATCAGATTTTGATGGATCGAGGTCTGGTTACATCCTGAATCCACCAATGCCTGATAGGTACCCCCCTCGATACTCACAGGTATTTGGTACCATCCAGCTTGACCGGGGGCAGCCTGCGGGACATCCGGGACCCGGACCATTGTTCCCACCTCCATCACAGGACACCTGTCCACAAAATGGCCCGGGTCCCCGCAACGCCAGCAGGCCGGCCCAGACCTCCCCGCCGCTCCAGTGGCAGAGAGTGGATCAGACGGCTGGCGTGGAGAGAGCGGAGACACAGGAGCCGTGTCCAACCCGGCTGGTGCCAGTCCCCCTGGGCGGGACTCTGGGAGTTGAATGGGGAATGTGACCATTCCCGCCCCGCCCCCGGGGCGGGACTCGAGGAGGGCCGGGTGGACGAGACCTAGGTAAAGGGACAGGGCGAGAGAGAGAAGGAGATGGAAAAGAGGGAGAGAGAGAGACTGATGGCAGGGGTTCGCCGACCCCGGGGCACGCCACCATGTGATCCTCCGCGAGTTGGATAGCCGACTCCAGCGACGTGGGGCGGTGGCACTGGACCCACTCGGCCGTTCTCCTCGGAAGCCGAGTGATAAACTGCTCCAGTACCACTCGGTCGATGATCTCCTCCACGTCACTTCCGTCGGCCAGCAACCATTTGCGGCAGGAGTCCCGGAGCTGTTGGGCCATCACGAAGGGCCGGCCGGACTCGCCCAGCTCCAGGGAACGGAACCGCTGGCGATGTTGTTCAGGACTCCGGCCGACCCGCTGGATGATGGCCCTCTTGAGGTCGTTGTAGTCCAGGAGGCTCCGCACCGGAAGCTGCTGTGCCGCGACCTGGGACTCCCCGGAGAGCAAGGGGACCAGGCGCATCGGCCACTGGTCCCGCGGCCATCCAGATATTTCGGCCGAGGTCTCAAAGAGATCAAGGAATGCCTCCGGGTCGTCCTCAGGCCCCATCTTATTGAGTGGAATATGGACGGGCACAGCATGTTGATCCGTGGCTTCCGGCCGAACCTCCCGGTCCATCCAGCTCCGGAACCTCTCGCGGTCTTCCTGCTGGGCTTGGAGGACGGCCTGGAACCGCCGCTCCTGATCTTGACGTAAGTCCAGCAGGGCCTGGTGTTGATCATGTTGCATGACCGCGAGGGATGTAATAAGTTCCGCAAATGGCGCGGCGGAGGACTCGGGCCTGGCGGCGGCATCCATCTTCCCTCCCGGGTTTCGGCACCAGTGTAACAAAGTTCGTAAATAAGGAGGGAAGAGGACAGGGTCGGCGGGTGACTACTGGCTGTTTATTAATCAGCAAAATAATAATAACAAAATAGCGCAAACAGGCACACAACCATCAACATAACGTCACTTCACTCCAGCAGCAGACAGACATCCAGGAGTGGGGGAAAACAGCCAGTAGTCCTTCTCTCTCTCCCAGGCTCCTGTTTCTCCTGGCATTAAATACTCTCTCCACGCCAATTACTGAAACAAGAGACAGGTGTTTTCTATTTGCGTCTAATCCACTCAGACACCGCGTGTCTCCTCCCTCTCTCTCCCGCTGCAGACTCCACTGAACCACGCCCCCCCTGCCACAATCGTCCCTTGCTGCAAAAAAACTGAAATTTCCAAACATTTTGAAACAGTTATGACGTAACAAAGCCTGAAATCACGTGAAATAATTCACAAAGATTTCGAAAGGGCCCTTCACTAAATGACCTGTGAAAAAAAGAAAAAAAAAACCTCAAGACAAGTTTTAAAACATCCCATTAGAAAGAGTTCCTTGTGTGCTCATAAAGTGGTAAAAATTGAATAGATATTACTCATACATGAGCTGGAATGAAGTGTGACATTGCAAGCATTTCATTTGCCATTTGTCTTGAAAGAAATTGTTAAATGAAGCAGTAACATGATTAAAAACTGCAAAGACTGCACATCAGAATCAGTTGACTGAAAAGAGAGAAGCTTAACATGAAAGTAATTATAACAAGAGACAACTTTAAGTGTAAGTTAAAAAGAACTGTTCCTAACTTTTCAACAATGCATTCACTACACTGTACACCCTAATAAGTTAGCAGAACTCAAGAAATTGAGGTAATCAGTTTTAAGATATAGATTTTCTTCTTCACAAGAATGTTTATTGCTCTTAACTTTAAATATTGAGCAATATAACGTATACAATTTGATTATACTGTGAACTCTTCAGCTACTATATGTTGACTGAATCAATAGCTGAAGTCTACGATCTGAATTAAATTAATTAACATTAAATTATCATTACCATGTCAGTATTATACTTGTGTTATGTTGTTGGTGCTGGCTTATTCTTTGAGGGTAAAAAGGATGGGGGCCTTCGACCCTACATAGGTTACAGAGGCCTCAACAAGATCACTATCCGGATCTGTTACCCATTGCCACTTATGACCACAGCTTTTGAGATACTGCAAGGGGGCTTCCATCTTCACCAAACTTAACTTGCGCAATGCTTACCATCATGTGCACATTAGACAAGGGGATGAATGGAAGACCGCATTTAACACACCCACGGGGCACTATGAGTACCTAGTCATGCCCTTCAGCCTCACCAATACTCCAGCAGTTTTCCAGGCTCTGATTGAGCATGTCTCTGGGAACATTATTTGTCAGTTTGTATTCATCTACCTGGACGATATTCTAATTTTTTCAAATTCCATCTATAAGCATGTGGAGTACATCAGGAAGGTTCTTAGGCGCCTCTTCAATAATAACCTTTATGTCAAACCCAAAAAGTGTGAATTCCATGTGACCCAAGTACAGTTCCTGGGATTCATCATTAAGCCTGGCCATATTTAATGGATGTTTAGAAAGTTCAAGCAGTCACTGACTGGCCCACTCCCTTGTCTGTTAAGGAGGTGCAGTGATTTCTTGGCTTCGCCAACTTTTACTGCAAATTTATTTTGAACTTCAGTTCTGTGGTGGCACCCCTATCAGCTCTCACTAAGGGGAATAATGCTGGATTCTGCTGGAGTCCTGAAGCAGAGTCGACCTTCAATTAACTCAAACTCCACTTTACTTCAGCACCCATTCTTACTCTCCCAGAAAAACTCTTCATTGTGGAGGTGGATGCTTCGGATGTGGGTGTTGGAGCAGTGCTTTCCCAGAGGGAGGAGGATAACAGACATCATCCAAGTGCATTCCTTTCACACTGCCTTACACCTACAGAGAGAAATTACCATGTGGGAGACCATGAGTTATTGGCTGTTAAACTGGCACTCTGGGAATGGATACATTGGCTTGAGGGGGCCAAACACTCATTTCAAGTACTCATTGACCACAAAAATCTAGAGTACATTCAGCAGGCCAAGCAACTCAACCCTTGTCAGGCACGTTGGTCTCTATTCTTCATCCGGTTTCAGTTTATGGTATCCTACCACCCTGGCTCCAAAAATATCAAACCTGATGCTCTGTCACGACATGCAAGCAGTAACCAAGACGATCCTATCACACCCATTGTCCTGAGCTCCAAGATAGTTGCCCCTGTAAGATGGGAACTCGAAAATACAGTAAGACAAGCTCAAGCCCGGGAACACGACCAAGTTCTCCGCTCCCAGGTTCTCCAGTGGAGTCACTCCTCTCATCTGACCTGCCATCCAGGCACTACTCACACCCTTTAATTCCTCCAGAGACAGTTTTGGTGGCCGACCATCGAGGAGGATACCAAAACCTTTGTAAGTGCCTCCCTCACATGCAATCAGCAGAAGATCTCTCATTGATCACCTCAGGAGTTGCTCCATCCTCTCTTTATACCTCAAGACCCTGGTCACACCTCTCCATGTATTTCATTACCAGACTCCCGTCATCCCAAGGTAACACCACCATTATGGTCATTGTTAACAGATTTTCTAAGGCTGGCAGATTCATTCCCTTGCCCAAATTACCCTCTGCTAAAAAGACTGCTGAGTAGATGTTTTTCAAGTCTTTGGCATGTTTTTCGAGTCTTTGGCATACCACAGGACATTGTCTCTGATCGAGGCCCTCAGATTTCCAGTCCTGTCAGTATTATGCTTGTGTTGTGTATTGGCCTCTAGAGGTCCTCATTGTGCTCTCATGCCCAGCTTACTCAACTTGTAATTAGTGTTATTATGTTCACATGTGTTTCGTTCAGCTGTGTGTATTTAAGTGACTCTATCTCCTAGTTTCCTTGCTTGGTGTTTAGATGTTCTGAAGCCAGTTGCCCAAGTAAGTGTTCTCTAACTGCCTTTGGATTACACCTTTCTCTGTTTTATTTTTATTTTTTGTGGACTTTCTCCTTTGATGGTTTTTGCTTTAAGATATTTGGAATAATTTTGTGGACTGCCCTTTTTGGATTGGTTTTGTTACTTGAAAATTACTTTTTGCTGCTTTTGCTCCAGCTGTGGCTTGAACTTTTATTAAAATAATTCTGCATCTCAACTTCTCCTAAGTGCGTCTTACTGTTGGTTTCTACATCCTCCAGTGGCTCAAGGATTAAGAGTATGACGCTCACACCAGAGACCCGAGTTCAGGTCCTGGCTCTGACATAACATTAATTTTCCTTGAAACAAATGTAGCATAATCATTTGGAAATGAGGGCTGATGCATAGTTTAATTCGCAGGGGGAAAAGGGGGGTGTTTTCTGTTTTTAAATAATTTCTGTAAAATTCAGCTTAAAATGACTAAAACACACAGATTTTCCGGTAACACTTTACAATAACAGTACATGAATAACCATGAACTAATACATAAATTAATAGTTACTTCAACATGAACTCATGATTAGTTAAGATATGAACTAATGAAGAGTGATCCTTAACTACGACAGGAGTCATAAGGATTCATGCATGAAAACAGCAACCTTAACTACGCGTTAATACATGTTTGTTAATTAATGCATTAATTAACATTTAGGGGTAAACTAAATAAATCAGCCTCCATAAGAGTAAACAAGAAGTACTCTGAATTTGAATTAAACGTGATTTAATACTGTCATAATTTACACTGTAATATCATAATCTGCCATCTGCAGCTTTGTGACAAATAATTGCAATGGCACATGATTATTTAGCCATTAATTACATAGATCTGTCTAATCAAATGTGGAAAATAGACTAACTACCACTAATAAATTTAATTTGATCTAAACTGTTTTCTGATTTTTATAGTTCATTTACATTTAGTCATAGCTAAATAGACATAGGCCTAGTTTATTCCCAGAACTAAAGTATGTAGGGTTTGTTTCTGGCGGGACACTCATTAGTGGCGCACGCTAGGTGTTCTCTTCTCTTGGCGCGTTTGTTGTGTTGCTGGCATTTTAAACTAATAAATGTTGACTGCTTTGGTAAGCCGAATTAATAATTAAAGACATATTTACATGTATGTTTTATTGGGGTTTTCAGGAGGTTATGTGCAGTTATTAACTGTATTTGTATTTTTGTCGTTTAAATGTATATGCTTTGATTAGCATTAGCTTGTGGACGCTCGCGATTTTACATGTAAATGTGCCTTGTGTGTCTTTACAGGTATGTTTATGGCTTGCTTTCAAGTCCATATATGTTTAATTATATAAATAAAAGTAAAATACAAATACTTTTTATTTTAGTTTTTTTTTTGTACCGGGGTGTAAAGGAATAAGGATGGCACTCTATAGTGTTTATTCATGTATTAGTTAATGATGTGTGATATGTGCATCATGTCATGACTTTACTTGAGGGGGCACAATCATAATTAACTCATTATTAACTAAGCATATACTAACATCAACTAATGGTTTGTTAATGTATACTTATGTCATGACTTTACTTGAGGGGGCACATCATACTTAATTCACTGTTAACTACTTACCAAATTCAGCTCATGATTATCATTAACTTACTATCAAATACACTTGTACTAACACAGCTATATAAGTATTCAGCCCAGTTAAGTGATGTGTGACTTTTCAAAAAGTCAGAGAATGGAGGTACAGTATGATCACGGCCTGCGTCTGGATGGAGAGTGAACTTCTGAATCTGATCCCAGCAAACGCTCCCTGACCTTAGTTCATGTTTCCTGTTTGGTTATTTTTTTGGGAACCGATTCCTCAGGAACTGATGTAAGTCACAGTAGTTTAGTTTGATAGGAAAGAATATCACAAAAAATGTTAAGACCTTTTAAGATAAATAGTGTATTTAGTATTTTATTTACATTAACATAAACTGGAAAAAAGAAAAAAAGCTTGTCTATAACATGACACATTGCAACAGTTGCTAAGTAATGATTGGTCAGTAAGTAAGGCGGAGCTTAGCAAAGGGTCAATTAGGTATTTTTTGATAACATAACTGCCAGCCATTTTACAGTTATTGTATAACATACAGTATAGCAGTGTTTCTCATGGACCCCTAGTGGTCTTTGACGTAATGCCAGGGGGTCCTTATAAAATATCTGAATATTAATTTTTGTATATTTTGACATTTGACATGTTCCCATAACAGAGGAAGATAATATATGTATAATGTACCTGACAATATGACAAGGAAAAGTCAACAAACGTAGTAGTAGTAAATTATACTTGATTGCATTTGGTTTTCACAAAGACATTAATGATACAAATGCGCCATTTTTATTCTGGGGTCCTTGAGGATGGTTCCAAATATGATGGGGGTCCATTACTCAAAAAAGGTTGAGATTCACTGCAGTATAGCATGTAGTCTAAGTATACCAGAATTCAATTGTTGCTTTTATTAAGTGCAGATAGAAGTGTTTTTTTGTTAAAATCAGGCTGAAATTTCATTGTGATCTTGAGGTTTTAATGCGTTCGCTCACTCATCGGGCCAATCTACTCAAGCGCCCAGAGATTGTAAACCTTAAAGTGCCCCAATTATGCTATTTTAAAGGTTCTTAATTTTGTTTTGGAGGTTAATAGGTTAACATGCATCAAAGGTCAAAAAAGGCTTTCATTTTCTCATAATATACATTGCACATCACTACATTTTTCAATGATTCTCAAACGACTCATCCTTTACTTCAGTCTCTCTAAATCCCTCCTTTCCGCAAGCCTGCTCTTCTCTGATTCGCCAGACGGCCCAGTCTGTTGTGACTGGTCTACTGCTTACTGTGCGCGTGGAAACAAATGCCCATTACCATAACTGATTCATTTATGGTAATGTACAGTGATTGTACACACTGTAAAGACAGAAACAATGGCGTTGATTTTACCATATCAATCCATATTACCATAACAAGTTACCAATTACCATAATGAGTCTAATGACGAAACATCAGAAGAATAGTTATTCAACCTAAACCTCTATGGCAAGGATGACTTGAGCAGGACGTTTGTCAGTGGCACGCTACTCAGTTTGACATATGAAATGTTGTAACTGTAATTCCTCACCATCAGCATTACAAGTGTATGTCCATCAACCAACCAATGTGTATATTTCAAATTTATTGCGGTGCACATGTGAAAACTGCATAATTAACTGTATCAATAACAGTGCTAACGTTAGCTGAGCACTAACGTGAAGGACTGATGTAACATTAAAGTTTGTAAAACAAATCTTGCTCCATCCTTTATCATTACTCAGACTAGTAGGAACAACAGAAAATCTGCATTAATGGACACAATTTTAGGTAATAGTGGCCCATAGCTGATTTGCAGAAATATTTCAGTAATACAGTGATAAAGTGAGTTAGCTGGAGACATACACAATATAAAACACAAAACTAAGTATTTTGAACACCCAGTGGAAAATATATACATCAATAATTAATCATATGTGCAGGCTGTGATTCTGAGGAGCAAGTTAGTCCAAATAATGTGGCTATATTGTCCCTATCTTTAATGGCGCTTTGAAAATCTCATTTAGACCTGAGAAGTTTTAGATTTGAGAAGTTATTCTGCTGTTGTATCAATGTGGTAATTTTAACCACTGACTCTTCACATAGTGTTTACAAAGAGAATTTGCTTTTGCTGAGCAGAAAACTGTCGTCTTGACATGCATACAACAGGAAGCAGCTACAGTTTTTGAGGACGGAAGTTGTTCGTGGGCAGCCAATGAACACCATAGGTGGGCATTAGGCAAATGTGTTACTTTGTGACGTGTGGCCGTCACGGAAGTGTGATTTGAATTCCTAACGACTCGTTTAGGCTGTTCAGAGTAAATTCTTTCTTTTGAGAGACAATAACTTTATTTATTGTGCACTTTCGGCTTCACAACTTTGCAGATCGTTTACATTCAGACAGCTACGCAATGCATAAAACGTAATATTCGAAAAAGCATAATGGGAACTTTAAGACCAAATCAAACAAACTGAAGCTGGAAAGCTATTTATAATCTTGTCAATTTTCTCTTTCTCTGATCTTGCTTCTCTTTACAACAAGAAAGAACATGTATTCCAAAAATAGCCAAACGCACAGTTTTAGATTAAAGCTGTAACTGATGCAAATAAGAGAGAAGATTGTGACATAAAATGTTCTTTTAAGTCACAGTCATAAAAACACAGGATGTGTCGCATCAAAAAATTAATAAACATGTCTAAAATTATTGTATTTTTTTCCACTATAAGATTCCAGTCTATGACTGAAGTGTGGTTCAGGTACCAGATTTTACAGACATCAAGTGACAACAGTACCAACATGATTTAAAATACAGCAGTTGTCTTTTAAGCTTTAAAACTGAAATGCATTTATATTACCATGAACTGCATGAACAATATGCAAAATTAAAATGAGAGGGAATGACAAGAGAAAGGTCAAAGAGAAAAGCAACAGCGTTTTCTGGAATCTGAATTGAATGTAGGTTAAGTCATGTTATCCATTACCTTGTTTTTCATAATTTCCAAAGCAACATGTCCATGCTGGCATCTGCCTAATCGACTGATTCTTGACTTAAATGATTCTGCACAAAAATACCGTTGAGTTTGATTGGATTCTTGATGATATTTCATCCAGTTCTGGACTGTTCACGCGCAATTGAGGCCAAAATTGACAAATAGGAAAATTGGAAAAGCGACACTGACATCTAACGGTAGAGAAGCGAATTACACACTGCCCTCACTGTCGTGAAATTACGCATGTCTGTATTTTGCCCACAGTTGAAAGGTCGATTCGAAGATGGCAGAGTCATTGATTTGTAACAACACACGAAGCAGGTAAAAACGTGGGTGTTTCATATTAGTAACATCAATATTAACTAGGTCTATATATATCTCTCTTTTTTTGTAAAATACACATTATAACAACAGCGTAAATGAGGTTTCTGTCACGCAGGGTGAGTTCTGTACTGAACAGAGATGTCAAACAGTTCGGAAAGAAGTTCATGTTTGACTCCAATGAGGAGACTTGCTGGAATTCTGACCAGGTATTTTTGCCGAGATGGTGCGACGTTTCGTGTTGCCTAACAATTGTGGTTTTCTCATCCTTGTAACCCCTTTTACTAACGTTTTTTAATAGGGTGAATCCCAGTGGGTTGTCTTGGAGTTCCCACAGTCTGTGAAAGTATCAGAGCTCAGACTACAGTTTCAAGGAGGGTTTTCAGGAAAGTCTTGTAAATTAGAAGGTCAGTCAACAAATACTACACCTTGAAAGACCTATCCTAAGCCTACTATGAGCTCCGAGGTTGTTAAGCGATGGTAAACGACGAAATACGCATAACCTGATATTGCTGAGTTCAACATGCTCTTGGGTCAACATTTTTGTTGATCCTGGAACAACATTCAAATCAACCAATCAGATTTGAGGGACATGTTTACAGATTATGTCAAGTTTATGCTTAAAATAATGAATTTGTCTTTCTACATCAGTGTTATTCATCTATCATTTCCCTCTGATTTTTGGGATAACGTATGGGTAGGGGTAGGAATAGACTAAATTTTCAGAGTAGAGTGTTGTTCCAGGATCAACAAAAATATGTTGACCCACCCAGGAACGCATCTAACTCAGCAATATCAGGATGTGCGATGAAATCCTTTCCTGTGATATTTACGTTTTCAGAGGTGTAAAGAGTACCGGAAAACCATACTTGAGTAAAAGTACAGATACCTTGCATAGAAAATGACTCATTACAAGTTACAAGTAACCAATTCCAATATGACTTGAGTAAAAGTCTTGAAGTATCTGATTTTAACAGTACTTGAGTATTTGAGTATCATGCTGAATGTAGGCTCAGAGATGCACTAGTCCTTAAAGGAACACTCCACTTTTTTTGAAAATAGGCTCATTTTCCAGCTCCCTAGAGTTAAACAGTTGAGTTTTACCGTTTTCGAACCCATTCAGCCGATCTCCGGTTCTGGCGGTACCACTTTTAGCATAGCTTAGCATAGTTCATTGAATCTGATTAGACCGTTAGCATCGCGCTTAAAAATGACCAAAGAGTTTTGATATTTTTCCTATTTAAAACTTGACTCTTCTGTAGTTAAATCGTGTACTAAGACCGACAGAAAATGAAAAGTTGTGATTTTCTAGGCTGATATGGCTAGGAACTATACTCTCATTCAGGCATAATAATCAAGGAACTTTGCTGCCGCTAAAGCTATGCTAAAAGTGGTACCGCCAGAACCGGAGATCGGCTGAATGGATTCGAAAACGGTAAAACTCAACAGTTTAACTCTAGGAGAGTTGGAAAATGAGCCTATTTTCAAAAAAAGTGGAGTGTTCCTTTAACACCTGAGAGACATGCCAGTGAAAATAAGAAACAATTGATTTGTAAGATGAGAAATCCAGTTTATTTTCTAAAATCAAAATAAAACTGAACACCTCAATGTTGCATAAATCAAGGTCGACACAACAACCTTTTAAACGTCTACAAACTCTCAAGTCTCAGTTAAGCTCAAGTGCACAAAAAGTAAATCAATATCCTTCAAAAAGGTCTTGTCAATATAGCAGATAAATAATGCAATGTTAAGTAGTCAAAGTCTACTGTACTTGCTGGTTTTAGCCTCATCACCAGCTGCGGTCATGACCTCATCTCAAAAATCAAACACCTGCGATCAGCAATTACCTACTAATGCACTCACATTCACGTAAAGTATTCTTGTTGACAGGTTTTGGATGAGTAAAGGCAAAACGCACAAGATATTGTACCTTCAATGTGCTTAGATGGCGATATCGCTTCTTTATATCAGAAAAAACTGCTGCAGAAAAAGTTAGGTGAAGTAATTGTAATTGCATTACTCATTACAAACGTAGTGGAGTAAAGAGTACATTTACTTGTTCATAAATGTAGTCAAGTAGAGAGTAAAAGTTGCCAATATCTTTGATACTCAGTACAACTACAAAGTAGCCAAAGAGATACTTAAAGGGGCTCTATGTAAGATTTTTACTTTAATAAAGCATAAAAATACCCCGATATATTTGCAGATATTTAGGAAACATGCTGAGTTCACCTACTTGTTTCTCAGTAAAACAATGCTACAGCCAAATATTCTACTTTGAAAATGTGCGTTCCGTGTCGGAATGTCTGTCTTTGTTTTGGTCTGTGTGAAACCATGTGCTGCCAGTTGATCCAATGGTATTTCGGCATCACAGGTTGCCAGTTGGCGGAAAACACAGCGTACTGCAGCCATTGAAACCAGCAAATAAACTGGGTCAGAGAATCGCAGATTCTACTTGACCTAAAAGCCTCTGAATCCATCTAAAAATCTCTATGAACAACTGCATATTAAAACAGATCAATCAACTCATCAGCTTACAGTGTTTAAGTCTCCTCAGCTTTCATTGTCAATAGAGGGTATGCATGGACATCACTTTCCCACCGAAAACGTGCTCCTTCAGCTAGACTGAGTGGCCAGCTGCGTAACTGGATTAATAAGAGAAACGGCGAAAACGCGAATTACCCTAAAGGTTGGACTCGAAAGTGTTTCTTACAACTTGTCAAATAAACCTAATCCATGGATATTGACATGCAGCCAGGAGTCGAGTTTCCTGACGTTTATATGTGCCTGATTTGACGCTGGGGAAATACATAAAGCAAATCTGGCTGTGAATATTTTATATAACTACAATATTGGTAGGTTTAAATATGCTTAATCACTTATATCAATGTTATATCGTCATATTGTCCAGCCCTAAAACATATATAGTTTTATAGTATAGTTTTTGACAGTGTTGTCTATTTAAAAACACCCAATTATGCATAATATAAGATGGAAAATATTTAATTGATGAGTCGTCAACATAATATATAACAACAATATATAAGGTATGATTTTTACCTCAAAATCCAACAATTCGACACAAAATGATAACTGCAAATCCATGTTTCTCTGCTGGAGTCCAGCAGTGATCCATTTGCTTTCTCTAGTTTTTAAATGTATACGTTTAAAAACTTTGTCAAGTCTATTTGTACAGTTAGCCGCAAAGCTCTTTCCCGTTTTGAATGTGTTTTTCGCGACATTCACGCTGAAAACCAATGCTGTTGCTCAGTCTTTTGCCACTCAGCGTGCGTGACCGCAGTCATAACGGTCGACGGTGACGTCACATGCATACCCTCTATTGCACTCCCTATTGTTGCTGGCAACCTGCGTCTTTTAACGAGGGGGCGGGCCAAACAATATTTTGAATTTGGACTGCAGTACCTATTTTGAACACTGGGTGTCATTATTACATAAAGCCCCTTTAAGTACAGTAACTAATTAAATTTACTCATACTTTACACCTCTGTAAGTTTGGAAGAATCGTGATAACTACCGAAGTCACATAGAGCTTTTTGTGTTTTATATGCTATTTTTGTTTTATTTTCTATTATCGAAAATGACATACACATCAATGAAACTGAAAGTTGCTATCATTTTTTCTTCCATTTTGTGACATATCAGACTGACACTGCTTCTTGAACAAGAGAAAATGTCCTTGGTCTGTCTTGGATTTAATACGGCTTTGATGTGTTGAGCCTTCCATATCAGTTTCTCGGTAAAAACTGACTTGCATTTAATAAATAATAAAAAAAAAATTTAAATGGGCGCGACTTGATTTTGTCCTCAGGAAATTGATTGTGTGATGTTGCTTAGCATACATTTCAAAGTCACATACTGCATTTTCTTGGTAATTTTTCTTAAATATTCTCACTCTGACAAATTTTACTTCCACAATCTTGCACATTCACAGTTAAACGCCTACGAAGAAACCACTTATGACATTACTTTAAAAGTGTCACTGTTGTGGCCTTTTATGATTATACTGTAATGCTCATGATAAGACTAAAGATTAAATCGCACATATACAGGCCTGAAACAAGCCTAAAACAGTTATGTTCATATGAGCAAGAGCCACCTAAATGCTTTCTCTTCTACAGGTTCTGCCAAAGAAGAGGATCTCAAACATATTTTAGACTTGTATCCAGAGGACAACAACGGTCTACAAATATCCTTCCACATGGTGCAATATTTTTCTTCCATTTTTACTTCCACTTATAAATGCATTTAATCGCCATATTCTGTCAGATTGACTGTCATTTGAACTCCACCAGAGTCTGTGGACATTTCCAGTGCAGTGGCCTTCTACACCTTTTTGTTTTCTGTCCATTCCTGGCCGATAGCCAGATTGCCCTCGTCTTCATTTTATCCCAAGCTTATGAAATCCTTGATTCTTCACCCACAGTTTTCCCATTCGAGATGCCCCTTTGGTGCAGAGGCTGAAAATAGTGTTTGAAAACAGTGCTGACTTTTTTGGAAGAGTAATTGTTTACACATTGGACATTCTGGGGGAAAAGGTTTTGTAATGTTTTGAGAAAAGGACAGAGAGGAAGTACGAAGAGGCGGGAATGCCAACCAGCTTTTCCCCCTTGTTTTCACCTCTAGATGTGGAGTTTATTCCTACCTACTCACAGGGAAAGCATCAACTGATGCTACATCTAATTTCTACAGATTATATTCACGTGCCTTTTCAGGTCAACACACATGAACGGCATATATGTAAAAGTGTTTTTTAATAATAAAAAAGTAGAAAAACAGATTGTTCTTTTATCTTTCATGTCAAAATAAAGATATACAGCATTATTGTAAGAGCAATTCTTTGCTTCATGTGTTCTCAGACGCTGAAACCGGTCCCCGAAACAGCTTCAAAATGTGATCTTCGAGAAATTTTTGCACTGCAAATGAGTTGGTAGACTCGTCAGTGATTAATTATTAAAATAAACTGGATTATTTGCATATCAATATACTGTAAGGAATGACTTGCCTTTTTTGTGGCCCAATGCAACAGCAAGGGCAACAGGACTGTATCCGGAGTCTGCCTCAAATGTGATATCTGCCCCATGTCCTAAACACAAACTTGCTTTAGTTTGTCATCACAAATAGTAAAACAAAATGTGTGAATATTCTGAATAGACTTACTTAGGAGAGCTTCAACGCATTTTATGTGATTACCACGAACCGCGTACAGAAGAGGAGTCCCACCATTCTGTTCAAAATCGAAAGCATGATTTGTTTTTCAGTAATGGTTGTGTAACATTTTTAAATACTTTTTGTGAAATGTTATAATGTATATAGCTCATACCCAGTCATAGGAATCAATATCAATGTCATGTTGTAGGAGAATATTAACAATATCTGCAAATCCTCCTGCGCTGGCCAAAGACAGGGCACTTTCTCGTTCCCGAGCAAGTGTTCTCGGGTCAGCTCCCTGATAAATGATATAATATAATTTAATATAATAATGTATTGCCTGGTCTTGGTGACTAAAAAATGTGTCTTTCTCACCTTCTGAAGGAGAAACTCCACCATCATTATCTCTCCAAATGCGGCAGCCCACATTAGTGGTGTGAAACCTCGCTCATCTTGAGTGTTAAGCAGAGAGCTGTCTGCAAGAGTACCCATACATATGTAATTTATTTATTTCAGCAAGTGTTGGATACCCTTATGTGTGTCATTTATTTATGGGTACCTTTGGATAAATGTATCTCCAGCTGTGAAATCTCTCCATGGGCTGCCAGCTGATGAATCGAGAGGTCTACAAGACATAATTAAAACATAATTATGTTTGAAAAGGCACTATTTACATTTCTGCATTGAAATATGCGTTTCATGCATATGGAAGCAGGTGACAGACTCACTATCTAAAGTGGCCGGTCGGACTGTGACTTCATTTCCACGCTGTTTGTTGGTCAGAGTAGTCGAGTGGTTCTCGTCAAGTCTGTTTTCCATAATCACTGATCATTACACCTGCTTTAAATGTGCGCAGTTTAGAAAATAATAGAGAGAAATAGCCTAAATCTAATAAACAATATTAATATGAAATAATAAAATATGTGTCTTAGGAGTATCTTACCTTAGATTCCTTACACTTTATGAGCAAAAACTATTATATTAAACTTCACAGCCTTGTAAGATCATGCTGTTTTTGTTTCCTGATTCGTTTGCAAAAGTGAAACTG
The DNA here is from genome assembly GCF_024489055.1 of Chanodichthys erythropterus. NCBI lineage: Eukaryota > Metazoa > Chordata > Actinopteri > Cypriniformes > Xenocyprididae > Chanodichthys > Chanodichthys erythropterus. The sequence continues at coordinate 13,571,807 of NC_090230.1, forward strand.
AAATAGGATACTTGGATTGAGCTCAACACATACCCGCACATTCAAAGTCTACTGAATCACATATGAAGTACTTTTCTCACAATATATTTTGTACTTTTGGCAGCAAACTTAATCGCATCCTTCTTAACAATTAGAGTTGTAACTGTAGCTGGAAGTGATTTTCGTGAACGATTCGGGGGGTTTGAATGAATCTTTTAAGAATCGTTCGAGTTCACTTTCACGCACTGACTCTTTAAAGCGCGTGACTGTTTTCCTCTCCTGCCTTCAAAGACTGACTATAGCTGGAGCCAATAGCATTTGAGTGCGGGCTGGGGAGAAGCATTTCATTGGTCGGATCAATTGAATCAATACGCCCTCTTCACCGCGTAGGTCTTTTTAATCTGAATTTATGATTATGAATGTGTAAAGTGATTGATAACCATGCACTGTAACTATGTAAAATGGCGTATGTTTAAGAGTTTATTATAGTCAGCCCAGCAGCTGTCCAAATGGAGTAAAAGAAAAACAAATCTTCTTTAATAATTGTCTTTTGTGGGGGAACGCTTATGATGCTTTAATTGTTATATACTCTTTCTGGGATCTGAGACTGTCGGTATTTTTAACGAATCGTTTAATGACTCGTAATTGTTGTAGAACATTTGCTGAAAGAGCAACTGAACGATTCAGTGAATGATTCTCTTTATTGAGTCAATTCAGAAGATTCGAACTGGTGGTTAGGAACTAGTTGTTGGGTTGGTGTTCATACGGATGATGTTTTGGGAACACAATCATAAGGATCACATCAGAAGGAAGTTTGTCATACGTTTATTATTTGTATATTAATAATAAAAATGGAGGATCAAGAAATGCAGTTAAAAGTAAAAAGAGGTAACGTTACCATGGCTAGATTCAGAATTCGTATGCATGTTGATTCATGTTCATAACATTTAATTTACACAACTGAGCTTATTAAACAGCTTTTATGTGTTTACATCTTATTTGTTACGAAGCTGACGGAGAAATAATGATCGCTTGTTTTGTGTATTTCTGCTGCAGTGACTGATAAATTCACAGAGAGTATGTATGTGTTGGCCAATGAACCGTCTATAGCGCTTTATAGGTTACAAGAGCACGTCAGGAGATCCCTGCCAGAGCTCGTGCAACATAAGGTGCGTTGTGTTTATGCGTTTCACTGACATTGCTTAGCCTATATTCAGTGCTGGGTAGATTACTTACACATTACCATTAAGTTACTGAATACAAATTACATAATAAAAACAGTAGTTAGTAACGTAATCTATTACATTATATATTCCAGGTAATATATGTCCTATCTTAATATGTCCTGAAGTGTTTCAGTTACTGCAGGGGGTTCATACATTTTAGTTAAAGGGTTAGTTCACCCAAAAATGAGAAATTCTGTCATTTATTACTCCCCTTCATGCCGTTCCACACCCATAAGACCTTCGTTAATCTTCGGAACACAAATTAAGATATTTTAGTTGAAATCTGATGGCTCCGTGAGGCCTCCATAGGGAGCAATGTCACTTCCTCTCTCAAGATCCATAAAGGTACTAAAAACATATTTAAATCAGTTCATGTGAGTACAGTGGTTCAATATTAATATTATAAAGCGACGAGAATATTTTTGGTGCGGCAAAAAAAAAAACTAAATAACGACTTATTTAGTGATGGCCGATTTCAAAACACTTCTTCAGGAAGATTCGGAGCGTTATTAATCAGTGTATCGAATCATGATTCAGATCACGTGTCAAACTGCCAACGGCTGAAATCACGTGACTTTGGTGCTCCGAACAGCAGATTCGACACACTGATTCATAATGCTCCAAAGCTTCCTGAAGCATTGTTTTGAAATCGATGGTTTTGAAACCATCACTAAATATTCTCGTTTTTTTATAATATTAATATTGAGCCACTGAACTCACATGAACTGATTTAAATATGTTTTTAGTACCTTTATGGATCTTGAGAGAGGAAGTGTCATTGCTCCCTATGGAGGCCTCACTGAGCCATCAGATTTTAACTAAAATATCTTAATTTGTGTTCCGAAGGTTAACGAAGGTCTTATGGGTGTGGAACGGCATGAGGGGGAGTAATAAATGACATTATTTTCATTTTTGGGTGAACTAACCCTTTAATAATTATTTAAATCATAAAAAGTTAAACTATATAAGAAATAATAAATTTGAAAATAAAAACACTAACTAAAAGGAAAAAGATAAAATATTATAATTGAAGTCTCGTCAGGTGACTATAATACATGGAAATTTGAGATGCTGCAAAATAATATTTGCAGCCTCTCAATTTTCCATGTATTATAGTCACCTGACTAGACAGTTCAATTCTACAAAACTTTTGAGAAAGGAAAATTTAAAAGATTAAAAAAAGAAGAATTAGGGAGAATCATTGAATTCTGAATAATATACTGCCATTTTGTGACTAAGTAATTATGAATTCAATAAAAAAAGTAACTGTATTCCTATTATGAATATTTTAAAACGTAATATAATCTGATTACAATTATTTTTGGAATCTAATTATCTCATCCAGATTACATATAATCAGTTACTAGATTACAGTACATTTGCTCAAACACTGTCATTTGGTCATTTCTTTTTATAATAGTAAATGTCACAGTAGAAGCATTTCACTTTCCATTTGATACAATATAGAATACACACAGGGCTCAAAAATATGGATTTTCAGGTGTTGCCTTGCCTTGTTACGACAAATAATATAAATATTTTACAGCATATTTTTATCTTTATAATTTTAGCATTTATAAATTCATAGACTGATTTTACTGGAAGCAATGTCCTGCAGTGTAATATATTATTAATTTGTTTATTATTTCCAGCTTATTTTAACTATGGCAGATTTGGGTTAGTTCACCCCAAAATGAAATTTCTATCATTAATTACTCACACTCATGTCGTTTCAAACCCATAAGACCTTCGTTCATCTTCAGAAAACAAATTTAGATATTTTTTAAGGAAATCTGAGAGGTATATGACCATAGCAATTTAACCACCACTTTCAAGGTCCAGAAAGGTACTAAAGATATCATGAAAAGACACATGAGAACCACAACACATGCGTGTGATGCTGACGCAGGAGCCGGCCAATAATGAGTCGGCGTTCTGACGTAGAACCTGGAAGCACTGGACGTAAACAGCTTATGATTTTAACGATGTCTTTAGTCCCTATATTGCTGTCTATGGACGAGTCGTGTACCTCTCAGATTTCATCAAAAATATCTTAATTTGTGTTTTGAAGATGAACGAAGGTCTTATGGGCGTGGAGTGACAGAGTGAGTAATTAATGACAGAATTTTCATTTTTGGGTGAACTAACCCTTTAAAGACTTCAATTTCAGCACAACCTCATCTGTTTTAAGCAACTATTAAAAACTCTTCTTTATAAAATAGTTTATATTGTTTAGTTTGACTCATGCTTTTTAGTAGGGTGTTAATGTTTTCTATGTTGTGCATTTGTTTTGCTTATTATTATTGTCTTGTATTTATACTTCTTTCTTATTGAGCTTTGGGTATGAGAAAAGCATATTATAAATCAAATGTAGTATCATTATTATTTTGTTAGCCAGTTAAATAATATTTAACAATAAAACACATGTACATCCTAAGCTGTCTTTAGTGTTGTAATGAAGTATGAATTTGTAGACAGACATGCAGAGCTGGGAGGAGCAGAGTCAGGGAGCAATCTACACTGTTGAATATGCATGCAGGTGAGATTTCGGTTACATAAACAGACAAATTGATTATTTATATTATGTACATACTTCATGGCTGTTTTTCTTTCAGTGCGGTTAAAAGCATGACAAATAGTAGCCTCTATTTCAAGAACATAGATGGTCTTCTGCGCCAAGCCATTTCACTGAAGGAACAGATGAGCAGCTTGCAAGGACGAAGGTTGTAGTCACTATCCATTTTTACTCCATTCACTATTATTCTTTTCTCCTTTTTTTTTTTTTGAAGTTTTGTGTCACTTCACTTTTAACTGTAAATTTGACATTTTCATGCTTTCTTCAGTTTTTCTTTGCTTGATTGCTTCACTTTTAATTTGCTCACTTTTTCTGTTTTTAAACATGCATGTGGCTTCAGTGATGTGAAACCTGCAATTAATCTAAATGATACACCCACACACACTTCAGTCACACCACCTTGACTCATGGAAATCTTTCTTCAAGGTTAGTTTTACTTCATTTTTGTGTCTTTCTACATCACACATGCAGTGTTAGTAGTAATTTTGTGGTTTATTTACAAAATTGTTGTTAAAAGTTCAGAAACCTTGTCATATTTCAGATTTATTATGACACATTTTAAATACCAATTAAAATCAGCTTCTCTTACACATTTAATTCATTATTATGTAGTATATGTAATTTAAGTGTCATTTTTATAGTTGAAGTTTTCTGTAGCACATCACGTTTGCTGCAGTGCATTGAATAAACTAATATATACATGTATTTTAAGCAAAAGTAAAAGAAAACATTCATTATCCAATAACAGCTACACAAATTCTCAAGTATTTCAGTAGTAATTTCACAATATTTTAAAATTGAATAATTAGTGTGATTTCTAACATCTTTAAGGTGATATTAGGTGTACAAAAAAATTGTCAGTTTTTTATATATTTTGCTTTAAATGTCACATAAATAATTTGGCCACCTTCTAAGACAATAATGCATAGACATTATGCAGAGATTATAAAGACATTATAAAGAGCCACACACACACACATATATATATATATATATATATATATATATATATATATATATATATATATATATATATATATATATATATATATATATATATATATATATATATATATATATACAGTTGCAAGAAAAAATAATCGAACTGTGAAAATGTTATTTTTTATTTAGTACTGTCTTGAGTAAGATATTTGACATAAAATATGTTTATATAGAGTGGACAAGAAAGAAAATAGCTTAATTTATTAAAATAACCCTGTTCAAAAGTATGTGAACCATTGGTTCTCAATACTGTGTGTGGTTACCTGATGATCCATGACTGTTTTTATGTTTTGTGATGGTTGTTCATGAGTCTCTTGTTTGTTCTGAGCAGTTAAACGGAGCTCTGTTCTTCAGAAAAATCTTTTGAAACAGAAAACTTTTGAACAGGATGAAAATGTCCCATTTTTTCTTATTTTTAATTTTTTTTTCATTTAATACTGCCCTTCCTAAGCAACAGAAGATACTTACATGTTTCCCAGAAGTAAAATTAAAGGTGCTATAGAGGATGTTTTGTTTTATACATTTTTGCAATATTACTTGAAACTGTCTTTCCTATCTGATAAAAGACTATTTATTAGGTGCACTGAAAGGAATAATATTAATATACATCATCTGTGCACGAGGTAGGGCCTTAAAAACATCAGCCAATCGTTTACGTGATCATCACTGGCTTGTCAATCACTGCCATGACGTTCCTTGTGAGAGACGAGTGCGGCTGCGCGCTCCAGTAACTTTCCACACTCCACAGGCGCCGCATGCAATGTTTTTGTCAGGAGACAGGAGTAACAACTGCAGATTATGCGGTGAGTCCGACATAATGAATCCACTAACACGATACAGAGAATGCCGGTGGTAAACACTCGTGTTCCAATACTCGTGCACAAGTTTTGGGAGGTGTTCCCTCGAAATGAGCTGTCAAAAACTCAGTCTTTGGTTTCTCAGTCGACAAAAAGATCCTCTGTAGCACCTTTAAGTACAATTTACCTTGATATTCAAATTAAAAAGTTTTTACCCCCCAGCTCTTAATGCGTCCTGTTTCCTTCTGGAGCATCAGTGAATGTTTGAACCTTTTTTAATAGTTGTGTTTGAGTCCCTCAATTGTCCTCAGTATGGATCTCAAAATCACACAGCCACTGCTGGAAAGGGTTCAAATATGCAAGAGATGCTGGAAAACTGATGAATCTGCAGAACCTGGAGGATTTTTCTGAAGAACAGAGTTCAGTTTAACTGCTCAGAACAAACAAGAGACTCATGAACAACCATCACAAAAAAACAAAAAAAAAACAGTCATGGATCATCAGGTAACCACACACAGTATTGAGAACCAATAGTTCACATACTTTTGAATGGGGTTATTTTAATAAATTCAGCTATTTTTTTTCTTGTTGACTATATATAAACATCTTTTATGTAAAATATATCTTACTCAGGACAGTACTAAATAAAAAATAACATGCATTTTGTATGATCTCTCTTATTTTGTTAAAATTATTCACATTTTCACAGATTCTGCAAGGGGTTCACATACTTTGTTTGCAACTGTGTGTTTATATATATATATATATATATATATATATATATATATATATATATATATATATATATATATATATTTAAAGATATGGCACTTTATATATAGCCACATAGATGTGATGTGATACTATTCATACTAAAGTTGAATCCTTGACCGTGGTTTTGCGTGCTAGTATAGATCTCATCTCGCTGTTGACGCCGTTCCAGGGTTTTGTCTGTGTGTGAAACAGGCCAGAGTCTGTCGAAAGTGTCCGGTGTGTCCGTCCGCTCCCACCACCACTGTAGCCATCCTTATCGCTAGAGTGAACGTGAGGCCCGTTGGATGGTGAGTACTGCGATTTAGGATCGATGTGAGCAGGGTTGATGAAATGTCTATGCAGGCTGGCTAAGCTGTGTTGCCTCCTTGGCTTTTCCGTAATGCTTAGGTTCGACGTATGGATTCCAAGGCTGTTTTCAGGGTCGTTGTGGTACATGGTGTGGGTGTGTTCCCTGCGGAAGTGTTTGGCTGTATGTGCGGCCCGTATTAGGGAGTGAATAACGATAAGTAACAGAACGAGAACACCAGAGGAGAGCACGCACACACTGGCTATGCCGGTCTCAACTTCAAACACCAATAACATATAAATGGACATGGCTGTGAGGGGGAAAAAAATTTAATATTAATGTCAAATCACTCCATACTATGACTTCTGAATGATATATATACACTAACATATTGTTTGTTTTTTACAGGAAAAGAGCTTTGGATCCTGGCATGCTAAAGGATGGAGGAGAAAAGCACAGCTCTGGGATATAAACTTGATCACTGATGAAGACATGGATGAAACTATATGCCACTTTCACTTGGTGCCACAATGTCATATTGATGCTACTTTAAAGTATGGTACGCCATTTCCGAGTTAAAAATAAAAAAGTTAATTCTGAGTCTAAATACGAAACAAAGTTACACTTAAGGTCAGTCATATTGTGAGATGTGAAGTTGCATCTGCAAGGAAAAATATCACAATTCCGAAATGTAATCTGACAATGTAACAAAGTTATATTATGAGATTTAAAGTCACATTGTGAGAAGTAAAGTCACAGTTGGGAAATATAAAGTTGCAACTGTGGATAAAAATATCACAGTTGCAAGATTTAATGTTGCATTGTGGCATATGAAGTCACATTTATGAGATATAAAGTCACAACTGGAAGATATAAAATCGCAGTTACCACTATTTTATGTACTCTAGGATGGAAATGGGCTTCCATACCAAAGAGCCAAAAAGAAAAAGATGACATCTTTTTGTATAAAAGATGTAAGGATTGGCGTATAATATTTATAAGCTGCTTTGGGTGTTTTAGTTACAGTTTATACATATTTTGCAGCAACTTGTTCTAACTATGATGTGTAATTGTGTATATCCTGAATTTAATAATTAAAGTTTTTTAGTATAATTCACGTCTTGACTTTTCTGTGGTTTTCATGTGCACTTACCAGCTAAGTAAACTGAAACTCCAAGGCAAAACAGCCCAATAGTCACATGCCGGACAATCCTGCTATCCATTAGAAACCAATCGGCCCTTAGGATATAAGCAAAAAAAAGTTGTGGGGACTAATAGCAGGGCCTTAATTTGCAAAACAAATAGGATTTCAAAGTCCTGACAGAATACGTAAAGCAACAAATCCCTTTTGAATCAGAAATCATTTAAAATGTTCAATATCTGTTTTATATCTTAGAAAAAGGCTCTGGAGCTTTGAAATGTCAATTATGTTTGATATACAATGGCCTCCAAAAGTATTTGGATACTTGAGCTACAAATATTTAATTTCAATGACTTTCAAGGTGACTTTATTGGATGTATGAAGTCAGATTACCTCAAGTTCACTCAGGTGTGATTCATCACATGTACTATGGAAATGTTCGACTAAACTTCGACAACCTCAAATGATTTTTCTTTCCAAATCCAATTTTGTCTGAAGAGCATTACTGTGATATAATTTGAGACCCAACAAACTCTTTTCTGTTTTGCTTGAAAAGTGATTATTGTACTCTCGCTCTTTCTTATGTCACTCACTTGGTGCGATATTCTGTAACTAAGTTAACGTTACATAGTAAGTTTCTCCATTACCTTTGTGTATCTGGTTCTCCTCGGCATATTTCAGTCGCGAAATAGCTGTGAAGCAAACACACAACAACTGAGCTCAAGTTGAGTGTTAGGGACAAGGCTGAGAGCACCGTAGAAACGGGCATTAACACGGCTGTGATCTCACTCGACACGAAAGTAGGCGAATGTTTTATAGCAGCTTGTTGCGTTTGGAGCTGGCAAATCAAAATGACGGATAACACGGACATTATTGCGGATAAAATCCCTAAAAACGTGAGTACCAAGAGAGAACGCTGACTGTAGGAATGCGTCATGTCCGACAGTGAATAAATGTCCGATTTACTACACAAACAAACCCCTGAACCCGCAATAGTCCATCAAAAATGATGTTTTTCCTCGCTATCTTCTCTTCGCGGTTTTCTTAAGGCGCAAAACAAACGATGCGCGAGAGGCTGCTGTGGAATGCGCGTGCTCTCGTGCCGCTGTTGTTCAGTCAGAGCATGTGATCCACTTTAAATCCCCAGATTAGAAGCATTTTCATGCAACAATGGACTTTTTATTTGGATTTATTCGCCTAAGACATACCACAACTTACTCGTCCTACACTTATTTGGCCTTTGAAAAGTTTTAACTTCTCTCAAGGAAAGAATGCGCGAAGGAAGTTTTGTTATCCAGTGCATGCAACAGGTGTATATGGTCGAAGTTTCCCGTATTTTGCTTTATAGGACTATATAAAATAAATACAATATAATATAATATACAGTACTTAAAAAAATGCAACAAAGGACTTTTTATTTCTATTTTTCTAAAGCTAGTATTTCTTATTTTGTGACTATGAACTTTCTAGAATACTTTCCCCCCTCATTCATTGAGTTTGAGTAAAATGGGCCCATTTGCATGACAAGACCACCATAAAACAGTGCATATTCACACCATCCACAAAAATATGTATATATAGAGAATCATTATTTTGCACAAAAATGAACTACATGACAAGAAAGATAATAATAGATTGGTAAAAATGCAGTCTGAGAGCACTAAGGTAGACATGACCCAGTGGCTGCATTGTCTTTATGTGTTTTGAAAGGTGCAAATATAGAGCAGTTGCTCCCTTTTAAAACTGAGCTTTGCTTTGGTGGCCTTAGAGATGTGTATTGTACTCCGGAGAACGCTTAGTTAAGGCAATGGAAAGCTTTTTGAAGAATAGCCCACATCACAGTCATTCATATGTTTTGATTTCTGAGAATAGTGCTTGATTTTAAGTTGATCTGAGCATTGTGACATTTTACACAAGCAAAACTTCACTCTTCATTTTGTATATGTTACAGGTGTAAAAGCATTATTAAAGATCCAAAGAGCATCGATCGGTAGGCCTTTGTTAGTAACAATCTGAGTGTTTTATTTATGAATATAATTTAAAATTGCCATATATTTCAGTGTCATATATTATTTAATCTTAGTTGCATAAAGGTGAAATGTTGCTTGTTACCTTAACTCTGAATGCACAGGTGGGGTTATTTTTTTATTTATTTTTTTGCTCAGAATGTGCTGATGGGAACTCAAGGTCTGCCGCTGTGCTTAACGTGATAAGCGTGACACTAAAAAAACATTGCCTGAAGAATCGCCTAAACATGAACACTGACCAGAGAGGCTATTTCTGAATCCGAGAGACTCACCACATGTACAAAAACGTCAGGCCGCTGATGCTGTCAAAAGCAGAAGTGAGAAGTTTCAGGGAAAAAAAGACAAGTTGACACTTGACACTTTCCAGAGTTTCCTTTATTTGATTGAGACCCAGTTATAGGGTATAATAAGTGTTTACACCCCACTGCCATAGGAGAACATTTACCACAAATAACTAGTTTAATAATGATGCTTTAAAGAACCCAGAAATAAGTAGGCTGGCCATATGAGTCTCAAAATTATGATTCTGTCTGATTATTTAACTTTCTCACCTATTTTATAATCAGAAAGAGCTTTATTGGACATTTGAGTTTGGTCACAGAGGCTTTTTACAGAACACACACTCTTTAAAATAAAGGTTTATTGGCATCTATGGTTCCTTGAAGAACCTTTAACATCCATTGAACCTCTCCATTGGACAAAAGGGTTCTTTAGATTTTTGAAATGTTCTTCACAGTAAATAAAAATGGTTCTTTTAAGAACTTTTCACTGAAAGGTTCTTTGGGGGAACAGTGGCATCACTGCAAAACTCCCTTTTGCAGCATTTGTTTACATTGCTCAAAAGGTTCTTTATAGTGGAAAAATGTTCATCACACCAAGAAAGAATGGATTGAACTGTTTAGGCACAATAGCCAGACACACACACAAAAAATACATTTATAAATAAATATTTTCTCCCTAATCTATACTGAATTTGGTCCATTTCAGAGATGTTTAAGCCATATTTAATATGCCTTTTAAAATCATTGTTTATATTCTCTCGAGACAGGAGGGAATCCGAAAACACTGAGCTTCCTGCAGGAGGGATGCTGAGGGACTTTCGGGAGCATGACATGAACTTGCTAATTCTTGCATCAGATGACATGCAGATTAAAGTCTCGCAGGGGAACTAAAGCCACTGAGAAATACTGAGAGATATTGGTAACCTCTTTACAGTGTATTTGCATCTCATTGTCACTTTTTATGGTCAGTTGTCTGTGCAAGTCTGCTAAGATAGTTTACACTATATAAATGGAAATGGCTAAAGTTATATTACATGTTGAAATGAAATTATGGTTCACTGTAAAAAATATTGTGCCGCATTTACTCAATAAAATTGAGGCAACTATTTGCATCAGCTTTTTGAGTATTTTGAACTCATTTTATTAGCGTTTATCCTATTAGACTTTACATGTTTTCAACATCGACTCTTAAGTAACTCAATTTTATCAGTTTACAAACTATCATTTTTAAGTATATCCAACATAAACCTTTAAGTAATATTTACAAATGTATCCTTGCAAGCCGTTTTTTTTCAAGGTACTTTTTCTAAAAGTGCCAGAAAACAGTAAACAAGCATCTCAATTTACAAAATATTTATTCACATTCAGTTAGCTAAATGTTAAAACAACAATTTCAATTTCATCATAAAGATTAAATCAGCAGGTAAAAATTAATCACTAAGCAACAGTATTTATTCAATGACCATCAATCAATGAGAACAGTAGTTTAAACAGTAAACAGTATTTAAAAGTGATTAAAACAATGTTAAAACAACAAATTCAATTACATCATAAACTTCACCCTAAGTTCACCCAAAAATGAAAATAATGTCATTTATTACTCCCCCTCATGCTGTTCCACACCCGTAAGACCTTCGTTAATCTGCGGAACACAAATTAAGATATTTTGATTAAATCTGATGGCTCAGTGAGGCCTGTATAGACGGCAATGACATTTCCTCTCTCAAGATTCATAAATGTACTAAAAACATATTTAAATCAGTTCATGTGAGTACAGCGGTTCAATATTAATATTATAAAGTGAGGAGAATACTTTTTGTGCGCCGAAAAAAAAAAAAGACTTTTTAACGATATAGTGATGGACGATTTTCAAAACACTGCTTCAGAGCGCCAAAGTCACGTGATTTTTGCAGTTTAGCTGTTTGATAGGAGATCAGAATCACTGATTTGATTCGTAAAGCTCCGAAGCAGTGTTTTGAAACCGGCCCATCACTATATTGTTGAAAAGTCGTTATTTTGTTTTTGTTTTTTGCCGCACAAAAAATATTCTCGTCACTTTATAACATTAAGGTTGAACCACTGAACTCCCATGAACTGATTTAAATATGTTTTTAGTACATTAATGGATCTTGAGAGAGGAAATGTCATTGCTTGCTATGGAGGCCTCACTGAGCCATCGGATTTCAACAAAAATATCTTAATTTGTGTTCTGAAGATGAACGAAGGTCTTATGGGTGTGGAACGGCATGAGGGTGAGTAATAAATGACATTATTTTCATTTTTGGGTGAACTAACCCTTTAAATCAGCAGATAAAAATTAAGCAGTAGGAAAAGTGAACACCTTTTAAAGAAATTTTGAATTCAAAAAATTGGTTTTATTTGAAGAAAAAAAAACACACAAAAAACAACAATAACAAAAAAAAAACAGTTAAGTGCTTTAAACAATTAATTTATTGTTCAAGGCATGAACCTTTGAAGAGAGGTTGCCAATGTCGATTTGCAGAAATATCTTCTGAAATACTTCAAAAGTATATTTAAGTTCTTTGGGGTACCTCAAGTTTAGAGCATATACCAGTACCATGAGGTAAGCACATGCTCGGGGTACATCAGACACTGTAAAAGCTTCGGTTCCTTCGATAATTATCCCCACTGTGGGACAGGGGTCATTGTCACCCTTGCTGGTGGTGACAATCTTCAAAACACGTGAAGTGATGTCTTGCTTTATCAGTGAGCCATCCAGCTCCTGTGGAATAAAAACAGTTTAAGCAGACAACAACCAACAAAAGTAAATCGTTGTCATGTAAACAACCTATGAATCCAAAGAACATTTTATCATAGTCTTGCCAGGCTAATGTGAAAGGGTGACCTGCAAAGAACAAAATGCATCTTTGTGTTAAGCTGTCAGTTGAGCAACCAATTCACATGAGTGCATCTCACAGGCTTCCATTAGGCGTGATTTACTTGCATTTAAGCCATCGCTGATGAAGTTCTGTCCCCTGCATGAAATCGACTAGGCTATATATATTGAGGTTACTATGTTGTAAAAATAATTAGCTAATAAATAAAAAAAAGATTTAGGAATTTTAACAATGTGAATCTTTAGAAAATGGAATTTTATACGTGCAATATAAGTTAACTACTTATTTATTTATTTTATAAAAATGAAACGTGAAGCAAATTTCACAGGCCAGAAACTATAGAGGTCCCTCCCTCCAATAAGGCGTCAGTGATAAGATCTATTTCTATAAAATGAACGTTTAGAATGAAAGTTTATTATTAAGTGTTGCTCAGAAAATCTAGCTTTAGACCTTCAGTTTAATCCTCGATGAATGTGGTCATGTCTCTGTGGTGTTATTAATTTTAATAGGCTAGGAGGTGATTCAAAGTTGCTTAAGGTAGTTTTATAACGCTGAATGTGCTACACATTATAAACGACAGAGCGCTAGTTCTTTCTTTTTTAACTACATCATTAAACGATAATCCTTGTACACTTAATATTTAAGTGCCTATTTAGAGTATCGGATGAGGTTTTTATTCAATGAATGACAGAACAAAAGTGATGGCGTATTTTGCAGCCAATGAAACTCGACAGAGGCGGGTGCAAAAAAGTAAGCGGCTGCTGCTTACAGTGAAAACAGGCCGAGATGATGGGCGTCTCTTTCAGCCAATGGGAACGCCAGAGGGGTGTGCCATTTTGCTGCTTGATGACGCAGCTATAGGAACAGCTGGAGATGATTGGCGTCTCTTTCAGCCAATGCAAACTTTGAGAGGGCGTGGTTTTCTCTGCAAGATGCTGCTACAGTATGAACAGCTGGAGATGAGCTGTTGTCAAAAACGCTCGACGATCATCAGGTGATGTGAACTCAACCAACTCATTCAACTGATTCATCTTCTTTTGCAGACTGGTGACGCTGTTCTTAACGACTCAACCGACTGATTAACTGTCAAAACCAGGTAAAATATATTGTTGTTTTCAAATATATTTATATATAGGCTAACTATATAACTGTTTAGCTAACTATAGTTTTGCGTTTAGTCTTACATATGAGTGACCGTGGAAGTTATTAGACAGGTTGAACTATTTATAGAACCAATGATATTTATAATAATATAAATAAATAAATAAATAAATATATTATATATATATATATATATATATATATATATATATATATATATATGTGTGTGTGTGTGTGTGTGTGTTTATAATTATATATATATATATATATATATATATATATATATATATATATATATATATATGTCATTATAATTATAAATAGTTCAACCTGTCATATATATATATATATAAATAAATTGCAAAATAATATTTTTTATCAAAATAAGATCATAGTACAATTACATATTTGAAGCAGAAGATTGGCACAAAAACAAGGCCTTTCTTTCGCTCGCTAGTTTTAATCAAGCCACCATCGAAGTGTTACCTTGAGAATGTGAGAAATGAATGCAGAATGCTTTATTTATTACATAAAGTGTTATTAACGCTTTTTCTCAACACACTAGTTTAGTGCAGATTTACAACAACTGAAAGTGTTATTTCAAGATGTTTATTCTTTTGGGATATGCAATTATATTTATTGATTTTGCAGATTATTTATTTATGTATTTATTTCGCAAATCAACTTATATCGCATTCTAAATGTACATTTTTTGTAGTATGGGAACTCCTTGTGAATCAAACTTACAAGTTGCAGTTGCATGCTTTTCCACTTAAAGAGCCTACAAAGGTCATCCGAAGGATGTAATCTTGCACAAAACACATTTGTGTCATCTAATAGATGTTCTTGCACCTGGATGTAATTTTAAACCCCAGGGACCTTGCTGCATTTTGCAAAATACAGAAACCATACATCCAGCGTATATCTTAAAATTGACTTGATGTGCATTTATTTTTAAGTGTTTTAATAACAACACAAACAATAATGTTGTGCCGTAAACATTTAGAAACCATATGTAGCCTTCCTTTTGCATCTTGAGCTTCTTAGACCGTTTGCTCTTGTCATTTGGTATGCAAATATAAGTCTTACTTACTATTTTTGGCTCACACAGGTTTCTCATCCCTCCGATACATGCGCATACAAACCATTAGCTTCAGCCACCAACAGCTGAAATGTCTGTACGCTACAGGTGCCAGTTGCATATGGTTTTGAAACAGTTACGACGTCCATTAGCAAATAATTATTTGCTCTAGTGTTCTAGAGCTCATTTATTTGCGTTCCCCTGCTCCAACAGCTTTGACTAGTCTCCACAAAGGTGTTTGTTGTTGGAGTTCTGGTGGTGTTGCCCCCATGAGGGACCCAGCAATTAGTCCCCTTCGGCCCCAGAGCGAGTGCTGTGTAACACTGCCACTGTTTGTGTGTATGCTTTTCCACTGTCTGTCTGGCCTCTGGGAGAATCTCACAGGAAGCTGAATGTACACGAGGGCAGACAGGATCCAGAGGTGCAATAGTTGCATTGTTAAGTGCTACGACTTTTAATTTGTTGTTTAATGTAATTTCATGTGCAGTCCAGCTGAATCAGTAAATTACACTTAAAAAAAAAAAAATTCTGTATATGTTAACTAACTTAAAGTAAACTGAGCAATACAATTTTTGAACATTTTGTCACTTTGTAATTGTGTGGTGGTTGAGGAGATTCCCCCTTCCATATGTAATGCGCTTTGAGTATCCAGAAAAGCGCTATATAAATGTAACAAAATATTACTATTATTATTATCTATTTAAAATAGTAAAATATAAGTTTTCTTAATGCATTTGCTTTAGTGTATATTAGTAATATATATATTATCAAGCTTGATTCCTGCCAAAGCGTTTGGCTCAAAAATCTGAATCTCAATAGAAAACACCATCTTATGAGAAAATATAGCTAACTATTTTACATTATGGCAAATTAGTGACAAATTCATATGATTTCGTAATATTTGAGAAAATGTTTTTGTGTATAATATATAAAATTAGTGCACATAATTAATGTGATTTATATAGATATGTCAACCCCGTCACCCTCCACTCCATTAAGCCTCCATACATGTCATCGGCCAACCCGATGTGGGGAAAAATATCTGTCTGAATTCAAGATGAGACGTTATTGGTGGTGAGACAGAGGATATAGACACAAATGCACCAGGCGATCAATGGTGCATTTATTCCTCAAATATCCCCCCAATATGTATGTAAAGAAATGAAAATTTGACATGGTTAATATGGGCCATGTACAAATTAACAAATACACAACCAAATTTTTGGCTTGATTTTTATTATGATACATCTAAAAAAGTCATTTAAAAAAGAAATATCAGTCCATAGGTTTGAATTCAGAAAAGAAATATGAATTTTATTAGTTCATATTGTCATAAACATCTTAAACCAGTCATATTTGTACATACCAGCTAATAAACTAGTCAGACATGTGAGCAACTGACCCTTAGAATGGGACGTTGTCCGTTCTGACTGTTTAAGTCACATTTTATCAGCCATTAATCATGTCATCTTTCAGACACAAAACTACAGGCCTGAGCAGGAATATGGGTTCTGATATATATATATATATATATATTATATATAAAAATAATGTTGAGTAGGTACAATTTGATTAATAAGAAAATGTAAAACTTTCACTCCATAACTGTTAGTGGCCATAAGCAGATCATATGAAAACATATGAATGAGAGTGTACAAATTCGCCACCAATTCACCAAACTTAAATTAGTTATGAATTACCATGAGTGTGTGTTGTGCATGACATTTCTGTCTGTGGTTATGTCTACTATAGCATCATAAATCAGTTTTGTTGAGACAAGTCACTGAAAACCAGAGTTAAAATTGTACATTGTACAAATTGAACATTGTAATTTCGCTTATAGTCGCATTGGTTTGTGAGCAAAAGCAAATGCATTGACAAATTTGAGGAACTTTAAACTTAGCCCAACACTTAGTTTGGTGATAGCGATCTTGTCACAAATGCTTCTCACTTCCCCGCATTACATTTATATCTCATGACCAACTGCCCGACCCTGATGCAGGCCACCTGTCAAATCTTGTAGGTGTGTGTGTTTGTGGGTGTACGGAGAATCTTGCTGGTATTCTCTTTATATGGTTATAATGGCACAAAACAAGGATTCCTCCACTTGTCTGCCTGTGTGCCAAGGGGTGGGTGTGAGGGCAGCGGGCACTCATGGATCGTGGGAACAGCGGCGCTCTCTCTGTAAACCACTGGCTTTGAGATTTTAAAAATAGATGAGGTTACACATGCCTAACATGAGAGGAAAAAGCATAGCTGAAGTCCTGGGGTTTTTAGCTTATCAGTTAGCCACTATGCTAACAATCAGCAGAGTTAGGTCTGAACGGTATTTCTCAGGGGGATTGATAGCTAATACAAGCCAAATTTATGATTGTATTTTACTGATTTATAGGCCTATGTGAAACTACAATCCTAGTGTACAGATCTTGATTTTTTGCTATGTCAAATGAATTGTGCTTCTTATCAACATAAAATGTCTGTTATTTTTGTTCAGAAACATGAAGATATTTTCTTTTTTGCTTTTCATGTCAGCTGCCAGAATCACAAATGCAGCTAACAGCTTAGCAGATGCAATACTGTAACTCACCAAATTGTTAGCTACTAGCGTTTTAGCTTTAAAACTAGTTATTCTAATGCAACTTCACCACCAAATGTGCATTAAAATAGCAAAGATGGAGAATTGTAATGTTTTTTTGTTGTTGTTTTTACAAAAGTTGTTAGCTTTAGCTACTAGCAATCCCAGGCTCAATCTGTGAAATGCATCACTAATGATCTCTGATTGGTTAAAACCTTTCAGTTTCTGATGAATGACGACCCTAAACTAGGAAGCTTTACTACCCCTCCCCCCACCCCAAAATCAACTGTTGGTGTCCATTTTGCTCATGGGAGAACAGGGGGTGGACAGGAAATTTCCCTTCATTGAAACACTATTATTCTAAGTGCGGTTGTAACGCTAATGCTAACTTTAGTCTACCTTTAAATGGAGATGACATATTTTTAACCCGTGCCCTGTGGAAAGGCTCATGTTTGTGCTGGGATAACCCAGACTGTGGGGGTGTTAGCCTGCGCGCCTGGGCTAACTTTACTCCCAACTAACCCTCTGGAGGGTATAAGTACACAAATGTCCGTAACCCTTGGTTGGGAAGTTGGAGTGGAAATTGGTATTGGTTGAACATCACACATGAGCAGTTCCCACTATATTTACAAGAGCAATACATACGTTTCTGCAGAAATTAGTATTGTAAACTGTTGTGCATATAGATATATAATATTTTACTACAAAATATGTTGTATATTGTATTTTTTTGTAAATACTAACACAATATATATTGATTTTTCAAATATATTATGATCTAATTCTCAGTTGTTATTTTCTGTAAATTATACAAACATTTAAAAAAGTGTTTCACACGCCACACATTCTTATTATAAATGACTTTATTTTACATTTCTGTCCATCTGCTGATTTAGAAAATCAGCATCATGGGGCGGAAGAAAATACAGATTTCACGGATTCTTGACCAGCGAAATCGACAGGTCAGTACTCTTTTCACTTCATACGCTGTTTAAATTCAACAAATTCAAAAGTTTTCTGTTTGAAACTGAATATTTAGTAGGAAATTATGTAGGTTTGGGCTTGATTTTAACATGATTTGATTGGTGGATGTTAGCCTGTATTATAAGTGAATATTATGTTGTTGTTTTTTTATTTTGGCAAACGAAATGTTGTTTTAGGGACAAAGAAATTATTATTCCAATTAAGATTTTTTTTTATAATATAAAACTTTTTTTCAGTTAGACTGATATGCAATGATCAGTTGTGCAAACTAAAACCAGGCATGTTACTTTTGATTTTGATTTCATGCTGTACTTTAATCCATATATTTTTATCTTTAGCAAATATGGGCCAAAAAACCACAAACATGGGCCTTTGTTAAATTTTTCACACCTCATTAACAATTAATATAGTTTTTGCTCAACATCAGGAAGCGATATTTTAATCCATGGCAAATGATCTCAAGGTGAGAAACACGGCTTTTGCTAAACGAGCGAAGACGTGTCCAAAAAAAGACTCCAAAAAGACACAGCGTGAGAAGTCAAACCATCATAGCTTTGTGGCATCTATCAGACGTTTCTGTAACAATAGTCCTGTGGTTTGTTCTCTTCTTCAAGGTGACATTTACCAAGCGCAAATTTGGGCTGATGAAAAAGGCCTACGAGCTGAGCGTGTTGTGCGACTGCGAGATCGCTCTCATCATCTTCAACAGCACAAACCGTCTTTTCCAGTACGCCAGCACTGATATGGACAAAGTTCTGTTAAAGTACACCGAATACAGTGAACCTCACGAGAGCCGTACAAACACTGACATACTGGAGGTACATGCCAAATCTCTCCCTTCTGAAGCGTTTTCATTATTAGTAAATCACCAAATCAGGTGGGCTACCGCTGTTCGGTTTAACTCTGCTTAATGTAATTGTAACCAAACAAAGTCCCAATTTTAAACAGGCACATGTGTATATATTAGTTGTAAAATAATAGCCTATATATTTTAGTTGCACTTATATACAGTACTACTTGAAAGTTTGTGAACCCCTTGCAGAATCTGTCAAAGTCTGAATAATTTTAACAAAATAAGAGAGATCATACAAAATGCATGTTATTTTTCATTGAGTACTGTCCTAAATAAGATATTTTACATTAAAAAAAGTTTACATATAGTCCTCAAGACACAAAATAACTGAATTTATAAAAATTACCCCATTCAAAAGTTTACATACCCTTGATTCTCAATATTGTGTGTGGTTACCTGGATGACCCACGCTCGGCTGATTTTTTTGTTTTGTGATGTTGGTTCATGAGTCCCTTGTTTGTCCTTTTCCAGCAGTGACTGTATGATTTTGAGATTCATCTTTTCACAATGAGGACAACTGAGGGACTCAAACACAACTATTAAAAAAGGTACAAACATACACTGATGCTCCAGAAGGAAACACAACGCATTAAGAGTTGAGGGGTGAAAACTTTTGAACAGGATGAAGATGTCCAAATTTTTCTTATTTTGTTTAAATATCAATTTAAAAAAAATAATACGTTTTCACCCGTCCGCTCGTAATGCGTCGTGTTTCCTTCTGGAGCATCAGTGAATGTTTGAACCTTTTTTAAAAGTTGTGTTCGAGTCCCTCAGTTGTCCTCAGAGTGAAAAGATGAATCTCAAAATCACACAGTCACTGCTGGAAAGGGTTCAAATATGCAAAAGATGCTGGAAAACTGAAGATTTTTTTCTGGACCTAGAGGATTTTTCTGAAGAACAAAGCTCAGTTTAACTGCTCAGGACAAACAAGGGACTCATGAACAACCATCACAAAACAAAAAAACAGTCGCAGTCATGGATCATCCAGGGCAGCGTTTCCCAAAAGCTGGTTTCAATGGAGCTACGATCAACTTAAGCTTACGATGCTTTTGGTAAACGCTACCCAGGTAACAACACACAGTATTCAGTAGTAATTTTTATAAATTCAGCTTTTTTTTTGTCTTGTGGACATCTTATTCTTATTTAGGACATCACTAAATAAAAATAACATGCATTTTGTATGACACCTCTTATTCTGTTACAATTATTCACATTTTCACATATTCTGCAAGGAGTTCACAAACTAAAAATATATACATGTGTTTTTTTGGGGGTGGGAGGGTTCATTACACTATTATACAGTAAAATATTTTATATATATATATATATATATATATATATATATATATATATATATATATATATATATATAATTTTTTTTTTATTTATTTTTTTTTACATGTCTTTTACCATTTCATAGAGAATTATAGAACAGAGAATCATATCAGAGCTGTGGCCTAGCAGAACTGTAGTGCTCATTTGGGAGATGGAGGTTCGAATTCGGCATATGTCATGCCCTGATCCAATTTCTGCTCCTTCACCCCAATTTCATACTATTCTCTCTTTTCTCCTCTCTTCCACCCTCTTTCTTTCTGACCACTCCAGACTTTGAGAAGGAAAGGTTTGGGGCTGGACAGTTCAGAGCTCGAACATGAAGACAGCGTGCCGATGGGAATGGAGAAATATCACGACGGCATGGACCTCTCCATCGCTCGGCAACGCTATTATGTTAGTAGAATCTTTCAGAAAACAATTTCTGAACCGAAAATGTAGCAAATGCATATGTGTTCTTCTGAAGTAATCTTATAAATCCATTCACAGGCTCCATCACTCCTCCCTCCAGAAGTGATGGGTCCAAGTACTGAAAACGGCTACAGCAACTCCTCCAATCCAACCCTAGGTGCCCATCGGACTCCATCCTACAAACCTTTGTGCACTAGACCGAGCTCAACCGGTTCTGTCAGCTCCAACTCTCATCCGGCTCTCATGGGTCCACATGCAGGTAAGGTCCATGTCATTTAAAACAGCCAAGACATTTCTAAATATTTGATGACATTACTAGACTTACCTTTCAATATTAAAATAAAGGCTATTTCTATATTTAAAGCTACACAATGTAACTTCAATTAATTTTTTTTTTTAAAGAACATTACAAAAGTTTGGCAATGCTGGCAGTAGATATAACAATTACTATTCATATCAGATATGACACTATAACTTGGCAAGTGCGATGTATAGGCAAGTAGAATAGTAACTGGTTTAGAGATTGGTGTTGTTACCAACATAAACAACCCTGCTCCTGGAGGGTCACTGTCCTGCAGAGTTCAGCTCAAACCCCAATTAAACACACCTGAACCAACTAATCAAGGTATTTCCAGGCAAGTGTGTTGAGGGAAGCTGGAGCTAAACTCTGCAGGACAGTGGCCCTCCAGTTCCAAGTTTGGACACCCCTGCTAAATACAGACCTTATGCACCAGAGAAACGTGTACAGACAGCTACAGAATTTTGTCTTTGAACTTCTGTTTTTGCGGTAGCTCTGTATATTTCTATGGCGTCGCTGTAGAAGAGTAATTAACTGGTGAAGTGGATTTACTTATTGTAGAGTTAAGGAACGTTATCATGAGCATTGTAATGTTTACAGCGGATGTTATAACAAATGTCAGTTGAACGAGAAGATATTAAAATGAGCGGTTCACTCATAAATCCGTAAGATTTTACCTTCATGCTGTGGAAATACAAATATACAGATCACAACGAGCTCAGCACTGAAAAGGGGCTGGGCTACATAAGTGCATTGTGGTGGCAGAAAAAAAGTGGTAACAAGTGGAGGAAAATAAGAAAGATTCAACAAATAAGAGAAAAAAATGACTTAATCAAAGAAAATATATATCATCCAGGGGCGCATCTATCAATCAAATCTATTGGTGCTCCAGAAGGGGAACAATATGAAAAATGCTAGGTAGATCCTGTTGTAAAGCAAGAAAATCCACGTCCAGGCGCTCGCATAGTTAGAAAGGTAAAAAGCCTTTATTATAAGACAGGGCTACATCTTAAAAAACACCAACGCGTATCAGCCCAAACAGGCCTTCGTCAGGGTGCTAGACACTATAGAGTGAGAAGTAGCTAAATAGTTACAACTGAGACTGATCTGACCACTAAAAATGACTTGTTGTGCCTTTAGAATCGGAATGTAAAAAAAAGAAAAAAGAAGATGGTCTTTTTCATTTTTACAGAATACCATCTTTGAATCCTTTGAAGTGAAACACAGATGTTTATGGTTGCAAGCCCTATACCATTAAAGCATGGATTTGATGTAAACAATAGATCTACATAATATTCACATATGTGGGTGATGTATTATCCCTAGTTACAGCATGAAATAATACTAAAACCTATAATATTTTGCATGATAACATTTAAACTTAACCTATAACATTTTTATCATTATAGTTCTGACTTCTTCTCACAATTCTGATAAGAAAAATCAGAATTGGAAAATATAAACTTTGGTTTTGAGTTGTTGTGGCATCTGTATATAGCCTTAGCCTGTCCTTCTTGTGATTATTTACCTATATGACATAGGCTAAACACGCACGGTTTCCCTGGACATTTCTAAAATACAACTAATTATTATTGGCTTAACGTAATCATTTAGCGTAAGGCAAAACACGGTTTGGACGATGGCTTTATGATGTACCGAGTGAACAAAATTAAGTTCTAATGAACATTTTGCTAATGTTCCCATTAAATTATGAAAATAATGTTGTTGTTATGCGAACTTTAAGGAAACATTCCATTTTATCATCTTGCAAACATTATGGGAACATTACTTTGAAAGTTCTGAATATTCTAATATTTCCGAAAACAAATGTCCAACAACATTTCAGAAGTAAAACGTTCCATGAACAATGTTTTTGAGAACTCTGAGAGAACCTTATTCAAAGCTCTGAGAACGTTCCTTGTTTTTTGGGGTACTCAGTCATCATTCAAATTTTGTTTGTTTTGAACAAAAAAAGTTACATAGTGTGGTTTTAACTACATAAACTACTATATATGTACCTCATAAACCGTATTTCTGTTCCACTCAATGTTTTGTAGAGACAAAGCACTAAAGCCGTTTACCGTATTGTACTTATTATAGTCAATGTCGGATGGTGTTACACTAAAAGACAATGGGGAAAGCTCCCTGAGTCGAGTATTTTAGTATTTGCGCACAGGAAGTTCTCATATGTGAAACAGCCCTCCCTCTCAACCACGCATACATACAGACACACATATGAAACAGTAGCTGAAGACAGAGCTGTGGTTTCTGAGCAGAATGTCACACCTGCTGGACTTTGATGCAGCGCCTCCATATTACTATTAGTAGTGTGGTATAGGAATATTCTACTCAAAGAGACCTGTGGTCAGAATCCTGCGCTAAAAGCTAGCAGAAGTGTCACATGCATCAGAATGCAGCTTCTAATTGTGACGGTGGTTTTGAAAAGAGACACGAAATAGATTGATGTAGAGGTAGACGCTCAGGCTTTTTAACGTGCGAGGATTTTTTCTTGAACTATGGTTGCTTTTATGTCCCAGGGCTTGATTCTTGCATAAACATTATTTCTTTTTCAAAAGGTCAAAAGGTCACATTAAAATGGTCTTTGAAATGCTTTTATTTATTTTGTGTAAAATAAATAAAAATTTAAATGATGCAAAACATTTGACTGTGTGTATTTCGGATACATAAATGCTAGCTATACGAAATCAGCCTTAGCAAAACATTCAAAGCCATCACCTCAAGACAAGCTCACACTTATCAGTAAAATGTGTTTCCATACAGGTGGCAAGCACAGATAGCGATTAAATGTTGTCTGAAAAGGAAAACTTCTCCTTTCAGTGAGTGACAGAGAGAACGGGAGAGAGAAACTGAAAATATAATTTCAACCACATCTTGTTTTTCACTTCCCATATGACTCTGAAGGTCTGGGCTACTCAATGTTTTCTCATGGCAACCTGAGCAAGGCCTTGGAGATGAAGACTCCGCCCCCTCTGAATATGACCAGTGACGGACGTCGCATTGATGCTCACAGCGGACTGTGTGGAACCCGCAGCAATTTGGCCAATGCAGTGAGAGAGTCTACAAAAGTACTCACTTGTACACAGAAATGACTGTATTGTTGTCACTATACATAACTTCATATGTCACTGTATATAACTTTAGTACAGTGGAAGAGGCAACTTTATCTTAGGGGACATTTCCTGGTAACTCCTTTTTATTTATTTTGTGTAAATAAATCATTAATAAACATTATAAAATGCTTAATAATGCAGTTGCTCATATACATTCAAATGTAATTATTTATGAAAAATTAATATTTGTCATATAATTATATTATATTATAGACCTTTCATAATATAGCATAATGTCGTATTAATTTGTAATATTAATAATTTATAAAATTGATATGACAAATAGTATTATATTATATTATAGACCTTTCATAATATAGCATAATGTAGTATTAATTTGTAATATTAATATTTGTCATATCAATTTTATAAATTATGATATTATATTTAAATGTACACTAAATAACAATGTAATAATAATTTATTAAATTATATTATATCATAAATGCATTACAAAATAATTTTAATGTTTGTCATCAATTTTATAAATATATTATATTATAGACATTTCATAATATAGCATAATGTAGTATTAATTTGTAATATTAATATTTGTCATATGATTATATTATATTATAATTTATATTATATTATATTATATTATAGACCTTTCATAATATAGCATAATGTCGTATTAATTTGTAATATTAATATTTGTCATATCAATTTTATAAATTATTATATTATATTATATCCACTAAATAACAATGCAATAATAATTTATTAAATTATATTATATCATAAATGCATTACAAAATATATATATTATATAATTATATAATATTATCTAAATGTTTAATAATATTTTTACATCAATTTTATAAATTATTATAATATAATATAATATAATATAATATAATTAATAAAATATAATGATATACTTTATGCTGTCATTTTAATAAACTAATATTGTTTGTACTTTTGTTTCCATCTAGAGAGCATTGTATCAGAGTATGCATGCTGGGGGCCACATGATGGCAATGGGGAAGACAGGCTTACTGGGGCACAATCTGGGCAACTACGGGGCCTCAGGTGGGGGCCCAATCTTTATTCAGAGCACAGTCTGGAAAATGATAATACAGTAACAAAACTACTGTTAATACTGTTAAAAGGAAGCATTAACGGTCACGTTCTGTCTTAGAATACAGCCACCCGAGTTACACTGTAGGCTTTCAGCGCAATTCTATGAATACCTGGCAACCTGTGTCTCACCAGGAGGCTCACCAGTCCATGATCAGCTCTGGGTGAGACTTTTTTCTTTTTTATATATATATATATATATATATATATATAATATATATATTACACATATTATTTATACACGACATAATAAAACAGTATTAGTATATAAAATAAATTTATTTTTAATGTTTTAAATTATTTTAAATAATTTAGATTTTAATTTATTATGTTATTTAATTTTTAATTTATAATTATTTATTACAAGTATTTCTGACACTCTGCACGTCATGTTCTTGTCACTGTCCACAGGATGGCATCAGGAGGAAGCTGCTCGTACCCTTCGCAGTGCTCTTCCCCTTCCTCGCCACCACACCACTCTCTCAACCTGAGCATCAAATCAGAGCGCACCTCTCCTGAGCACATGCTCTCAGCCACACCCCCCAGCCATCACATGCTGCAGCACTCACCAATGGAAGAGCCCAAAGAGACCTCGGAGGAATACACAGCTATGGAGAGGGACGGGATACAGAAGGGCCCTTATTCCAGCCAGCCTGGTCCAAACAGAGACTCCGGAGAGGGGAAAAGCAATCAGCCTCTGAAACAACATGACATCAGTAATGAATGGATAAGATAATTGCCCCATCTTAAATTCTTTTTTTTTTTTAATTGGGAGATGCAATCTTCACGTTAAAAAGAAACATGCATTATATTTGTTTTACTTAACAGGCGATGCATCACATTTTCTTTCCCAGCTATTTTTAGAATTTAAATATACATGCAGTAATTCAGATGTAAAAAAGGTAAAGTAAAAAAAGGTAATATTATCACTCACCAGAGCAACATTCAAAAATCAGCTCTGACCCTGTTTAAAAAGGGGATTTCTGTTTTTCCCCACATAGTGTAAATTACTGTGGAGCCAAAAATGATTTTCATGTAAATGATCTTCACTCGGAACGGACTGCTTTTCTACTTTTAAAGTTTTTTTTTTTTTTTAAATGAGAAAACAATGTTGTCTTGCTAATTTTTTTGCTAATTTGCATTATTTCTAGCATTACCTATATATGACATAATATTTTATTTCCTATGCTTGTTTTTTCACTTGTACCTGTGTTATTTTGTGCGAATGCTGCATACCACCATGTACCATCCTGAAGTATTGTCAGTTGAAGTTTGTTGCAATGTCCACAAGAGGGCTGCACATAACTATATCAGGCATCTGAATGCTTCTTGTTGACGTTAGACATTGTAGCCTACCCTTTATTTTATAATTAAAGAATTTCATTTGTACATCTTGAGTAGTATGTCATACATTTATCAACGCATATGAGTATGTAAGAGCATCATTTGCCAGCACTTTCTTATACTTAAATCAGTGGTTCATGCACTTGGGGGCCACTAGAGGGCCTCACTGAACTAAAAGATAAAGATTTTTTATAATAGGCCCAAGTTATCATTAAATAATTTACCTCTATTAAATGCTAGAACACACAGGATTGGTTACTAGGCTGTTACTATCGACTATGCTGTATTGACCAATAAGCATTTGTTTTATTAGTACGTAATGAGGCGATGATAATGAGGTAAATTTGGGCATTTCTCATGGTAGTTGGCATGAAGTAGTTACTGTAATTTTACTTATGTGGTCCTCAAGACAAGGAAAATGAGGTAGAAGTACAATGAAAGTATTTAAAGTAATTTCAGGATGTTTCCTATGATTTTAAATGATCAGAATACATCTATGACAAAGGGTTCTAAAAATATGGTTTCTTATTAAAAAAAAAATTCAGATTTAACTTAAATTCATTGTCTTATGGTGGGGTAAGTTAAAACTCTGGCTCAGTTTACCCCACATCATTTGGCTCACTTTGCCCCATAGCTGCCATTTTAGGAAACGCTAGCTAGCTTACCAATTCAGAATAATATTTAGCTAAATGACTTGCATGGTTTTATACGTTGCTAAATCACCTATATGCATCATAAATAGTTTTAGACCTGGATAAATTTGCTTTGATGAAACAGCCATTACATCTGTTATGTTAAAAATTCTTTTTAAGTTTTTATAGTAAATAAGCGACTTCCACTCCTCCAATGTGCATCTCGTTTTTAGTCTGGCAGAAATGATGGGTGGGTGGTTCTAAAATATATGGTCACATGACAATAAAATGGTACGGTTGCCAGGATACAGGGGGTGGATCAACTTTCCCACTGGCTCATCTTACCCCACTCTCCCCTATTAACCTTGACATGATGAAACAAGGTTGTGAGAGACAGTTTTGTACAGTCATGAATCACTTTTACTTTTCACAAAACTATGTTTTCCGGAGTTTTGCCCACTGTAAATAAGTTAGAAAGACGTATTTTTAATGTTTATTTGACTTAAAGAAATCAAGGTAAAACTATTAAATCCTACTACATTGGCCTCGTTTTTAAATTAAGTAGTCCAATGGCGTAAAATGTATTAACGTTACTGTTTGAAACCACATTTTTAACAATTTGAAAAGGCATATTTTTAATATTTAAAGGGTTAGTTTAACAAAAAACTGAAAATTGTCATTTATTACTTACCCTCATGCCGTTCCACACCAGTAAGACCTTCATTAATCTTTGAAACACATATTAAGATATTTTACTTGAAATCCGATGGCTCCGTGAGGCCTCTATAGAAAGCAATGTCACTTCCTCTCTCAAGATCCATAAAGGTACTAAAAACATATTTAAATCGGTTCATGTGAGTACAGTGGTTCAATATTAATATTATAAAGGCATGAGAATATTTTTGGAGCGCCAAAAATAACAAAATAACGACTTATTTAGTGATGGCCGATTTCAAAACAATGCTTCATGAAGCATCAGAGCACAGCGAATCAGTTTGTCGAATCTGCTGTTCGGAGCGCCAAAGTCACGTGATTTCAGCCGTTGGCAGTTTGAAACGCGATCCGAATCATGATTCGACACACTGATTCACTTGTGCTCCAAAGCTTCATGAAGCTGTTTTGAAATCGGTCATCACTAAATAAGTTGTTATTTTGTTATTTTTGGCGCTCCAAAAATATTCTCGTCGCTTTATAATATTAATATTGAACCACTGTACTGACATGAACTGATTTAAATATGTTTTTAGTACCTTTATGGATCTTGAGAGAGAAAATGACATTGCTTCCTATGGAGGCCTCACTGAGGCATCGGATTTTAACTAAAATATCTTAATTTGTGTTCTGAAGATTAACGAAGGTCTTACGGGTGTGGAACGGCATGAGGCGGGTAAGTAATAAATGACAGAATTTTCATTTTTGGGTGAACTAACCCTTTTAAGTATTGATAGGACTGTACAGGCGTGGCCAAAATGTTGGCGGTGACAAATTCTGTGTTTCACGAAGTTTGCTGCTTCAGTAGGCCTACAGTAAATGTTGTAGATTATTTTTTTCAAGTTTCTATTGTATACTGGAAAACAATGATACACATTTCATAAGTTTTGAAGGTTTTTATTGGCAAAAACTACGGTGGCCGAGAGAGCTCAACGCGCTGCAAATAAAGAAAACATCTTCATCAGTTTGACAACACATATGCGCTGCAAACTCCACAACACTTACAAATAGTGAAACGCGCTGCAAATAAAGAAAACATCTTCATCAGTTTGACAACACATATGCGCTGCAAACTCCACAACACTTACAAAAAGAAAAACGCGCTGCAAATAAAGAAAACATCTTCATCAGTTTGACAACACATATGCGCTGCAAACTCCACAACACTTACAAAAAGAAAAACGCGTTGCAAATAAAGAGAACATCTTCATCAGTTTGACAACACATATGCGCTGCAAACTCCACAACACTTACAAATAGTGAAACGCGCTGCAAATAAAGAAAACATCTTCATCAGTTTGACAACACATATGCGCTGCAAACTCCACAACACTTACAAATAGTGAAACGCGCTGCAAATAAAGAAAACATCTTCATCAGTTTGACAACACACATGCGCTGCAAACTCCACAACACTTACAAATAGTGAAACGCGCTGCAAATAAAGATTATTGTCAAACTGATGAAGATGTTTTCTTTATTTGCAGCGCGTTTCACCATTTGTAAGTGTTGTGGAGTTTGCAGCGCATGTGTTGTCAAACTGATGAAGATGTTTTCTTTATTTGCAGCGCGTTTCACCATTTGTAAGTGTTGTGGAGTTTGCAGCGCATGTGTTGTCAAACTGATGAAGATGTTTTCTTTATTTGCAGCGCGTTTCACTATTTGTAAGTGTTGTGGAGTTTGCAGCGCATGTGTTGTCAAACTGATGAAGATGTTTTCTCATTTGCAGCGCGTTGAGCTCTCTCGGCCACCGTAAAAAACAGTCAATATATGCAGAGTGTCAAAATTTACAGTGTTGACCCTTCTTCATAACCTCTGCATTTCGCTCTGGAATGCTGGATCAGCATCTTGACTGATGGCGATCCATTCTTGCCTTATTAGTGCTCGGAGTTGATTACATTTTAGGGACTTCTGTCCACTCGCCTTTTGAGGACTAACCACAGATTCTCTGTGGGATTAAGATCCAGGGAGTTGCCTGGTCACAAATCCAAAAATTACAATGTACTGATCTCCAAGCCACTTCTTTATCACTCTTGCCTTGTGACATGATGCTGCATCATGCTGGAAAATGCACAAATCATCACCATATGCCTCTGGATCATTGGGAGAAGTTGCTCTTACAGGATGTTTTGATACCATTCTTCACTCATTTTATAGCAAACAGTCCGCAATCAGAATGATTTCATGTGCTGATGATATGATTAGTGAAATGATGCTAGCTAGTTATTTTGTGCCAGGGCCAAAAGAAAAGTAAAATTTGGGTTTTTGGGATTAAAGTTCATTTTTTGGGCACATGCAGCTTCATGCTATTTTAAAATGCATCTCACAATGTGAATCAGCACAACAACTGGAGCAGCACACTTTGCAAAACACAAATTTTGTCACTGCCAAAACTCTTCACCATGACTATGTTTATCCCTAGCCTCATTTGCAAATTAAATATGGTGTAAAGTGTATATAAAACCAGTTTTGCCAACTGAAAACAATTAAAAAATATATAAATAAATATTTTTTATGTTTAATTGACTTAACAAAGTCAAGATAACACCAATTAAATGGACCTTTAACATATGTTTATCCCTCGCAGCCTCATTTTCAAATGGCAGGAAGTGTATTGCGGTCAAAAAAAAAAAAAACGCTTGACGTTTTTTAAAAGGCTTTTTTAGTGTAATGTTGAAAGACTGTTTAGGCCTAAATCCTCAATAGACAC
Source organism: Chanodichthys erythropterus (assembly GCF_024489055.1). Taxonomy (NCBI): domain Eukaryota; kingdom Metazoa; phylum Chordata; class Actinopteri; order Cypriniformes; family Xenocyprididae; genus Chanodichthys; species Chanodichthys erythropterus. The sequence continues at coordinate 13,602,996 of NC_090230.1, forward strand.
ATGAATAGCAAGAAATGAACATCATCTCCACAATGCTGAAGCTCTTCAAAACAGACAGAACGAGTGTGTTATCAGATATTCAAGCTGATGTTATGTCTGTCAGATCACTTCTGTTACTATATACAACACTGATTATAATCACCATTAAAACGATCAAACGAACACTTCCACTATTTCTACACACAATTATATTCAAATCCCATTTCTCAGACACCCATCCACACCATCTTGAACCCCTTGAGCTATTAAAAAACAGAAAATTGGCTGAAATTACCCATCTCGCCATCTCGTCAGCACACCCTACTCTACCACATTTGAAAAGAGGGCTACAGAGGTCACGTCTGGGCAGGTCTCGGGGGGCCGATGGGGCGAGTCTGTGGGGCACGTCTGAATGGTCCTCTGTCCAGTCCCTATAGCAACAGCCAGGGCTGCAGTGGGTCTCAGACTGGGCCTCCTGACAGATGCACATAATTAATGTGATTATATAGATATGTCAACCCCGTCACCCTCCACTTCATTAAGCCAGACACGGCCTCCAGACGTGTCATCAGCCAACCCGACGTGGGAAAAAATATCCGTCTGAGTTCAAGATGAGACGTTATTGGGACAGCACGGGGCTGGTGGCGAGACAGAGGATATAGACACAAATGCACAAGGCGATTAATGGTGCATTTATGCCTGAAATATCCCCCCAATAATGCGTATGTAAAGAAATGAAAATTTGACAAGGTTTACACACAACCAATTTTTTAGTTTACTTTTTTAGATGTATCATAATAAAAATTATTTAATGAAGAAATATCAGTCCATAGGTTTGAATTCAGAAAAGAAATATATGAAGTTTATGTTGTCATAAACATCTTAAACCCAGTCATATTCTTACATACCAGCTAATAAACTAGTCAGACATGTGACCATCTGACCCTTAGAATGGGACGTTGTCCGTTCTGACTGTGGAAGTCACATTTTATCAGCCATTAATCATGTCATCTTTCAGACACAAAACTATAGGCCTGAGCAAACCAAAGCAGGAATATGGGTTCTGATGCCAGCAGGACAATTTTAATAATTATAATAATAATAATAATAATAATAATGATTTTATATATATATATATATATATTAGGGGTGTCAAAATTAATCGTTTCTACGGTGCATCGCGATGCAGACGAGGACGATTCGGTTTCGGTTCAGTAATAGCCCATAACCGGTTATAATGTACTGACGCATTTCTGACGTCAGCACCGCGTGCTTAGTCGCGGCATACAAATGGCAGAGGGAGGCGAAACGCCTGAGCGTGCAATAAAAAATGCTCCAACCACTTTAAAAGCCGACATTTCGGCACATTTCGGCTTTTATCAACAACACGGTAAGCCCGACCTTGACAAGACACACGCTGTGTGCAAATCATGTCACGCAAAAATAAAATATGCAGGGGGTAATACTAATACCACCAACATGAGAAACCACGTCAGTCGTTTTCACCCCGAGCTGCAAACGCCTGTCAGTGCCATTGTGGATCCAGCTCAGCCAAAAATTGATCAACTTATATCAACGTTGCCGCCAAACTCAGTGAGAGGGCAGAGAATTACCAGAGCAGTGGCATCTTTTATTGCAAAGGATATACGGCCCTTTTCTGTAGTGGAAAACCTGAAAACCTGCTGAAGTGCAGATTTAGTTTTTTGTATATTGATTATATTCAAGTAGGTTTGGCCTCTTGTTTATTTTGGTTTGTAATTTAATTTCATGTTTATACATTTGTCAATATTTAAATGTTTTACAAGAAAGTACACTGCACTATATAAGTATTTAAGTACACTCCCTGCATTATGCACTTTTAGTACTTACATTTGTGTGTTCTAATCTAATGCTGCTGTTGTGTTCTGTGCCCAGACTTGAGTTTTATTTGATGTTTGATACATTCAAGAAGCGTGTTTCAGGTAAAATTAAGGGTTCAGTTCATATATCTGACTGCTTGTATTTATTGACAAAATTGTATACATGTGAAGCAAAATTGAAAAATAAGGATGCAGTGCATCATCAATGCATCGTGATGCATCGAGATAATCGAATCGAACTGAATCGATCACTTGATAATCGTAATCGAACCGAACCAGTGTAGGTTCACACCTCTAATATATATATATATATATAATATCATAAGTGATATATAATTGTTCATGAAGGCTGGAAGTGAAAAACGCCTTATATTCAGGTGTTATTAGGCAGGTTTTCTTTTACAGATAAAATGAGCCAAAAAAGAGATTTAACTCAGACTGAAAAGTCAAAAATTATTAATTGCCCATGAGAAGAGAAGAATTAAGTGTGAAACCATCAGGAACACTTTAGGCTCCAGCACCACCATTTTCCAGAAGTGCAAAGCTACCTGGAGTCTCCAGAAGTGCAAGGTGTCAGGATCTCAGAGACTTGGGATAGGTAAAGAATACTGAAAAATGACCCCCTCTTAATAAGAATCACAAGCTGAAGTGTTGTAAAATACATGAAGACTGTTTTTATTGGCTTTTACAGACAGACAGATTGAGAGTGACTCCCGAAGGACCAGCACCACATCCTCTTGTACCCCTGTTTGAAGAATTTATCTTCCAGAATCTGGCAGGATGTTTTGGAAGTTCATTTTTTATTTTTAATCTCCAACCCTCAACGTTTTGCAGAGATGGGCTAAAATGAAGGTTGCAGCTCTGGAAAATGGTGGCGCTGGAGACTAAAGGGTTCCTGATGGTTTCACACTTAATTCTTCATCTTAATTCTTAATTCTTTTGCAGTTAACATGTGTCTTCTCTTCTCCATCTGTTTTTGTCTGACCCTGCTGACCCAATGAGCATATTGCTGTCCAGTGATCATGCTTTAACTTTGTAATTTCTAGTATTGCATTAGTATTGCGTCCTTCTCATGAGTATTTAATAATTTTTGACTTTTATGTCTGAGTTAAATCTCTTTTTGGCTCATTTTATCTGTACAAGAAAACCTGCCTAATAATTCTGCACACCTGAATATAAAGCGTTCTTCACTTCCAGCCTTCATGAACAATTATATATCACTTATAAATGATTAAATACAAAATTAGTAGTTATTAAGATTGATGTGGTTTGGAATTGAAAAAAAAAAAAAAGATCAGAAAATCAACTTGCCTAATAATTCTGCACATGGTGTATATGTGTATGTCATTATGGCATAGATTCCATTTTATCCCTTAAAATTGCATTTCATTCAAAAACATAAATATGTACATACATACATAAATATAATTATGTCTGAAAAAACGTGCTGTTTGCATGCCAGTTGAATGAGACCATGCACTGATATTAATTATTATAATAATTAATATTAGTTCTTAACATTGCAGATTTTTTTACTAGTGATAGACCAAACTATACAGAAGACTACACAAATTCTGTTTATTTTCATTTAGTACTATAGTTATGTACTACAATATGTTGTTTTTGAGTAACTATTTTAAAGAGTTCACCCAAAAATGAAAATTCTATCATTAATTACTCACCTTCATGTCGTTCTAAACCCCTAAGACATTCCCTCATCTTGAGATCACAAATGAAGGCATTTTAATGAAATCTGAGAGATTTCTGTCTCCCCATTCACAGTCTACGCAACTACCGCTTTGACGCTTCAAAAAAGTTCATAAGGAGATCATAAAAATAAATCCATATGAATTAAGCGGTCCACATTTTCTGAAGAGACACGATCACTTTATAAGATAAACATTTTAATTTAAGCTTTTATTCACATATAAACACTCATCAAGACAAATATCAGTGGCTCAAGCATGTTTTCTTGACTTATGAGTACCAATGAGGTTCATTCTCATGTCTTATGTAGCGCGTTTGAGCTTCCACAAGGTTTGTTTTCACGCATCTAGCATGTACGGTTGAGCTTTTGTCTATGTTCGCTGATCAATGTTTATATGTGAATAAAAGCCTAAATTCAATCTGTTCGTTATTATAAAGCGATCAAGTCTTTAAAAAAAATTTGGACTAAATTGCTCTTTATGAACTTTGAAGTGTAAAAGTGGTGTTGCGTAGACTGTCAATGAAGGACAGAAATCTCTCAAATTTCATTAAAATATCTCCATTTGTGTTCCGAAGATGAACGTAAGTCTTAGGGGTTTGGAAAGACATGAAGATGAGTAATTAATGACAGAATTTTGGGTGAACTAACCCTTTGTTTATTAAAAAAAAATAAAAAATCTTATCAATAAATCATGGGGGGGAAAAAGTGTAATGGAAAAACAAATAGTCATGTTTTAATTTTTTTAATTATCGTTTATTGTTTTGAATCAAATGAAAGTTGACATTAGAAAATGAATAAATAAATTGTTTCTAAAATGATATGAATCCCTGATGACTTCCTCTGATCGTATGAGTGAAGATCACAGGTAGCTAACCAAGTCAACAGAATAACAGCCAAACAAATTAAAAACCCATAGATGATTATTCACGAAACATATGGGCAAAATGATTAGGACTGCTATATGTTACATGTCATCAGCCATTTAGCAAACACAGTACATAAAACACACCATAACATTCTGTTAAATTCATCAAGGCATAAAATTAAATCAAATTTCATTTTTGAACTATCAAGTCCATTAATTACAGCGCTAAACTGTTTTACAGGTTTTCATTTGCACTTGACGATATTGTGCTGGTGAGAAACTATTTCGGACCACATCCCTGAGCTGCCAGGCCCTTAGAATTGCATCTCAATGAAATGATCACCACAACAGGGGACGCATGTGATTTGATTGAAGCCTTCTAAGGGTAAAAAGTTTTTACAAACAAACATGGTGTTTGACGGATTGTTGAAGAGCTGATGAAAATGATGATGAAAATCTAAACAGCTTACAGTTAACTAGCATCTTTGCTTTGATTGTACCTGTCAAAATTTTACACAAGGTACCGGCAAAATTAAGTCGGTTCAAATATGAGCGTTTGTTCCAAAGGCCAGCCTTCATCTTAGTGGTGCGTCAGATGTGTTTGCATGACTGTCTGTGTTGAGGCTGCGGTACCTTGAAGAATTGGATTCAGTGCACAGAGCTTCGTTTCAGGGCTCTTTTCAGTTGTGCATCAGATACTGGTGGAAATAGATGCCAAACAGGCTGCTAATGAGTTGACAGGCCGCGACCCACCATGTGAGAAAGGCAAAGACGCCCCTGAAGAAAAGGGGCGTGAGGACTCCACGCAAGGCATTGAACAGCTCGGTCAGGTGGGCTACGGTGGCCTGGACATCCTCCTCCATGTCTTCCATGTCCTCGTCGTCTTCCAGTCTTGGGGCTGGTGGAGGGGCGGTGGGGAGTATGGGAGCAGGGGTTATACCCGGAGTCTCTGCTCCAAGGCCCCATGAGAAGTCACCTGAGAGTTACATTGGAATTTTTTAACATTTTAAATATTTTTAAAGAAAATTATTGAAAAAAATCAAATAAATAAAAAAAAAATTAATAATAATTAAAAAAAATACAAATAATATATCATTATAAAATATAAAATAAATAGTTACGTATTAATAAATAAAGTATAATAAATTACTTTAATTTTAACTAAATAAAAATATTAAAATATAAAATAAATATAACAGTAAATATAAATAAAGTATTAAATAATCAATAATTAAAATAAATTAAAAGTATTTTTAAAAACATTTTCTAAACAAAATATTTAAAAATAAAGATTTACTCAAACTAAAATTTATGTCAAATTTACATTATTAAAAATTATTATCATTAATTATTACATTATTAATACTGTTGTTTAAAGGTAACTTTTTCCTCAAGATTAACAAAATGTAAATAATGGGTCAATACTTTTTTTCTCTCTCTCTTTTTTTTAATCTTTTCTGTTTTTTGTATTACTCCAGACATGTATGGTTATATGTACTCTTGTTTGTAAACTATACTCTGTTCTTGTTAATATTTATTTTTTAAAAAAATAATAATAATCAATACAGTCAATACACATTCACTCCTCCTTCCATTGATTATAAGTGTTTATATTTTAGACCTAGCGAGATGTTTTTCGTGGGAAACTTCATACATACAAATAAAGAAAGAAAAGTTGCTCCAGCTACTTTGCTTTTGCAGAGCAGAAAACTGCGTCTTCTCGACATGTATACACAACATGAACCGGATAAAGTGTTTGAGGAGGGTCAAAGTAGCCGTTGATCTCGGCCAGCCAATGAAGACCATAGGCGGGCATTATGCAAATGTGTTACCACGTTACATATGCAGGTCACAGAAGTGAGACTGGAATTCCTGATGACTCTCTTGAGTCGATTCTCTCTTTTAGGAGACAATAACTTTATCGTGCACTTTCGACTTTACAACTTTCCAGTTTGTTTATATTCACAGACAGCTACATTACACACTGCATGAAAGGTAATAATCGAAAAAGCACTTTAAACCTAGTAGTGACTCTTTTATGAGCAGTTAAACATATATAGTCAAGCAGAGCCAAAACACAACCAAAACAACGTTCTTCCGCAAAATGCATGCAGTTTTGTTTTTTAACCACTAAAGGGCCAATAGTGTACCCTTTAACTGCCAGTGAGAGTGTAGTGACCCACCTAAAGATTTGAGTGCCAAAGTTGAGAAAAGCACAAGCAGAATGGGTAAAACGTACTGGAGGGTGACCACAGTCAGGTAGCAGAAAATTCGGGTAACCTACATAAAAAGGTTTGAAAACAATACATCATATTTATTACATCATTAAAGTGAATTTATTGTAAACAATACTTTCCACTCTGTGATTTGTAATATTTCATATACATAAAACAGCGTTACTTCGCATTTCAAGCCCACCTTTCTCTGGATGTCAATGGCAGCGATACGCCCCGCCTCTTTCTTCATTTGCTCCACCCACTTCTGAGCGAGGTTGAGGTAGGCCTGCAGGTGGTAGCGTGTGAGCAGCAGCCGCAAAACACACAGAACCACGATAGTCCATAGACGTACCGAGTTAAAGGCAGAACTTGAAAGTCTGAAAAAAAAAAAAGGAATTATACACAAATATTTAAATTAAATAATTTAAAATATGTAATAAATAATATAAAAACAAAATACATAAATGGGGGAAGAATATTTTAAATATACCAAAAAGCATTAAAATACAAAATAAGTGATTAAAAATAAATAATTAAAATTTGCTCAACTTACAAAGTAACTGAGGTCTTTCCCATTGGGGCATTCTCTAGGAAGTCTCGAGCAATGGGTTTAATCCACATTACAATAATGACCAGTGGCGATAGAAAACTCATGTGCAAAAGGATCCTAAAAGGCAAAACAAGTTGTTGTGGCATATCAAAATGCAATGCTGTAATTTGTGTTCATGTTCAATTTTTATACAATGCAATATTGAGCGTCCTACTGAATGATTGGACGGTCTGCATTCATCTGAACGGCGTCTAGGTGAGTTTGGGCCAATCGCAGTCCAGGGAATGCAAGGAGAGCTCCAATAAAGGCACAAATGACAGCCAGCCCCAACTTCACTGATAGTTTGGTGAAGGGAACTCTGTTAAAATGTTAAAATATTGTCATACAGAAAAGGAATACAGAACAAGACTAATGTTGTCTAACCATTAATGTATAACTTACGACCACTCATAACCTTGCTGTTTGGCAAAGACCTCGAAATTGTCAAAAAGACTGGTAAATCCTACAAAAAAAAATGGATAAGGAAAAATTTCACTGCGACAGGTCAATAAATGTTCTTTCACTTCTAGAAATACAGGTCAGTTAACCACATACCGGGCTCAAGGCCAAACTCCAGGTAGTCCTCTCTTACTACAAGAACCAGCATCGCAATCAGCAGAGACAAGAAGCCGAAAGCAAGACACACAGAGCGCTCGCCGCCCTCCTCAGAGCGGAAGTAGTGGCTCATAAGAAGATGCAGCGTCCTCCTGAGAACGTCAGTCAAGGACAACAAGACTTTACAACAAGTTACATTCTTTTTTAGGATGAGGTAAGACACATCTGAATTTCTCAGGTAGCTTCAGGTCTGTTAAAGGGATAGTTCACCCAAAAGTGAAAATTTGATGTTTATCTGCTTACCCCCAGCGCATCCAAGATGTAGGTGACTTTGTTTCTTCAGTAGAACACAAATGATGATTTTTAACTCCAACCGTTGCCGTCTGTCAGTCAAATAAAGCGATTGAATAGGAACACTACAAATAAGAGTCAAATAACTGCGTTCAGCACTCGGCAGTGATGTCTCGCGCTGTCAGAGCGCAATCAGACCTCACTAAGCGAGTGCTGAACGCAGTTGGACATAGTGGTGTATTAGGAGGTAAAAATTATATAAATACTGTTCGTTTTCTCACAGAAACCAATCGTTTCGTGTCTTAGGACATGTGTCGTCACAAGCCGCAGGGTTTCATTTGGATTTGTCTATGCAAGTTTATTTGACTCTTATTGTTGGTGTTTCCATTCACTCGCATTATTTGATGGACAGACGGCAACGGTTGGAGTTAAGAATCATCATTTGTGTTCTACAGAGGAAACAAAGTCACCTACATCTTGGATGCACTGGGGGTAAGCAGAGAAACATCAAATTTTCATTTTTGGGTGAACTATCCCTTAAATCCAAAAGACTGCAGTGTTGGAGGATACAGGCAGAAGAAAACTGTCAGCACACACCAGATGGAAGCGATATTGACTTCCTTGCTGGCATCCACTACACTATAGTAGCCTTCGGTGAAGAGGTAGATCCCTGTGGCATAGACGGCGAAGTCAATCAGCCACTGGTACTCCACAAAGAACCGCAAAACTGTGAGGAACAGAAAAGGTTAAGATCATCCAAGGAGCAGAATCAGATCAAACTTAGTTGTAGCCGTTCAAAAACCCAGATGAAGACCTACCAAGTGCATCCAAGACATTTACAGGAGCACTCTCCAAGCGAAGATCGATGTCTTTCGGAACCGTGAGCGGCTTGGGTTCTCCGTGTCCGTTTTGTCTCCTGGAAACAGCAAGAGGTCAGGTTACTGAATCCCTTAACAGAAAAGTAACAGTGGCAACAGTTGAACTGAATCAAGCTTCACACCTGTCTCGCCTGCTGTTCTTAGGAATCTGCTTCCCTGCGAGGGCGCACAACTCGCCTTCAGATGGATGTTTGAACCTGAAAAGACTGAGAAAACCAACAGGCTGGGGTATTAGAAAGAACCGGATCTTTTCATGGAAAAGAAGTGCATTTATTACCTGCCGTTACACAAGAGCCAGCGCGCGAAGGAGAGATGTGGGGCCATTCTTTGCATTATGCTGACCGCCAGCAAGCTCACCACCAACTGAACCCCCATCAGAGCCTTAAAAGAGACAGACATATAGAGAATGTATACTGGTACAGAAAATAATGTTGTCTCATGCATTTACAGTTATTAAAAACAAATTAAAATTGCATTTACAATACTGATTTTACAATAGATGCCATGTCACGTTTATTAAAATAGCGCTTTAAACAATAGATTGTTTCAAAGCAGCTTCAAAGGGATAGACAGGAAAATAGTAATCAATGATGCAATTAAATTCTGCTGTCATTATTAAACTGAAGGCCATTCAATGTTGATTCAATTCAGTTCAATAACAGTGTCGATGTCAATTATGAAATGAAGTTGAATCAGCTGTAAAGCAGCTGGTGTCATCTTCCAGCTCAATTCAGTTTAAGTTTTGTTCACATCCAATAGTGTCAGTGCAGTCAAATATTACTGAATATTAATTTGTCAATGTCTGTGTGTGGAGGCATAGGGGAAGGTGTTCTGGAGAGTTAAAAATAGCAATGTGTTTTATTAAAGCACTTATATTAGTTACTCCAAACAAAATGTGTAAAGTGTAAAGCTGTAAAACTGGGACTACTGATGGGCGGATGAACATATGTTGTATTTGATTCCATGTAAACAGTCTTCTGGTACTCTTGCGTGTATCGAGTGAAAAATACTGTGTTGGCTTTATTGCACATTAAAGGAATTGAATTAAGTTTGCAATGACATGGTTAGTAAGTCATTTTATCACATTAGTCTCGCTTTAACATGTAAAATGTTTAAGTCTGGTGGCTTTTATACTTCCAAAAATAGTGTGTGTTTTACAGTTTTTTTTACAATTGCTTACACACTAAAATTAAAAATAACACAGTTACTGAAACCTTACACTCAAGGAGCAAAACCTCAGCCCAGATCTGCACAACTATAAGCACATTCTCAGCCTCACACTTTTTGCAAAACACTACACACATTGTTTTGCAGAACACTAAACACACTTCTCTACATTAGACACAGAAATCTAACATAATGTCACTTCTTTGTCATTTCAAGACACTGCTTTCCAAAAAAATACCACGCCTATGAACCAATTGATCAAACATGGCCGACAGGTGTTCAGACACTAAGGTGCTTAACTGTAAACTCAACAATCAGGTGCAAGTACTATAAAATGGCAAAAGGGGAGTTTATGTGTCTTCAACAAAATGGAAGGCAATGTTGCAGTAAGAGGTAGAGGGAGAAACATCACTGGCCACAGCTATTTTGAATGTCCCGGGACAACATGGTAGTAACATCACAATGTATGTTGCAATCACGCACCAATCGTGGTCCTCCACCAGCATGCCAACTTAGGCTCTTACAGCACGGCCCACATATTCACATTTTAGACAGACTACACAAAATCATCACAGCAGAAGACCAAATGAATGCAGAGCAGATGAGATACATTGTCATATGGGACAACGTAAATTTCCACCTATCTGCTCTGGTCCAAAACTCCAGTACATCCCACCATACTGTCCCTTCCTTAAACCCATTGAGGAGGTTTTTTTTTTTTTTTTGGCATGGAAGGTTTACAATCTCCAGCCCTATAATTTGTTACATTTATATAGCACTTTTCTGGGTACTCAAAGCGCTTTACATATATAGTTGGGGGAATCTCCTCAACCACCACCAATGTGCAGCATCCACCTGGCTGGTGCGACGGCAGCCATATTGCGCTAGAACGCCCACCACACACCAGCTTGGTGGAGAGGATGAAGCCAATCAGTATATGGGGATGATTAGGAGGCCATGATGGACAGAGGCCAATGGGCAAATCTGGCCAGGATGTAGGGGTTACACCCCTACTCTTTTCGAAGGACATCCTGGGATTTTTAACGACCACAGAGAGTTAGGACCTCGTTTTAACGTCTCATCCGAAGGACAACGTCTGTGATGTGGATGAAGTGCTATGGCCAGATCCAGCTAGGCCAAGAGATGAAGGTGTTTTTTCTATTTTTATTTTTATTTATTTTTTTCATTTAAAATCATGCTTTTGTTTTGTCTCCACAAATGTTTTTATTCATGTACTATATTGCATTTAAAATATGTTCCGATTTTCAGTGCAAAATGTAACCTTTGGAAAGGCATGGATGTATTGATTGCTTTTACAATGTGGTGAGAAATAAATATTTTCATGAATATGCAGTACTGATCTTGTGTGTGTTTTTTTTTTTTGTTTTGTTTTTTTACTCTAACAATATCTCTGAAAAAAATCAAACCGTTACCCAGACTAAATCATTAGAAAAGTATAAATTTACAAGTGTTTAAGATTGAGCACAGCAGTGTGTAAATGAATCAAACAGAATCAGAATGTATGAACCATGTGTGTTACAAAAGGTGTCAAAGTTGGGTTTTGTTAAATTAATGTAAAGTTTTTCATTTTGCAAAAGAACTGAAGTGTTCTGCTACTTGTGTGTGTGGATCTGTGAATTGTGTGTAGTGTTTTGACAAAATGAGCCTTGTTTTTAAAACTGTGCTTACTATAAAAAAAACTAACGTTTGTCATGGAGACGAGTCTTGCCCCATATAGTTCCATAGTAAAAGAACTACAGTAAATTTACAGTATTATTTACAGTATTTACTACAGTATTTTTGTTTACTTTACAAACTAAAATATTGGTCGAAATGGCCTTTTGTGTTAATAAACAGTATGTCACATGAGATTGCTAGTTTTGAACAGAGAAGATACCTTTTAACTCTGGTTCTGGTATATTTACAGCTCTTCACAGCGAAAGCTACTCGACTGTGGGCCTGTGCCAGTCACTCAAGAGGAGCACTGGAGCAATGCTGTCCAAGTGAGCAGGTGGTGGCACTGCAAACCCCCAAGACATGGGGAGGCATGGGTAACTTAGATAGCTAACATGCTACAGCTAACCATCCCATATAACACTAAAGAGCTACTATTGAGAGCTAAAACAAAGAAACGGTGCAATTGCAACGCCACAGTCACTTACACAAGTAAGACATGTTCAGTGGATCCATAACACCACTAACCAGCCTGCAAGCATGCGATCACTATGCTAACATGATTTCAGTACAGAAGATACAAAACAACAATCAACCGGATCAGTCGTGCGAGTCGATTTAACGGTTGAAAAAGTAAATATACTAACCATCTTCGTTTGGTGCGTTTAATGAATGAGTTTCTGTCCCATGTAGCAGCTCTCGTGGTGACACTTGAGTGTTCGAACAGCTGAAGGAGTATTTTGATGACGTATGCTACTATCGCTCGCTCTGATTGGGCAATGTAGAAGACGCATGAGAGCTATTTGATTGGTCCTCGTGATGGAACTGTAAATGTCGTTAGTTTTTCTCCAAGGACAGAAATAAAACTGTGGGAGGGTCAAGATGTGCAACGACCAACGACAAATGGAGAGCTGTTGTGGCAACACAAACCTTCATAGGCCTTAGTATTTATTTACCTTTCAAATGTGGATGATTATTCTATGATGACACCTCTATTTGTGATTAGCCACATGGGTTTGAATACTTTCTTTAGATGTTGGTATTTTGTATAAGGTTTCCCTAAAATGGAGTTTTCTGCAGTCAAATGTTCTTGTCAACCCAAATTTTACTGTGGGGAAATTCATAAACAGACAATATGTTAATGTTTATGAAATTTTATGGTGATCTTTAGCAGCAATATTTAAGATAGGATCATTGTGGATTTTATGTTTGCTACAGATGTGGGATGTCCAGCATGCTAACGGCTAACCCTGTAAATGAATCTTGCCCTCAGATATTTTTGATTCTTCATTAAGAATGTAAATGACTGATGCTATATTAATGCTAAATTGATCCCTTTTATTGTCAAAAATCATGTGTGTTGTATAGGGTTCTTGAGGTGTTATGGTTGTATGGTTCTTTGAAGATTAGATACAATTCTTGATGTTACATTACATGCAAGATCTTCATGCAAGGCTGGGTTTCCCAAAAGCATTGTAAGATCAAACCATTGGCACCACTGGTCTCTTCTTAGGCTTACAATGCTTTTGGGAAATACAGCCCAGATCAACATATCATTGGTTCTAGGAAGCAGATTAAAGGGTTAGTTCAACCAAAAATGAAAATAATGTCATTTATTAGTCACCCTCATGTTGTTCTCCACCCCTAAGACCTTTGTTCATCTTTGGAACACAAATTAAGATATTTTTGATTAAATCCGATGGCTCGGTGAAGCCTCTATAGACAGCAATGCCACTGTAACTCTCAAGATCCATAAAGGTACTAAACACATATTTAAAACAGTTCATGTGAGTTCAGTGGTTCTACCTTAATATTTCAAAACACTGCTTCGGAGCTTTGCGAATCGGATCAGTGATTCGGAGCGCCAAAGTCATGTAATTTCAGCAGTTTAGCCGTTTGATAGGTGATCTGAATCACTGATCCATTTCCAAAGCTCCGAAGCAGTGTTTTGAAATCGGCCCATCACTATATTGTTGAAAAGTCGTTATTTTGTTTTTTTTTGGTGCACAAAATAGTATTCTCATCATCGCTTTATAATATTAAGGTAGAACCACTGAACTCAGACGAACTGTTTTAAATGTGTTTTTAGTACCTTTATGGATCTTGAAAGAGGAAGTACCATTGCTGTCTATAGAGGCCTCACTGAGTCATCGGATTTAATCAAAAATATCTTAATTTGTGTTCCAAAGATTAATGAAGGTCTTACGGGTGTAGAACGACATGAGGGTGAGTAATTAATGACATTATTTTCATTTTTGGGTGAACTAACCCTTTAAAACCTAAAATAGCAGTCTGATTTTCTAAAGTATTACTAGCCTAAATAGATTTTTGAAACTTAAAATGTTCATACTATGATGCTTTTAAACAAACACTCCAATTAAAAGGAAGGAGATTTTTTTTCTTCCACATTTTTTTCCCTCAGTTCTCTACATCACTCTTAAATATAAAGGTAGTTTATTTGCATCGAAGGCTCCATGAAGAACCTTCAACATCCATGGGAACTTTCTATTGGACAAAAGGTTCTTTATAGTGGAAAAAGGTTTTCCTTGTACCAAGAAAAGAAATGGTTCCTTTTAAGAACTGTTGACTTAAAGATTCTTTTGGAGCCCAAAATGGTTCTTATATATTACTGCAAAACGCTCCTTTTGGAATCTTTATTTTTTAAGAGCGATGTGGTCATTTAAACATCCCAGAAACTGATCTGAAGATAATATAACATCAAAACATTACAAAGAACTAGCAAAACAAATACTTGATTGTAGTTTACATCTTGACATTAAAATCTTTTAATAAAAGATTAAACTTTAAAGCTTAGACATTTGCCATGGCCAATTGTTTAATGTGTTTGTGGGCAAAAGGACATCAATGCAAACAAAACCAGATTGTCTAAACCAAATAATATAAGAATAATTACAAAGGCATTTGCTCTAAAATCAAGTCATGAAACTTTGATTTATATTTGTTTATTTATATTTCAATGAACCAACATGTTATAACGTGTTAACTTATTGCACTTTTTTCAACTTTTTTTTTTTTTTTTTGAATTACTAAACGCCTTTTAATGAAGGATCCAACCAGTTGAACTGTTTTCGACTGAACGCACCCTGTAGGGCTGCATACGCACATGGCTTTCACGCGACTTGCATGACAATTGGTCACACGCATTGAGAGAGCTGAGATATGCGCTTGAACTTGACCTTCTGAATTGCGTTGCTGAAAGACATGAGTATGCCCCTTGCACTCTTCTTATATGTGCCAATCAGTCGTTAAGAATGATGTTCAATGCTCATTTCCATAAAATCCAGTCCGGCTCTAATTAAAGGACTGTGACATTCCGAGGCGAGTCTTTTCCCACGAAACAGCTAGTGTGGAAACATCTCTCCACAACGACAACAACTCTGGGTATGTAGTCGTGGAAACTCTTTTGAACTTGCTGGTTTTGGATTGGTACTAGCCGATTGTTTGTAATTAAGAAAATTCGCTAAACGTTTAATTGCTTCAATAGAGACAATATGTATGTATTCCAAAATATATAAATAGAAAATCCTTATATATAGGCTACTTTCATCTGATCGCATACGAAAAAAAAGGTTAATATATTTAGGCAATTTTTTTCATCCCGATTCGTAGAAATGGGTGTCGCATAAATGTTTTTTGCTTGAACGTTTTCTTCACTGCTTTGCTTTGAAAAAAAACTACCATCCTAACAAGCAACTAATATTTCTTCAACAATTTTGTGGACTTTGGGATAAACTTTATTCGTCCCTTTTGATTATTATAGGCAATTAGTATTTATTGAAGTGTTGCAGTGTCTTGGTAATCATTCATCCCAATTTTTTTTTTTTTTTTGCTTAGATTTGGTGTTTGACCTGTGACCTGGGGTCAAGCAAATATAATTTGAGCAAAGGGTCAAGTGCAACCTGTAAGACATGCCAGCACTGACGCCTGTTTTAGTGTCCGCGTCAAAACTCCTTTGTGCTTTGAGCAAAAGCGTGTAGATGAAATTATAATAGGCCTATTTATGTTGGTTGTTAAATGAGAGGAGAATTAACAACTTTCGTTTAGCATTACTGATTTGTTATTGAAATATTTTTACAGTACAATAAAAACCTTGTGGAGTCAGTTATAACTCTTAATGTAATGCATACATCAAACAATATTTTGTTCCCAATATATGTCATATTTTAAAAATATAGGCTGATAATTAGAAAGTGCTGATAATGATTATTACACAGAATAGCAACTTCATTTAACAATGTTACAATGACCCTCAAATATATTGTCACAAATTGTTTTATTGTGTCCGAATCGAATTATCAGTTTGATATTTATTTTGATTTCGGTTGTTTTCACCTCCATTTTAATGTTACTATGTGTTGTTCACAAAATTTCTGTCTGTTCATTGATTTTGTAGTTAATACATTTTAAAAATGTCATGATCAACAAATTTTCATGTCACTAGGCTCACAGACATGTCGTATATTATATTTAACTAAAATGATCATATAGCGTCATGAGCTTTTTTATGGTGCGTTTTCAGGAAAATCTTGTACTGCCACTTTTTTCAAACTTGGTTTATTTTTTAATGACATTACGCTTTACGCAGTTATTAGCCTTTTACCTTTAAAAAGATTAAAATCAGTCTTTCAAGTAAAACTTTAAACGGTATTTCGGGTTTAATAATCTGCTAGTACTTGTGCCTTATTTCCCTTTATTGTCCTTTCAAAATGTGGCGCCACACAGATCATGATATTATTATTTATAGCTATTCATTTGTTACAGTTACTGTAAAGAATAACAGACTTAGCCTATACTAAGCGATATGATCTAACTTGTGTTTTTCTTACTGACTTTAATTTAGTTCGTTGAGCAATCGTCAGAATTGTGTTTGTAATAACATAAAAATGACTTTAATTCATTTTAGTTTATCTAAATGATGACGCTGTACAGTTTCGCCAATGAGCATAATTTATTATAGGCTCAATTTTTAGGCTACACATTAATCGCAGCGATTAAATCCTGCTAATAAACGATTTGATGGTACAGTTAATTCATTTTTTTTTTTTTTTTTTTTTTTTTTTGTTTAATTATAAATTGTAACATTTGCTTTAAAGTGTAGCTATACTTAGACGCAATCTTAAAAATGCCATAGAATTTGGTTTAAACCTTTTTAAAATAGCCTATTTAGCTAATAACATTATTAAATCTTTGAATGTTTTAAAAACAAGTTAAAATATTATATGGGTATTTTGAGACGGTTGTGATTTACACAAACTGTCTCTTGACATGTAAACATGCATTATTGATAGGCCTTCGACGGAAAGCTCAGTCCTTTCATGATAATCGCACAGCCTATCTAAGTTGCGGCATCTTACCGATGGGTGTCGCTGTTTTCTATTTGTTTCAGTGACGACCTGTTAGTAATAGGACGAAATAAGATGCAGTATGAAAATAGATTTGATTGAAAAACGACAGTGTTTTTTTTCTCTCTGGCATAAAGATTAAAGGAATTAATAATGTCAATGCCTGGTGTATTGTGTGGATCAGATTAATTTCATTGTCTCTCTTTGAGTGGTGTCATTTTTAAAACTTGATTTGTCAAGATAAATAGGTTACCTGTATTTATATAAACTAACGTTATACAAACAGTTTACATGTTGTAATAAAATCCAAGCTTTAAAACGATCGTATGGGACATAGAAGTTAGCCGGTAAATTAATGCTTCTTTTTGTTCGCATTCTTTCTTTGCTGTTGTTCAACAGAAAGACTTTGATAAGACTGGCTGTTCTGATTCTAGCATAAAGCAAACAGAGTTTTTTCAAAGAAATTTCGGGGCACAAGGGCTATTAAGATTCCTCTATAGGCCTATTCAGCCCAATTCGTTTGGCGCCATTATCCGTCAACTAAAGAAAACCTTAAAGAAGCTTACAGTACACTAACGTTTTTGTGGTAGGTAAGCCTATATTTTTTTAATGATAAATATGTAGGCCTACTCGATTTCTGTCTGATACGGATACTGAAGGCGCTCTTCTGTTGCTATGGTTACCTCAAGCGACTTCTGTTCGTGAGTGGAAATTTTGCTCACTCTGGCTTATTTAATTTTAAGTTTTGTGATTTACTGAATTAGTCTACTGATACTCACCTCACCACAGCCACCTTTTCTTTTGACTCATAGGTAAGGTAACATTTTTGTTCCTCGTGAGGAAAACAGCTTATGAATCATACTAAGTTATGTTTTTTGAAAATGTAAAAGAGAGAGTTTTCTGTGATGGGGTTAGTGAATAACATGTACAGTAGGCTATGGTATTTCATTATATTAATTGAAAGGCCTCATAAAACTTGAAAACGTGTGTGTGTGTGTGTGTGTGTGTGTGTGTGTGTGTGTGTGTGTGTGTGTGTGTGTGTGTGTGTGTGTGTGTTTTGGAGGTATTATATTTATCTGATATCACCCGTATTAATCCCGTATTTCTAAAATAAATGAGGAAATGCACCAACAAAATGCGAGCGATGACACTACACGTACAAATTCTCCAGGTCTGTGACGTCAATACGCACACATACACGTTTAAACCTGAATCCCTTTCGGCTTCGGTGAATGGATGTCTGTCAGTCTCTCTCTCTCTCACACACACACCTCTATTTTGAAATTTCACTGACATCCCCTAAGCGGTAGAAGGAAATATGGATTGATAGCTACCCGAACTGTCTGCACAGTAATTTTACGCACGTGACGCTTCAAAGCAACAAGGCGCCAATGTCTAAACTGATAAATAAATGACACGAAAGTCTATTGGCCTGCACTGCACACACACACACTCTTCCTAGTTAGGGCGTGTGTGTGTGTGTGTGTGTGTGTGTGTGTGCTGTCAGTACAGGAATCTAAAGGTGTGAGCATGTGCAACTGCAGGTGTTGTAATGGTTTTAACAATTATAGATGTGCAATGAAATTGAAGGTTACGTTGGCTGTAAGCTTCGTATGCTGCTCTACCTAAAATCTGAGTTGATTTTATGAATAAGTTGCGTGTATTTCTTTGCGTATTCGCGGATAGAACGAAACCGACGAGCTCTGCCCATATGCCAACCCAAAATAAGATGGGCGTAACTCTAAATGGATCATGCACGCGGACTTTGGAACAATAACTCATCAATTCACAACGGGACGCCGTTTAAGCGCGAGCTGCTTGAGTTTCTGCACACGTCCACTCTTGGAGACCAACGACAGACTCGATCCCAGCAGTCCTCGGAATAGTAGCACTGGATACTTGGCAGGAAACTGGATAACAAGTTGTGCAGTTGAGCTAATAGAGCGTCAGATCACGCAAGCCAACGCCAATGGCTGTTTGTAACTAACTGACATCAATACTTTTTGTTTAGTGTTGCCCATTTAAGTGACGTAGGTGCGCGTTTAACGCAATTCTCGGGAATAGTTCATGGTTGTTCTTGTTTTCAACAAATGCATTGCTGCAAAGCATTTCCCCCCCACTTTTGCTTGTGGATTAGATCTTTTGGTGTAATGGATCACCCCAAGTTTGGTAAGTCAATATACTCATTTGTACTGACTTATCAAAAGTAATCAGTCACAATGTTTATCTTAACTGTAAAATGTTTATGTAAAAAAAAGTAATTTCAACGCGAAGAATGTAAAAAAAAATCTACAATAAAAACATGTTAAATTTTCATTTACAGTGAAAAATTATATATTACTAGCCTATAACAATTTAATAAAGTTATTTTTCCCCCTCGTTTCTTATCAGTTACGTACATTGGAGTGTTTTGTGCTGCATATGTTATTTGGTTAATGTTTACAACATCTTTAATGTCAAGTGCTATTGTGTTTTTTGTTTGTTTAGCTAATATTGTGCTCTATTTGTGTTTTCATTGGCAACAGCTGCCTTGCACTGTATCACATGTGCTGTTATCAAAAAACTTTACAGTAATTGACAGATTTTAGTATCTTAGAAATGTTTGTAAACTACCGTTAGAGTTTGAAACTGTAAAATATACCGTGAACAAAATGTCATATGTTTGTCATCATCACAGTAAAGTTAAGGTAATCACAGCTGCCAGTAAAATAAGCAAACAATTCACTGGGCAGTTTTGTTGAAATAACTAAAACAAGTTTTTATTCATAAAAAAGATTCATAAAATGTGTGCAGATTTCACATGTAATTATTTGCACACAGTCTAATTCTCGCGAAAAGGGAAAAAAAGGGAAAAAAGTTTCCATTTGTCAGAGTTAATGTGGCGTATTTTAACTAAATCATCTTTTGAGCGTTGTATGAAGTGATCATTAGGCGAGCCCGGGGAGCAAACAGTTGTGCGATTGTTAGAGGAGCCTGGGAAAATGTTCCGGGGTCCGGGAGGTGGAGTGTATTGACGCCAGACCCTCTTGTTAAGGGGACTTCTGTGCTCCCAGACGTTATTGTCATGATAATGAGCAGCCCGCACGTTGTTGAACTTGATGTTGACTTCTTTCTTTAGGGCTGAATTTTTTTCGGTCACTTGTTTGTGGGAAAATTTTCTCCGGAGCTACAGTGTGAAATTAATTAATCAGGCTTTTGGAGTGACCAACAATAGAGACCATGAGGATCCCTGGAACCCCACAAAAGGCCCCAAACGTTTTTTTTTCTGAACTGTATTCTACCCAGCCACAACAGACTGAAAGATAGTTGTAGTTTAATGTATATTTTTTTCATTGTAAGCTACACGTTATTATTATTACTACTACAGTTTTTAAAAGTATTATGTTCCTCTCTCTCTCTCTATGTGTGTGTGTGTGTGTTGTGTGTGTGTGTGAAGCACGTGCTTGTACGTTTTTACAGACTTTGTAAACTGGCAGACTCGCATACTGTAGTGTAAATGCTCTATAGAAAAACATTTTACTTTACATTTTCACAGTGTTGTTATGAGGCATGGTCAATTAAATAGCCTTATACTCATATTATAATTACATTATTGCAGCAATAGTTGCTTTTTTTTTATCAAACGTGAAGAAATGTAAATAATTGGAGAATGTCTCAAGCATTGTTTGTTCGTTGATTCTCATTACAACTTATGTTTCTCCAGGCACTCAGAGATGAGAGGTCTCCACTGTCTATACTAAAAGGTAAGAACTAAAACGATTTGACGGATAAAACAGGGACTTTATATATATATATATATATATATATATATATATATATATATATATATATATATATATATATATATGGTCTTATATATGTTATTTGCATCGACATTTAAGTACCTGAGTAATGAATTATTGAGTAAAAAGAATGAATTATAATGTTGAAACTTCATTCGTCTACTACAGAAGTGTTTAGCTGTAGAATTTTACTTAATAATTTAACGCGACCTTTAATATCTTAAAATAATAATAATAATAATTAAAAAATATATTTATATTACTGTTTATAAGACCGATTTCTGAGCTGATGCCAACAACACTTCTCAATGTATAAATGTGTTAAAAATTTGTAAAGCTAAATTGATTTTGTATGATTAATTTTTTTTTTTTTTTTTTGAAAACGAAATGTTCTCGTACTTACACGTTTTTTTTTATTTATTTATTTGTATTTTTATGTGATCTTTTTTGGATGTTGATGTTGAATAACGCAGCAGTTAACATGACAATTTTCATTAGCCAACTGTTACTATTCTAACTATTAACAAAGTCCTGAAATTAAGAGAATGTGAGCCTTTTGATGATGAAAATAAAAAGAATCACCTGTGTGAAAACGGTATGTCAAAATTACAAAGTTAACAAGATATTATTATGAAAGATATAAGGAACTCCAGCGGTCTTATAATCTGAACTTCAGCACCAAGGACAGGTCCCTTCTACCTGACTGAGCTTTTGTGTATCTCAAACTGCAATGCATGTTACAAAATACACCTCTTTGTAGTTTAATTCTCATCATTGCAATTTTTTAATGGCTATTTAGTAACTATAAAGTATAAAATGTATCTTCCTTAAATATGCTATATGCCATAAAAGAAAAGAACAAGAAAAGAACAGAAAATTATTTGTTTTAAAGATGCGATTTTTGCTTAAAATTGTGTTGTGTATGTGTTATGCAGGCCTGTATTCTGGGGTTACAGCCTATTTTTGAGCATGGTGGGAAGCGCATATTTGAAACAGGACATGACGCAAAAAGCGGGAGTGTCTGAATCCTGCGGAGGTGTGTGTGTGTGTGTGTGTGTGTGTGTGTGTGTGTGTGTGTGTGTGTGTGTGTGTGTGTGTGTGTGTGTGTGTGTGTGTGTGTGTGTGTGTGTGTGTGTGTGTCGGAGGGCGGGGGTTGAGAGAAGGTGCAAGACAGAGAGAGACTCTCACAGTGGCATTTACATGAATGCATATTATGTCGTTGTAAATTGTGTTTAATGATAAGCATTCAACAATAACAAAAAACGGACCATATTTGCCGTAGCTTACATTTTGTAATAGCAGGGCCTATTCTAATAGTTCGGTTGCAAAAATAAAAGGTAAGCTTTATTTAAGTAAAATTGGAAACTGAGACCTTTATGGAGTGTTTTAAATCATTAATTAGAATGAAACATTGTAAAAAAATAGATTTTGACTGTGATATAAGTGTAAGAGATAGCTCTTCGTTTGTTACATTATAACTGCACAAATGCAGCAACCTTAAACTAAAATCTCTAACATTTTAGCCTAAAATCATTGTTAAAGTTATACTGAAAATTACGCAGATTATTTAGCCTCATGAGAAATAAAATGGTTGTCAGTGGACAGATGTTTAAAAATCATCCTGGAAATGTAAAAAATAAATAAATAAATAAAAAACGCTCGTTGAAAATGTAATTCATTCTCTTCTTTCATAACAGCATGCTGACACTGTTATAACGGTCATGTTATTGACATGTAGGCCTATATTTAATGTTATATTTAAAATGAGGCATTCCCCCGCTGCGTTCTACTATCCGCTCTAATAGAGTAAAAAAAAACTTCCCTAGAGTCGAGACATTTTCATTTCATAATTCATTATACCTCAAATAGTTAACATTTAACTTTTAAATACTAACTGTAATTAACCTGTGGATTTCAGTAGTAAGATAGTAAGCCTATTATTTAGTGATATGAGTTTTTCTTAGTTTATCATTATCTGTTTTGATAAAGGCTCTCATTTCTCACATTTAAGCCACACGATTGTGTACATTATGTACAGATGTAGACGTAGCTTATATATATATATATATATATATATATATATATATATATATATATATATATATGTGTGTGTGTGTGTGTGTGTGTGTGTGTGTGTGTGTGTGTGTGTGTGTTGCTTTGATTTAAAGCAGACTCGAGTTTTTACATAGCCGAAAATAGCCGAAATATCAAGTTTATCGCTTTACGCTGTTTCTTAGTGCACACGAAATATTTTGCTTTCTTGTTGCAGAATGGACCAGCCCATTCTGTTTTATATGTAGCCACCGGGAGATCCCATTTTCAAATAACCTGGGGAATATATTTTAATGGAAAATAAGGATAGGCCAAGTGTGTGTGTGTGTCTGCGTGTGTGTGTTTCAGTCTGTCTGTCTGTCAGAGAGAGAGAGAGAGAGACAAAGAGGGAGAGACTCCATCTGCTTGTCTGCATCAATGCACATTTTTTAATGTTTATTTTTTGTATTTATTGAGAACGTATTTTATTAGATATTCACGCAAATATCTTTTATTTTGGTTATTTATGGCGCTTTAAGTCGTTGTATTTAAATTTGCATTAATCTGCATTAGAAGGATACAATTTCTGCCCTGCCTTCACATTTGATCCTTATTATAACGTCTAGTACTGTGTAACTTTTCTGCTCTCATGCCCTTTATACAGTAGGCTATATGATGTAGCTATATACGAGTTTTGTGTTTTTACATGGTGTTTAACGTTTTGCAAGCAACACCAATAAACGTTTTATTTGGCCACAAGTGCAGAATCACTGTATGTGTGGCACCTCATAAAGAATGCAGTGTGATATTCCGCCCCACGACACACAGACACTGGATTTAAATGTTTCTTCTTTTGTATTATATTGCGTTTATACACTACATATTAATACACAGATATCAGAGAATAAAATGGCAAATAAAACAACCTATACCGGCGGTTATAAATAAAGATGTTCGAGAAGATCAAATGAGATTTAAATGTTAGTTTAGTGTTGGTCATATGAATGTAACTTAAAAGATCTAAATGTTGATTTAACGTGTGTGTGTGTGTGTGTGTGTGTGTGTGTGTTAAAAACTTGATCCTGACTCAGTTTTAAGAGTTCATATGACGACAAATTGGCTTCCTGCATGTCGGTTACACCACGATGACTTTAATTTGGCAGACAAACAATTTTCAAAAACTAATATTCACTGCAAGAAATACTTATAATATATTTTGTAAAAATACTTTTCAATAACGTCAGCCTTATAATGGGATGTTTTTTACAGTCTTAAATCAGTTACACCACCTAGACATTAGATCCCCACAAAACATCAAAATGACTTAAATAAGTTAAATATGTTAAACGTAGAACACGTGTATTCAGCTCATTATTGGTATGAACTATATTTTGAATAGTTTATTAGAGTATGGTGCAGATATTAATATTTAGCTTAAGCATCAGTCTTCTGGATGCTGAGAGTATTGCTCGGTCACGGGCGCGTCCCCCGGGTGTTTCAGCCCTGCTCAGCCATGTGTATCAATAAGCATTAATGGTTAATGCTGGTGACATCACAGTTGTGTTGGCGGTGTGACCCCCGTGGCCCTGCCCAGAGGAGCCCCTCAGTTCAATCTTCTCCCGTCCAGTGCTGCTGCCGGAGCCTTGCGCTTCCTCATGCTTGGCTTTTGAGCTCTAAGATTTCACGACAAAGATTTTATTTTCGTTTTAGCGGCTTTACTTTAGCAAACAAATCACGGAGGCATCGAAAAGACATCCGTAAGCCCCGTAAACCTTGAGATTAACTTTTTTGTGAGTGTTGTCATTTGAATGAAATGGATGTTGGACGGTTTTGGAAAACGCTGGATGGGAAATTAAATTGTGAGTACCTATCTTTTTGTGACGTTAAACATGCTTTGTTTTGAGATGTATATTGCGTATTTCAAGCATAACTTCGTTTAAACCTGCTACCCAGGAGTTTCGTTTGTATTTTATGTGTCAAGTTGTATTTTATGTGTCAAATCAGTCGACAAATTCTTAGTCATACTACAGGCTAGCCTACTAAAACTTGCATAACAGCCTTAAAAATAACAAAAGTTCCACTAAGAACCAAAAAAAAATATGTTTAGTCTTGATGCCATTCTAGAGAAGAACCTTTGTAAGTTCTAAAGAGAACGTTTTATTCGCGAGTTGTTTAGAAAATAACAGTGTTCTGGTGCTTCATAGAACCCTGAAACCAAAACATTGATGTGAAGAACCTATAATGAAATTTTATAATTTACAACGACCTATATAACTCAAGAACAGCCAAAATGTTTGTTTGTTCTTTGCTGAAGCTAAGAAAGAACCATTAAATGTTTAGCTTTATTTATTTATTTCATTTGAGTTAGATGTATTTCCAGAAGGGGTTGCCTATTAGATGGATAGGCCTAGCGTTTTAATTCAGATCAAATCAAATGGGGTAGGACGGGTTGAAATGTAGAGAGAATTTTAGAGCACCTTTTAATATTTCATTTTACGAGATGAGCCATTTAAAAGGCCAGATGTAGATACCCAATGTAGGCCTGTTAATTACAGTGTAAATGCGTCCAGGAGGGTGTCGATAGCCTTCAGTACACGTAACTGTGCTGTAAAATATCCAAAAGATAATTTATGAGGTATATTTTTTCACTATTGTTTGAAATAAAATAGTAGTCTGCGCATGTAATTTTAAAGGAGTGCTTTGACAGCGTGCCATGGGTAAATGTCAACGCGCGTGGACTGCTTAGCCTAATTCCAACGACTCATCCGATCATTGAGCGTTTTTTGGAGGCGTATTTTGATTTTATAAAAATCCTAGGCTCCGACTTCGCTAGGCCAAATGCATAAAAGAACGTGTTTCACACACACTGTATACAATTGCAATGTGGTAGATGTCCAAATGCATGAAGTGCGCAATAGCTCCTAGACTACCAAATGCACATAATATGAGTGTATTTAGCCCACGTGTATGTGTGTGCGCGCGTGAAAGAGAGAGTGAGACTGTATCGGAGCTGCACACACGGCAGTGAATGCAATAGCTCCATGTGACCACAACAGAAGCTGCATCTGGCGTACGCGGCGGTCCCTTTAAGACACATGGGTTAGTTTTTCTCTTTGGTTATCTAGCTGTATGAGTTTATCTGATATCATAAAGCTAGAGAACCGAATGTATAAACTAATTCCAAAGACTTCGGAGAGCTTTGAATGGGAACGAGGCTGGAAAGCCGGAGGGATGTGGATGGTCGGGGTATGGGGAGACGGCGATGTCCGCTACAAAGAGCATCGAATCCGGTAGGCATGCAGTTGGCGCTGCGTTAATGCGTTTCAGTGGTCTGGAAGGATTGGAATGCCTAAAGCTATGTGGAATACATGGATTTTACGTGGAATCAGACTGCGGCTACATAGGGACGCGTTAGTACGCTGACAGTACAAGGGCTTGATAATAAGGCGGATACGGACTTCGCGTTCATTCTCAAGTGTGCTTGTGCTGGGCAACATTCCATCATAGACGTGATGATGATGTTGATGTATGAATTCTGGATGACAGGAATCGGTTCTTCGAGGTGTTTCAACCGATTGGTCGGATCTTCTGGGTCACGTGGTCCTCATATAATATGGGAAAGTCAAACCTCGGAGGTGTGTGGTTTGACACTCTTTGTGTCTAATTGTACTGCCTTAACTAGGAAATAATCCGTATGTGTGGCATATTATAGAATATGAACTATACAGTGTTCCCTATTTTATTCCATGAGGTAATTTTGACTACAAAAAGGGGTAAACGACTGACCTCGTCTTTGTACACCTGTCAAAA
Organism: Chanodichthys erythropterus; assembly: GCF_024489055.1. NCBI lineage: Eukaryota > Metazoa > Chordata > Actinopteri > Cypriniformes > Xenocyprididae > Chanodichthys > Chanodichthys erythropterus. The sequence goes on from NC_090230.1 coordinate 13,629,763, forward strand.
TGTGTATGCTTTGGAAGATATTTTAGCATTACATCCGACTAAGAGGATTATTGTGCTTAGTGGATGTTTCTTTTTCTTCACAATTTAGGTGCTGTTCTAAATGGGAAAATCATTCATGACGACATACTGTAGAAAATGTCAAGGAAACAAAATGTCAAGGCTACTTTAAACAGGCTGCTTATGACATCATTCTATGATACATGCAGTGCGCAAATGTGCCTTGTTTTAAAATGTGAGACTTTTTACGAAACTACTAGGCCTCTGATATGCACTCTAGCATTTATAGGCCTATCTGTCAGTTGTATAAGCTAGCTGTTGTTTTTGGTAATTTATGTCCCTGACTGGTTAGTGCTACATCACACACAGCCATTTTTGATCCTAGGATGTGATAATGATAAATGCAAGGCTAAAATGCATGTTAGTGAGTGATATGACAGCTATAGATGGATCTTTACACATAAAAGGCATTTTTCTTTGCACAAAAAGAAGTTCTTTGACACAATATTAGAGAATTGTAATCTCCATATTGAGTTTTTATATATATAAAATACCACAAAGGTGATGTTTACAATAGTTTTAGTTTTTAATGATGATCGTTATATGAAATCAGGAAACCGACCTCCGATTGCTTCTATAATTGCTGATTGCGTAAGCATTTTTTGTTTTGTTTTGCACAAATGTTGAAATTCATGGGGGTGGGCAGAGATATGTAATAGATGCATGACACAAATAGAGTCTGAGGTGCAGCGAGAGGCCTGTCTGAGAGGCGCCCCAGACATTTTCCCACATTAATATGTGTCTGGTCCTGCGTTAGGGGCCCCAGCAGATGGAGTCTTGTCTTAGCACCTGGCATACGCAGCACTGCTATTGTCTACATCTCATACTAATCTGAATTAAATGTAACCAACTCTGCATCCCAGTTTCACTACTGCAGATGAAACATATGAGGATAGATGCTGCAAACAGGGTTTTGTGGAGAAATTTGAGAATTTTTTAATGCATTGCCTTTATTTTGTTCTGATAGTATGTTCAAAGAGTCTACCATTTTTCAGATTTATTATCAACAATATGCATAATTCATTTTATGCTTCTGAGATTGTGTTTGTGAATTCAGTATAAGATAGATAACACAATGCTTATTTTATCTCTGCTATATGATGTCAAGATGCAGTTGTACTGAGGCCTTGAAATCAGCCACTGTGGTGTTTCGATTCTCTTTGGGTGTGAGAATGAAGATGTGGCTATCTTTTGAATGTGTTTTGGCTCAGTTTTGTAAGATGCATGCATTTGGGCTGCTAATTTACAGTCAGAAAAGTGGTAATAAAATGTATTTGTTTTGCCTTACTACTCTCTTTGGGAAAAATGCCCTTTTTAGGGCCCCTTTTTGGTGTAATTCTTTTGTGGTGTAGCAAAACTAGCTTGTAAATATAAGACAGACTAGGAGTATTTGTAAAAAATGATGGTAAATATCAGTATATTGTGCATATTGTATAATCTCTTTTGTTTCCTGGCATCTTGTTCGCTGCAGCAGTGGTGCTTCAGTGACAGTACTGGAGGAGTTATTTTTCTATTATTAAAATTGGTGTTAGTGACAAGTTGTATTTTTTTAAGCACACAGAACACATTATATTTAACCTAGCTTGTTTTTGTCATTTTGTTTGCAGTCCGCTCTCTGAATTTCATTCAAATAGATTAGGTTTCAAACAGGTACTGTTACTCACAATAAAATGGGACTTTTTATCTATTATTATTCCGTTTTCATTTTTACCTCAAAAAGCAAATGTCAATCATTTCTCCGCTGAACTTATGAATTCTGAGTTTGGTAGCTTAGCAACGGCCTCTGATCCAAGAAATGGAATGGGAACGAAAATCTTCCTTTATTTGCAGTCTTACATTGGCAGATTTAAACGGGCCCAATACAGTAGGCCTATATGAAAATATTTTACACAGACTAAGACTCGCTGGCTATTTTTTTTTTTTAAAGAGACTCGCTATCCATACTGTTGTATGTCCAAATTATGGAATAAAACCTCCGTTTATAATTATTTTAATTATTAATTGTATTTGAAGAAAATTTTATTAATTCACATACAGTTAAATGACGCCTCAAAACGAAATGAACTACCTACCTAGTCAGCACTTTTGTTCATCAACTCGCCCAAAACTGTTGTCTGCCTCGCGCCAAAACCCCTCAGGTGACTCCCGACTCGTCTGTGATGCCCAAAATTCCTGTCTAGCTGAACAGCTGACTAGATTAAATCACCACCAAAGAATTGCCGAAATTAACGATGACTGAATCGATTTTTTTTTCTCATTAGGTAGTTTAAATGTTGAAAATAGGCTACATATGAATTTATTTACAGAAGCTATCTATAAATGTATATTAGAAATAGCCGACCTATATTTTCATTTCAGGTTACTCAGGTCTCTCTAAAGTTTAGTCACGCGCTCTTTTTCTGTTAACCGTCAAAAGGGACTTTAAATTTAATCCCGCGCGAGTTTTGATAAAACTGACATGAACCAAATGAACTGAAGCGAGGAAGTTTTTTTTTATTATTAGCTATGTATATAGCCTACCGCTACCCACTTAAGTTTATTAGTCTGTTATGTGCTAAATTATTTTCGTTCTGTTTTAAAAAGCATTTACAAAGTTTTGTTTCTCATATATACAAGTCACGCATCGTTTCTCATTAATGTCAAACTTGAACTAAATGGACATATGGAAATTGGGACCTTGCACCCAGATTTAGGCTGCTACATTATATTTCTGATCAGAACATCAGTAAATGTTCACTCAAATAGTTAGAAATATAATTAAAATTTAAGGGAAAAAATAACGTAGGCTTTATTCTTTTCCTAAACACCCTGGAGTGCCTTCAGGGACCCTCTGTGGACATAGATTATTAATGCTGTCGTCACTAACAAATTTTAAATCTGCATTGCTTTTTAGTGGTTATGTAAGAAGATTTATCTAGGTTCCTATTGCATAATAAGCTTTTTCTATATCTATTTTCAAGCATGTCATATTATTTTTGAGTCCTACATGATTTGCCTGTCATTGTGTTCTGAATCATCATGCATGACAAAGAAAGTGATGTTGAACCTGAATTCAGGTGACCTTTTAAGTAAGCAGGTGGATGCATGTTTGAAAAAAAAAGGTGTTGGAAATGAGTTCACCTATTTATAAGTACACTTGAGTAGCTCTTGTGAATGATCATCAGTACAAAAGCCTCACAAAGATGAAGGATCAGCAAAATTCAAGCAAATTTTTAAATAAAATAATAACAGCATCATGTCAGCCAGAGCTAGATTAAAAATGCTTGTATTTCGGGGTGAATTCACTAAGATGTGTGATTCTGTGTTACAGGAAAAGAAAACTTCAGAAAGCAGTGATAAAACACGGAAATCAAGTGCCCACAGATTAGGTGAGTGATGAGGCATTGTCATACTCTCTGTGACCTTGACTTTCCTTCTGCATGAGGTTGCATGTTTAAGAGTAAAATATGTAACAGGTTCTTTCGCCATTGTTGCATACTACATAGGAGTACTAGTTTAGTTTATGTCCTTTATGGACAAGTATCAAATAAGCATATGCAATTAATAATTAAACCATCATAATGAATAACCATATGTTATGCATTTTTAGAAACTACGAGTAGATGACACATTTTTTTGTGATTTTTTTTTGTCCACATATTCAGTATTTATATCAAGGGAACATATTTCTTGAGATATTGTGGTGAACTGGCTTTCGCGTGACATCAAAACGGGTTTCTTTTTTCCCCCAAAAATGCTGGATGGCAAACATAGGAGGGATTACTATGGCAACAGTGTTTGCCCTTGCTCATTGGTGGTAAGGAGTAAAGCAGACTTATGTCACATGACTCTAGTCAGAGCCGTATCCTGCGAGGCATTGGCTTACATGTTCATTTCAAAGCTCAAATTTATGTTTATGTTTTACCCAGGAACAAGGAGACGGAGGCAAGCATAGGATGCGCTGTCTTTCATGTTCTCTCCCAGCAAGGACCAATATTTTGTTCACAGTTTAAAATTATTATTTAATATGATATATTATGATTTATTTTTATTTATAGAATACAAAAAAAAAAAAATCAATCTATGTATATTTTATATTTTCTGTTTTTGATTGTAATTGATTTTGATTAATTGATTGAACTACAAATATATTTAGCACCAGACCATCTTAAAGTTGAAATCAGTACAGGATCGAATTAAATATTTATGTTACTTTGATCGTAGCAGTTTATTTTATCGCCGTTTTGAACCATAGCGAGTGTGATGCTCACCTTTACGATCTTGACAGTATAGTGTTTTACTCATTCACTCACTCTTTCATCCAATTTGTTTCCACACTGTTGCCGGACAAGAGATGGGAAGGCCGTTTGTGTGATCTATATTTTAATTCTTTTGTTCAGAGCCTTATCCCTTTAAAATATCGCAGGAGTCCTGGCGGTGTGTGTGTATATAAGGTGTGCTCATGTGGAAAGGCTATGAGGGTGGTTCAGTCCTTCACCTTCCTAATTCCTTTCTTTCTCTCCTCCACCACCCCCCTCTCCTCCACCTAAAGCCTCTCTCTAACCCTCTTCAGACTCACACCCTCTCTCTTTCTCTCCCTTCACAATCTCAAGTCAGAGTTCAATGGCACTTTTTTCATTCTGTCCTTTTTTCCAGCCCCCCCTCCTCTCCCCAACTCTAGTGGGTTTTGCGAGATGGGGGGCAGGTACCTTCCCTCCCCCATGTGAACTTTAGCTGCAATTCTCCAGGCACACATGCATTGTGAAACACAGATTGAAAAAGAAATGAGCACCTTTTTTTCTCTTCTCTTGCCTTAACACAGAATTCTGAAACTCACCCACTCTCTCCCACGCAGTGTATTCAGTGCACTAACGCCGCCAAACAAGAAAGTAGCCTCGTTTTATGGCACTCTTGTGAAGGTAGTGTGGCGCAAGTCAGTCAGAAAGCAGTCCATTTAAGTACTAGAGTTCATATAATTTCATATTGTATCGTACAGAAGAAATACGGAATATATGGACTATGGAAGTCTTTTTACAGCTGAAGTACTTCCTTGAGATCTTTGACCCTTGACAGAGATAACTGTTGCATCTACTACTCCTCAAGGGAATGCACAAGATCTAGGCATCGAACAGAGTTACATGGCACCATCCATGTTGATAAACTTGACACCCTTCCACTAGCCCTTTTCAGCATTCATGTGTTAGCATACATTCCCCTAAAAAAGGTACAAAAGCTGACACTAGGGTGGTACCCTTTCAAAGGGAACTAATATGTACACTTTAGGTACTAATATGCACCCTTAAATAAGGTACAAATGTGTACCTTTTAAAAGGGTAATGCCCCAATATATTTCCCCCCTAAAAGTGTATGTTAACATGCTAATGATGGAAAGAGTTAGTGGAGGGGTGTCAAATTGCTCAAGAGAAAGATGAAGAGAAAGCAAGCAAGCAAGCGAGTCTCTTTTTCCCCCATTCTGTAAGCCAGAAAAACAGCCTGTGACATTGGCCTAGTTCTAGATCGCGATCGCCCAAAGGAAGAATTGAATTGCGGAATCAGAGACAGAGGATCAGAGGGGACTTAGCACCCTGTGGCTATGAGCCCCCTCGCTCCATACCAGCTAACCACCTTTGACCCTCATCCATGGCTGTTCCTTACTCTTCACGTACCCGGACGAGCCCCCACTTTTTATAGGGGAACTCAATTTCACACACGCAAGGTTCGATAGTTCAGTGAGAGGCAAAGTTTCTGAAATGATGCATGTAGGAGAGAGAAGAGGCAGCATATATAAACAAATTCTCTGCGCCACACGCTCGCACAAAAATCTATAGATTTCTCAAGATGTTCTGTCTGTTGACTTGCACTATTACCATTTGTAAATGCCACGGAAGATTACGCTGTTAGTGCAATGCTTTGAAAATGTATCAGGAATTATTGATATTCAGTTAGAAGGTGTATATATGCTGCACATGGACAGAGCCATTGTGATCAAATGTTTATGGGTAAACTTGGGATCAGAAAACCAGGAAATTACTAGTGCTTTAGATCAAGTCCACACAATTTCTCACTAAAATTATTATTATTGCTCATACTTATTATTTTCCTTTTTGTGCTACAGACATGAATGATACCTCAATATTTTATTGAGGAGATATTAGGGGTGTAACAATATATTGTGTCAAAATATATTGCAAGAAAAAAATGCAACAATATCGTATCGTGGATAGTGACAATATGTGTTGTGCATAGTTTACCAAAAATGAAAATTACTGTGTGAGAAAAAAAGTTTACAGAGTTTTAGTGTTAGTACTACATTAAACGACTATATACAATGTTGAATATAATGCATAATAATGCAATGGGGGAATATTTGTGGGTCCTGATAATGTCAAATGCTTATGTTACCAGTAAAAAGTGGCCTACATTATTTTAAATATATCTAGTCAGTGACAGAGTGCAAACATATTCATCTAAAATAAATCTGTGTTTCAGCGTTAGAATCATGAATATTTTTATTCTCATGTCAACCTGTGCATTGGGTTACCAACACCAAGTCCAAGCCAATTCATTTCCACCCCCAATGTAATACCAAATTTAGCATTTTAATCAACAGTAAATTTTTTGTTATCCTTTTACCATATATCTTGGAGTATCGCAATAATATTGTATCGTGAGTTCAGCATCGTAATATGTATCGAATCATGACATGAGGGTATCGTTACACCCCTAGGAGATATACTACCATTGAAAAGTCTGGGGTTAGTAAAAAAATGAATGAAAATACTTTTATTCAAAAAACATGGATGCATTAAATTGATCAAAAGTGACAGTGAAGACTTTTACATTGTTACAAAAGATTTCTATTTTTATTTTTTTTTTAAATGCTGTTCTTTTGGACTTTATATTCATCAAAGATCCAGAAAATAGGATTTTAATTATTTCAGTTTTTACAATTTCCACAAAAATGTTAAACAACTCTTTTCAACATTGATAATAATTAGCACCAAATCAGCATTTTAGAATGATTTCTGAAGAATCATGTGACAATGAACACTGGAGTAATGATGCTGAAAATCATCACAGGAATAAATTACATTTTAAAATATATTCAAATAAAAAAATAAAAAAAAAGAGTTTTTAATTTTTTATAATATTTTAAAATATTAGAAATTTTACTGTAACTTGAACTTTTCAAGCAATCAGATGATTTTGTTTAAGCCTGGCTGATGAAAACACAGGAAAAAAGTCCAAGGATTCGATAGGCAGAAGACCTCGAGCAGTTTTTTGGGGACAGAATATCATATAAACTTGTGGACTCTTTTGATGCCTAGTAACTACTCAGAACACCTTAGGAACCACCTAGCAATGCCATAGAAACCACTCAGAATGCTTGGCAAATACTGGGAAGTTATCAGACCAGCTCTAATACTGTGGCAGTTTTAGGGTTGACATGGGCAAACAATGCACATTTACTTCAGAAAACATAAAAATCTAGTTAAATGTCTCCAGTTGTGTGAAGTATCTTACTGGTGATTATACTAGCTATATTAGCATAACAATGCTGCGTTCATCAATAGAACAGCATTGCATCATAAATTTCGATTTCTTTAGTGAAGTGAATTCATGGCTAACAGTTTAAGCAACAATTTATTTTGAGATTTATGCAATGGTTTTCTCAGGCTAATGCTGTGAACCAAACCAAATTTTAGATATATTACTCATGGTAGCTTTCATTTGTTTGAAAGCCTCTGGTCTACAAAAAAAAAAAAAAAAAAGAAAACAGAAAATTCTTTATAGATTGGAATTCATATACAGAGCTCGAGAGCTTGCTTTGTAAGTTCATTTGAATTATACCCCCTGCATTATATGCTTTGATAGGAAATAAATCTCTTTAAATGAATGCGCTCGAGGGGCTTGCGTAAAGGGAGGGTTTTGTTGGTAGCGCTAGCATATGCTAACATAAATTAAAGCCTATGTTTCTCTGTACAAAACTGATTGATGTTTCTTACGGTTTAAAAGCTAAAAAAGCAACGTTTTCTTATAGTGGCTACTGTGTGCTGGCGACATGCAAAGCGGCTGCAGAAATTGGCTGATTTTCTCAAGAATAGAAAAGCTAGCCAAGCTGAGTAAGGCCTCTGTGACATTGCCATGCAAAACACTGCCTCAATAGTGAAGTGTATTTATGAAGATGAGGGTGGTGTGGGGGGAAAGGGAGAGAGGGAGGGAGGTTTAGTGGGGGACGTTATGAAAAGGCAGCAGGCTGCGAAGTGAATGGGACCGGCGGGGAGGGGGCCGGCAGGGTCCGCGCCTCCATTGGTTCAATGCAACGGCCAGAGCAGCTGTGAAAGGAGGTCTCCCCTTTTTCCCACGACCCAGCAATGGGGCAAAACAGTGGCCTGAGTCTGCCAGGGTCAAGTCACTTTGCTAATATATACACTGAGCTTGTGTACGCAGACAATGCATACACACAACTCATTTATTTGGTGTGTGCACACAGCCACCTTCAGACTGGGGAGACGGGGTGGGCAACGTGAAAAGACCCTGACTCTAATTTCGGTCACATTGAGGCCATTGTCTAGTTCTAGACCAACAGTCCTAGATTCTGAAAATTAACAAGCTAACCGGGACTTGGTCAATGCACACGCACAGGCATACACCTGCTGTTCAGAGATCAGTCCATTCCCCAAATATTGACAGATATTGACAGTTTTTATAATCATATATTTTTTGATCTTAAATGCATGGATATTCAGACAGATAGATGGATATTTGGAAATTCGCATGTTCAGATAGATAGACAGACAGACAGACAGACAGACAGATAGATAGATAGATAGATAGATAGATAGATAGATAGATAGATAGATAGATAGATAGATAGATAGATAGATAGATAGATAGATAGATAGATAGATAGATAGATAGATAGATAGATGGATGGATGGATGGATGGATGGATGGATGGATGGATGGATGGATGGATGGGCCGGGCCTATCAGCATGCTCAATCAGAGACATTTTTTTTAAAACAACCTTTCATAAGTTAATATTAATATCAACATTAATATTTCCAACTATTTTATCATTGAAGAAATTACACATGCTTCACCTTTAAGGCACTTTTTTTTTGTAAAATATGTTAAAATAATGAATAATGCTTTAAATGCTTTAAATTTAAAGGAAATTTATATCATGAATGCTAAAATTATAGCTAAAAATCTATTTTTAGTGTGCATCTTTTGTTGGTTTTCAGTGTGTTTTTGTTGAAATTTCAGTAAAATGCTTCTTAGTTTTAATTGCATGTTTGTTTTTCCATCTTCTGTAGAGCTCACTCGCCTGAATACACATTTATGGCCCTAAACATGCAGTCTATTAGCGGATATGGACCCTGCGTCTCTCACGGGTTCATCTTCAATAGGAAGTGCCATCTTGTTAAAGGCGTATTACAAACTCCACCACTGTGTCACAGTCTTTCTGCCTCTCCCCACCCACCTTGTGCCGTTTACACTCCTTTATGGTACATTTGTCCTGCCATTCTTTTGATAAACAAGCACAGGCGCTGGCATCGCCCCTCTCCTCTTGCCTCCCTCTCCTATTCAGAGGCTTCTGGAGTACAGCAAGACAAAGAAGAAACTCACTTAATTAGCTGAGCGAGAAGATGCATTGGGGCAATCACCCAGCACAATGAGGGAAACGTACAGCATGTTAATTCGGCGTGGGGTTGTAGCAAGCTTCCCGGGGCCCAGAATAGCCTTTTGTTTAGCGCCTGGCCGGCGTAATAGATCAGATGCACTTCAATTAAAGAGAAAGTGTTCTGAGCCTCCTTTCGAGAAGGTGCGGATGCATATTATCTTTGTTTGTTTAAGGATCCTTCTTGTTTGGTGCAGTTGTAGCTGTTAGTTTGTTGTCAACCTCTGAAATCTTTCTCATGAAGCTCTTTGACCAACTTCTAAATTTTTGTCTTTTCTTCATACATTCGTTATTTACACCTTCTGAAGAATTGAAATATAGTGTATGAGTCATATTAATGTAGCCTATATGTTTTTTTGTTGTTTGTTTTGTTTTTGTTTTTTTGCAGCTTGACAGCCCCAGTCTTCATTTTGTTTCATTAGATGGAAAAGCGTGGCTAGGATAGTTTTCAAAAATCCACTTTTTATGTTACCCGGAAGAAATAAGGTCATATAGATATATTCTCATACATCTTTTCAACAGAGGGAATTTTACTCCATTGTATTGCTTGTAGTGTTGCTTTTTTCTTTTGACACTCAGATGTACCTCATAATATGAAAAAACGTTGCTACTTACATGTCATTGCAACTTTAGTCAGTATATTTAGTCATATTAATTAAGTTTAGAAAAAAAAAAAAAAAAGGTCATTTCAGTTGACTAAAATTGTAATTCTATCCAAATATTCAAGTGTGTTTAACGTGTTGTTACGGAAAGAGTGCCGTCAGTCCCTAAGATTCACCCTATTCTCTTTTTGTGTTTCACATAAGAAAGTCATAAAGGTTTGGAACAGTATGACAAATGTCATTTTGGGTAAACTAGCCCTATTATATATATTTTTCTATTGCAGCATGCATCCTGTCAGTGCATGCGCTCTTTACACATAAATGAAAGGAAGAAAATCTTTTAGGAATATTTTGTATTATATTACAATTACAATGAATGCGATTCAAGCTTCAAAACAAATCCAAAAAGTATCATGAAAGTAGCAACTGGCACACTTCTCCAAGTACTCCAGTTCTTCTACTTCAGAGCAGGGTCTTTACCAGCACTATAGGAACGATCAGTGACATAAGTGTACGTTGATTGGTCAGACACGTCAAACACTGGCACCTGGCATTTTTAAAAAGCTGTGTAAACATGTACTTCACGAACATACAAAACAGCGATATTGGCATTTACCTGTTGTCTGCAGGGTTGTGTTCTTTTCTCCGCCTCAATGATATGTAATACTGAAAGTTGTCATAGGAGATTTCGTCTCTTAGCCCCACTTTTTGCTCTTTCAGTCGCATAAATTATGGGCTTACATTCCATCTCTGTTATCACGAAACCCACGACACACAACAAACCGATAACTGATAACAGCGTCCTCCATCCACCATTTTTTAGCCTTTGTAAATGCTGCTGTTGGCCGCTTCAGAGTTCCTTTTTCCGGTTGCTTCTAGCTCTCAGGTAATTATCCTAGTGGCTAGCTTCAGAGTTCCTAGAACTATTCGGTGCGAAAGCCCCTATCGTTAGCTAATAATGCTTTTGGGAAGAACAACCCAGATCTATCCGATTTGTGAAAAAATCACTCACACTAGTTTTGTAAACAAAACAAATGATTTATTGAAAAGATTGACTAAAAAGAACAATTTGTTCACAAATCAAATCATGAACTTGAATAAACATGCCAAAATGATCTATATACCTGAACATTTTGAATTAATTAAAGGGTTAGTTCATCCAAAAATGAAATTTCTGTCATTTATTACTCACCCTCATGTCGTTCCAAACATATAAGACCTTCGTTCATCTTCGGAACACAAAGATATAAGATATTTTTGATGAAATCCAAGGGTTTCTGAACCACACATGTCATTGCACCTTTCTGGTCCTTGAAGTGCTTCCTCAGTATTGGCCGGTTCCTGTGTCAGCATCACATGCATGCTTCGTGCTGCTCACATGTACAGCAAAGGCCAATACTGAGCCGGCGTTCTGACACAGAACACGGAAGCACTGCACTGTCTTTACTACGTAAACAGCGTAGGAGACTGACATGGAAGAGAAGAAATTGTTGAATAAATTCGTTATTTTTGTTTGTTTGTTTTTATGCACAAAAAGTATTCTTATCGCTTCATAACATTAAGGTTGAACCACTGTAGTCACATGGACTATTTGAACCTATATTTAAACTATTTTATGTCTTAACTACCGTTCTGGACCTTGAAAGGTGCAATGATGTTGCTGCCTATGTGTGGTTCAGAAATCCTCAGATTTCATCAAAAATATCTTAATTAATGTTCCGAAGATGAACGGAGGTCTTACAGGTTACAGACATGAGGATGAGTACTTTATGACAGAAATTTCATTTTTGGGTAAACTAACCCTTTATGAATTAAAGTTTGTCTGTAAAGCACACAAAACCATCATTTGACTTTATAAAACTTTATTTAAAATAAAAAGGCTATTAAAACTTGATTCGTATGGATGTTAATTAAATGTTAATTATATTTACATTTATAGTAATTTTTCTAAAAGCCCAACATCAAATTCTTAGAAATATTAAATGTGATGTTAACCATACAGCATTCAAAGTAAATAATAAAATAAGAGTTACTGGATAAACTTTATTTAAAGTTCAAGAACTTAAAAGATGCTTTTTCTGATTAAATGTTGAATCCTTTGAAGCCGATAGAAGTTTTGTTGCAGGTAGACATAGCTTGCATTGCACTGTGATGTTATGTCCTTTTTCAGTAAAACAGTAAAAACTGTCTTTGTATTTCCATGAGACAAATGCATTACACGCAGTGCTTTCTGTTTTCTCATCCATTTTTGTGTCGTGACTAGCATGTCTGCACTCTGCAGGTTGCTAATTGAACAGGCTGCATGCAGGTTTTTTAAACAGTCAGAGTCAGAGAATCAACAATTGCCTCATTGGTTAAACCTTCCCTAACAGTTTACATTATTACAGGCACAATATGTAAGATATTTGGATTAAAATATCCAATAACCACTAGAACAGTGTTATATATTTTGTTGGCTTGTGAACTTACATTATCCCAGATGTTTAAATCCAGAGAAATAAGCAATTTTAACTGTGCGTCGCTTATCAATGACATCATACCTGCGTTACCCACGATTTCCGAATTTTTTTTTTGTAGAAACCATGGAAACTCCAAAGACGCGTTAATATATTTTATCATAATCAGATGCAGCTTTATTTTTAGCAACAATAATACAGCATTTTCTCTATCAAACAATGTTTTAAAATTAATTGCATGCCATTTATCAACACAAGCCATCCAGCATTCATAATATGATATTCTAATATCGATCTATCTTACTGCAGTGTGCAACAAGTGTTTTATAGCAGCTGCCGAGCGACTCAACACACTCATATCTAATATGATAAACAGCGCTGACTTACCCCGCATACGCTTGACTGGAAGAAGCGAAAGTGGCGACTGCGGCATAACAAAATCTCCGCTGCTCTCGAGACGTGTGTTGCGCTCGTCTCTCTTCCATAGCACTCGGCACTGCTTCATACTATAGTAATGTTAATAATCTCATCCATGAACATGATTTCTGCCCGAGTCCCGTCGTGGTTCTTTTCCACCAGCAGTGAGGTGAAGACAACAACTCCCATGATTCCACACTTAATCTCTGCGTCATCAAGCTACGCCTTTGTTTTGAATAGGCGACCTTTAGATATTGTGCCTTTAAATTAAATAAATGACATTAAAATTCAAAGTAATCACTTTGATAATCTAAAATACTTTTTTGATATAACTGTAATTTGATTACCATCTATTTAAAATGTAACTATATTGAAATACAGTTACTCATATTTTGTATTTTAAATACGTAATGTCATTACATGTATTCCGTTACAACCCTTTTTAGCTGCTCACACAGTTCAAGATGGACATTATTGACTATGAATAGATTACTTGAAACAATCATATTTTTGTTGATTGTCTTCCAAAATAATTCTTGTAGCATTGATACCTTGCGGTGTGAAATGTTTAATTATCATCATGATGCGCATTTTTCATCTAGACTCATCTAGTTATCGTTGAAAGTATCAAAAAAGTGAAAAAAAGATTAGCGCCGTCTGAGCAATTAGCGCTGTGTTTCTCATGTGACGCAACCTTCCATGTACGACGTTGTGTTGCGATCTGCTGTCGCCTCTTTTCGTAAATCTATTTCTGTTCAGTTGAGTGGGAGGTGTGATTATGTTTGGGTTGGGGGGGCTTATTCAGGTTGCTTCTGTTACAGTGGCACCCTGAGGCAGTTACTTTCATGAAGACAGATAAGCTCACCGTGAAAATCCCTCTCTCTCCCCACCACCACGCTGCACGAGTACCACCCTAGCCTTCTCTTCCTCTTTCTGGAGAGTTCTTTAACCTTGATGAGTGAGATGAAGGGGTCAGAGAGGATAGACAAGTGACTGTGCTGCTACAGTGTATGTATAGAAAAACCCACCCCTCCTCCTTGTCAGGATCAATATGGCTAACTGAGAGCTGGGCTAGTCAGGCATTGAAGGTGGTGGTGGGTGTAGGAAAGCTCTACTGAGGGCCATAAAGAGTCTTAAGTGCACCTAGCTAGCGCCTCTGCTTTCGGCTGTCTTAACACATAGCAGTCATAGGCTTGCTTGTTAATACCAGATTTGTGAGATTTAACATGCTTTGCGGTCAGAGCTTTGTGTTTGTTTCATTTGGCTCTGCCCTACTTGAGAAGATCTGTTTTTGTGATCTGCTTCTTTTTTTGAGGGAGCGCCTTGAGTGTTTTTTTTCTTTCTTAACTTGTGGTTTTTCATTATTCTTACACTTACTGACAAAAATGTGTTGTAGGCATAATAGACACCACAGTGTAAAGTATGAGACCGTTTAGAAACTCCTACAAGTTTGTTTGAGGAAGTGTGTGATATCGACATGGCCTTATTTTGTTCATTGGCAATCGGATTCGGAAACTTTAATAGACCTTTTTTGTTTTAGATATGGAAAAGAATTTAATGCTTTTAAGAGCCTCCAAAGAACTTTTAAATGGTAGTCAGTGATAAAAGTTGCTTTATGCTGGCATGATTGTGTACTTATAGTATTTACCACTTGGGGCAAACCAAAGTTAAAGTCCCCGGTATACTTAAAAGAAATCGAAGATTGAACTGATGTCATGTCATGTCAAGCAAAATCCAAAACGAAGTTCGTTTTGTGTTCATTATGGGAGTTCGAAACGGCTTGCCAAAGTGAACTCTTGCTCCAGCTGCAAAAACAACTTCATACTACCATTGGTCCGTGATGATAATGTAATAGGAGGTGTGCGCTGAGTCCGTCAAGGTAAGATCTCCACGGGTGAAAACATGAATGCACTGACACTGTTTTTCATGTTTGATACTGTAAAGCTGCTTGCTTTTAAGCAATCTATTGAATAAAATGCCATATAAATATATGTGACGTGAATTTACTGGAGTGCTAATTTGCAGAGCTCGTGCTAACATGCCCATGTTGTTATGATGCTTTTCTTATGCTTTCCATAAAAAAACGCTTACAGTTTTCTCATTTTTTTTGCGTTTATTTTGTTACTGAGAGGAAAGCGTGCAGCACATATTTACATATTCATCTAAGTGCCGCTCTCAGCAGTTACATGTTCGATAACAGTATACCGCTGCTCATGTATTTCGAACTTCGTTTTACCCCTAAACAAAGAACGAAAACGAACTTCGCCGTGAGTATATTGGGGCCTTAACTCAACTCCTTGACTTGTTTCAGTAGGAGTAATAAATTGATACTTTTTCCAAAAAAACAAACATCTATCATCATTTACTTGTGTTTACTTCCAGTCCTGTGGAAAATAATAATAATATCGTATTATATATATTTAAAAACTCTTATTTATTATTTTATATAATGTATTGGGATAATGTACAGTCAGCCCATCATTATCGCAAAATAAACCCTTTCTGAAGAATACAAGACTCTTCGGGGTTTAATTTGTGACAATAACTGGCTAATTGTACATTATCCCTTGCTTGTTAGCTATCATTAGTCTTCACTAGTCCTGCAGTCATTTTCCTCTCCCAGGTGGTTGAGACGTTCTCCTGCTCGTAAGTTCTCCACTCCTGCTCAGCTTAGTTAATTGAGTTGAGTGAGAAGTTAACCACCCGTCTCAATGGCAAGGAATCCTGGTGCCCCTCCCTCTCAGGAGGGTCACATTGTCCAGCCCCTCTCCCACCGGTGTAATCCCTTCTACCAGGACAAAGGACCTACCCACGGGCCACAGAGGTACATTAACCCACCAGCCAGCGAGCCCTCTGACCTGAGCGGCAGAGCCCTGCTCATCCAGCCCAGCTAACAGCTACCGGCACTCGGCACATCAAAGCCGAGAGCTGAGCTCGTGTGTGCGGTTACTTATTCATGCGGGCCTGGGAGACAGTCCGTGGAGATGAAACGGCAGTGGCGAGGAGACCTACTGATGTGCAGAGTGGAACAGCTCCCCTGTGGTCTCAGTAAGGAGTTAGAAAAGCCAGATTCGACGCTGGTTGGTGCTGTGATCTATGTCGCAGCGCTGAGGGGATATCTGGCCCCTACATCAAACATCTTGTCCCAATAATGCGGCCTGTTATCAGAGCGAGTGATGCCCACAGCTTGGCTTTAGTCGACTGTGTACTGTACTGTGATCTGCTGTAGTTGAGCTGCAGCATTTGTGATGTGGAGATTATGTCAGACATAACGGCGACACGTGAATCCAATACATTGTGAAGGCCGTGGAAGAAGGGTATCTCAGTATTGTTGATCTTAAGGCACATAGTGTTAAAGTGAAGTGTGGAATTTCTGTGAGACCAAACAGAATGATTGTTTTCAAACTGGTCATAAGAACCACTCCTCTCGTCTGCTATTGGTTGGTTAAACAGGTAGCCACGCCCCCAAACCCACACCATTGGTTGAGCCAGTGTTGCTATGCAGACTGGTCGGAATATTCAAACAAAAAGAACAATGTTTTGAAAGAGGGCAAAGTGTTTACCTTTTGGTAATCAACCAACAATTTGCTTACTTATTGTTGAAGGGATAATTGAAGGAAAAATCATATGATCATTTATTTACCCTCATGTCATTCCAAACCTGTAAGACTTTCTTCTGTGAAACACAAAAGAAAGATATTCTGAAGAATTTGGAAAAAAATAAATAAAATTCCCATACAATAAAATGTTTTGGACCCCTTTGACCTTTATTCTATGGACAAAAAAGACGACTACAGTACGTTTTCAATAGTATGTGGACACCCGAACACCAAACTTATATGTGCTTGTTGAGCGTTTAATTTCAAAACCAATTCTCCTCATTGTATTTAAAGGGCTTAATCCAGGGGAAAACATACTTTTGGCCATATTGCGTATTGGATGTGTTCTCGGAAACCCCCCAAAAATGAATAATAATAAATAATTAAATGAAAAAATATGATAGAATATGTTTATATGTATAGTCTAATAATATGTATGTTTAAAAGTATAATTCTCCAACCAGTACTGATGCAAAATAACTACCACATTGTGTTTCTCCTTCATGGGCTGCAGTGAGATGCAGGGGGCGTGTCCTTGGCAGGGCCACACCCCCGCTGCCCCAGCATCAGTCAGAGATGGAAGAGGAGGCGAGGTTGCCATGGGAACAAATGCTCTGTATTAACCAGAAGGGAAACAAACAGTAGCGTTTCATAAAGTAGTGTTCTTGAAAAGCAGGCTTGGTTTTGTGCAGATGCCTTGAAACTGGATTTCTTTTGTAATGTGTTGGAGTATATATGTGCAGCATTTGTGTAAGGGCAAAATTGGTGCCATTTAGTTGTGTGTGTACTGATGCTTTTTTTAGCTTTGTGTCAAGTTGTGTTGCAGTAAGCATCAGATCAGATTTTGCAGAGATCTTCTTAAACCTCTGCAACACTGCATAGGAACTCACAAGGGCAGATTGATCGGCCTTGCTATTATAAAAGTGAGAGGCAATGCTTTGGTATTTTTTTCTTTATAAAAGTTTGTGGCAAATATAGTCCTTGGACTTTCTAGCTTTTTGCTAGTTTTCCACATCTGTAAAAAATGTAAAGCTCACGTTCAGCACAGAATAGTTCACCCAAAAATTACATTTGTCATTATTTACTCAATTTTAAAGAATATTGTTGATGTTTTTTTCTGTACAACTAAACATAGAATGAAAAGGGCCTGTCAAGTTCAAACACTGAGTAGTAGTTCACATGATAAGTCATATTAGCTATAGCTTTGTGTGATCAACAGATAAACATTCAAACCATCAATGATAATTTTCCCCTCCACTGCAGTTTCCTCATTCATGCTTGAGCATATTCAAACTTGCTGAATGACAACATTATGGCAAGTTTGACTTCAGTGATGACACCAGTGCTCACTAGAGAAATAGGATTTGAGAGATACAGCGGAGTTTCTGCAAATAATTCCAATTTTAGGGTGAAATGTTTGTCACTATTTAATCTGATATCTGCAATGTTTTGCCTGCTGAAAAAGTACTGCAAAGTTCGGACCTCACAAATCGTCTTTTTTCCACATCCCTCCTCCTCTACTTCTTTCTGTCTTGCTCCCCATGTGGACACAGAGGAAAGATAGGAGAAGCTAGAGAGATATACTTCTCGCGGTAGTTGGATGTCAGTGGCGTACCTGATCTCGATCGTGAGGCGACTGCAGCAGCGCCCTCCCTCTTTCGCTCTCTCGTATTCTCTCACGCTCTCCCTTGTAAGCTCCCTGAATAAATTTTTTTTTTATCCATCGCCACACAGTTTCATTGTTCCCCTGTGCTTTGTAACTATGGCAGGCATGAAATGCACCTAAACGCAGAAAGCAGCTTCCCAGCCCCAACCTTCATACCCATCCCCTCCGCCTTCTCCCCCCCCCCTCCCTCAATAATATTTATAGTGCAATCTTTTTCTCACCCCCATCTTCTTTTTAGGGATTTTTTTCCTTTTCTTTTTCACAAGTCCAATGCCATGCCCCAGCTTCCCACCCTTCCATCCCCTTTTTTTGCCCCAGCCCTCTCCCTTCGAGCTGACAGATACACTGTTCTCTCTTTCTTCGCCTTTCACCTCCCTCCGCCCGTCCTGCCGGCCCGGCACAATGCCGACGCTTTCTCCCGCGGCCGGCCGAATGCTGCCCTGAACTAACAATATCAGTGAGGCTGTCTCAATGCCAGGGAGCCCCATTGTGTGCTGCCAGAGGGGTGTTAACACCCATGTCTGGACCCAATGAATAGTATTATTGTGTCTGAGACATGCAGCTCGCCCCCTTGGTTGCACCCTGCCCCCAAACTCTGAAGCGGTCCCCCATTTTTCGGCACTTAACCCACTTTAAGACGACGTCATTGTGAGGCCTGGAAAAGTCAAGGAAATTAATCAAATTGTAGAAATTGCGCTGTATGAGTGAAATATCTAAAAAGATGCAAAACTAAAGGAAAGACATTTTGTAAAATTGTTAGCGTGTTAGCCAATGTTAGCTAATGTATTTAACGCTTTAAATGCACAGTGAGTACATAAAGGAATGTCCTAATTTGCTTGACAATGGGCATCCAAAATCATTGAAATACTTTCAGAGAATGCCGAAACGAAAACAAGAAACCATTCTCCTCGTCTGTGATGTTTACAAGTTCTGTAGCATGTTTACCACCTGTTTAAAGTCCCAGTTTTGTCCGCTGTACGGGGGAAGCATCAGCATAGGGGCTCTAAGTGCACTTGGCAGACAGTTTCTTTCAGCCTGACATCCTTAACTCAAAAAATCTCCTGTCTCAGCTTTTTTATTCCAAGGTTAGAAAGTTCACATTACTAACTGAGAGCAGATGCCAAAACATTCACCTTGCACATCTCCCTGATCAAAGCTGCGGATTGACATTTGCAATGGGCAAAATGCTGAAAGTTAAGCTAAACTTGTTTTCTCTCTCTCTCCCTCGCTGTTGTTTTGGCAGGAGTCGGAAGACGAGCGGAGAGTGGGAGTAGTGAAAGTGGTGGAGGAGTGAACCCGGAGCAGGTGAACACAGCTGCGGACCGCCATGGGCTCTCTTCCATCGGTCCCGACTCTCCGTCTTCAGGTCTCTGAGAGACGGCAGGGGCCAGCCAGGGAGCGTCGGAGTGGGCAGGCGAGGCAGCTCGCTTTCCCCGCCGGCTACCGGCTCCTCAGCAGCGAGGAGGGAGAGAAATCAATACTGAGGAGAGATGCTGCCAGGGGTCGCCCAACGCTGCCTCCAGCCATGGAGCCATGGGAGCCTGTGTGTACCGCTTTCTCTCTCTCTCAGCCCAATCTCAGTCAACTTGCATCAGCTAAAGAGAGGGCCAACAGCCTTGACGCTCTTCATGCAACACTGAGTGTGTGTGCGTGTGTGGTTCTGCCAGAGGGCCTTTCCAGGCTCGGCATCACTTGATAAAACTTTGCCTGCTGGAGAACGAGTAGAAAAAGAATGTCAAAGGTCTTTTTTCCCCAGTCTTTGATTCCTTTTTCGCTATGAGTGCACATTCCCCCTGACTGTTGTAATGAGTGCTTGACGGAGATCTCTTTTACGCTAAATCAAGAGGCCTTCTTTTTTTAGTGGTCCTCCTCCTAAGCATGCACAAAGTGCTCTACACCTGATGAGCTGGGATGAGAGAGCAGTTTGAATTCTTTTTCACCTTTTCCACCATGGTTTTACATGAATTTTTTGATGGCCGCCATTATTCGAGTGGCTTGGAAAAGGACTTGGGGAAGGGCTTGGCACTTAACTTTCCTGGGCACTTCATAATGGCTTTCACCCTTGACCATGCCACTTGATGGGTATTAATGAATTCACGGACTAATGGAGAACAGTGCGAGATGGAGCAAGTTCCAGAAAAGAGGCCGCAGGACCTCTTCGGATATGGACGACTGAAACGTGGCCTGCACAAGATGCTAACAATTCGAAAAGTGGAGTGCTGGTTGCAGTGGATAGTTCCTGTGTCCTTGGATGCTCAACAGGAACAAGTTGGATTCGGTAAGGAAAGATTTCAGTAATCTGTCATGCGTGGGTTCAGTAACATCATCTTTACGTTGTGTTCCAGTTGCTGGGGTGTTTCGTTTTAAGGTCCAGATTTGTGTTATGTTAATCAAACAAAGTGGCAGATGACTGTATAGATTCCCGCCACCCTGTCTCATCTCCACTGGGCAGCGCCTTCGACAAAATGGCCGCCGATGCCTGCCAGCTGTCTCCCTGCCAAGATGGCGGCACCTTAAACACTGCCCATCTGCATAATCAAGGGCCAGTATGCAGATTCAAGATAATTACATTTGCATATGCTTATTTTCCTCGCCCGTTATTGGTGAGGCCAGTAATTCACGCCGCCTTTGAACAGGCAGGGCATATGCACATGTTTCCTTTATTGCCTGAATCCTTTTACAGTCTGTCTGCTTTATGTTAAGCTGCAGTAGCGTTCTATCATTGGAAATGGGTGAAAAATATGGCGTTAACACACACAAAGCATCTGATGCCTGTGCCATCTGTGACATCTGCGACTGGGTAGTCTAGCTACATAAATCCCTCACTCGCAGGGCCCGGTTCCAGACAGCCTCCCATAATGACCTCATTAGCATGCACAGCACTCCTCACTGTAGGCCCTGGCGCACTGCTGTGCCGTGGGACCCGACAATCCGCGCCCTTCACACAAACGCTCGCCGGGCAACATTGTGTTCCTCCTTACAATACAAAACTTCACACTTGTTTTATTACAATCATGTCACTGGAGCTGAAGATCTGAAAGGGGCTTAGGCAGTTAGCCTACATGCTCAGGGAGATGTCTGTGCACAATGTCTGTTGTTTTTTTTCAGCCAGGCTAATGAAGTAGTTGTTGGGTTGGTTCAGATTTTATTCATTTTTATTTTTATTTAATTTAAATCGATTTTAAGCTGTATGTGCTGTTTTACGAAAACACATAGGCCTAGTTTCACAGACAGGGTTTAGATTAACCCAGGATTGAGCCTTAGTTCAAATAGGGTATTTAAGTAGATTTTATAAATGTACCCTAGAAAAAAAAACATTACTGAGATAAAACAACGGCACTGACATATTCTAAGATATGCCAATACAAGTTGCTTTCGGTTTAAACAGCTCAAACATGCATTTTAGTCTGGGACTAGTTTAAGCCTCATTTGTTAAACCAGGGGATAGAGTTTAAAAACTAAACTATTTTTAGCTTGAAATTGAAGCATTTTAGTAGCAAACTCGCGCAAAGACGTAATAATTTGTACTAGATGGCAAAATGGTAAGAAATTGGGCTTTACAAAAATGTACAACCCAAACCCTAAACCTTGTTAATGTAATAGGGGAAAAAAAGTATAAAAGTAGTAGCTTTTCATATGAGACAAATTGTAATATCTCGTAAGAACCATTACAAGTCATAATGAAGTGTGATGACTAGTTCCTGTCTCTCATTTTGTTTCATAGTGAAATTCTGAAATTAGGGTTGGATAACTAGTACCGTACAGCAGTAAATAGATTTATTTTTCGTAAAGACTGCTCTATGATATAAGAATGATAAAGTAATGCAGAATAGAATACATAAAGAGATGTATTGCAAATTTATTAGGGGGTATTGTTTAGTTTCTATGTTGCTCAGCAACCGTAAACAACTCGACGCATTAATACTGAATCTTCAGATTTTCTTGATTGTTTCAAGCCTCTTTTTTTCAATTTTGATTAGCTTTTTTTAAAAGTAGCATATTGGATTCTAGTGATGCTAACTAGAATAACTGTGAAGCTGTCTGGAATAACCGTTTGTCTTATTGGTTGTATTGTTTGTGGTTCATAGGTGTAATATGTCTTGTGGGTGGGGTGATTTGGTTTAAATTGGGAGGAGAGGGCAGTTAAATTTTGGGGTGGGTGTGGGGTGGGGGGGCTTATGCGTCTGTCTGGACAAGTTGATGTCTAAAACGCATATTAGCAGCAGAGTGGTACGTCTGGGTCAAGCAGTCTGCGTTCGTTCCATATTTGCATATTTACAACAGCTGGGGAGCCCATATGTTTTAGCCTGAGCCAGACAAAATTATATATAGCCTGACACGCTAGCAAGGCTACCGCACCCCATGGCCCCCCTAAACAAATACACGCACTCACACATGCCGTGCCATTCGAGTTCTTCAAAACACAAAAATACCCCCCTCCCACCTGAAGAAAAAAAAGGAAAACCAAAAAGCTTTTATGCTAATCGCAGCGTTAGCCATGCGTGTGAGTACACTAGTGCAATTATGCATAATTCAACGCAAAGCTAGGCTGGGATGCTGAGTACAGTAAATCCTGTTAGTAGCCCGCAAAGGCGGGAAACGAAAGGAGGGGACGGTGGGGCGAGTGTTACGCCCATTAGGTGCCAGAATAAAGGCTGCATTTTCACTAGGACCCAGCGATATGTTAACCTCCCACCCCTGTTGTACAGGTGTATACGTGTGGTGGAAGGCACAAGATTTAGGTGCCATAAGATTATTTTATTTTATTTTTAGAGACTTTCAATTAAATTATTCAATTAAAACTTTTTATTATCTGCTGTAACAGCTACATGTACCAGGCTTCAGTTGTTCTCACAACATGAAACCACAGTCCTTCTGGCTGTCTTACATACCCACTCGTAAACCTTTTACACTTCTACCTTGAAGGCCTGAAAGTCTTAAAGCTTAATAACTGAGCTGAACTATCTCAAACGAGTATGGTATCCTGGCTCCAATGCTGTATCAAAATATAAAAACGACAACATAAAAAAAAAAAACCTTCCCTGTCTGTCTGCTATACGCTTTTCTTCAATTCCTGATTAGCCTTGAAGAAAAACACTCTGGACCGTTTTTACATTCCACGAGTGCTATAGCATCATGTGAGAGTGTTGAGGTTCCCCTCTGTGCAGAGACCGGCTTATATGTTTAATGTTTTAATGTTAGCCGTTCCTTTAGTGCCGTCTCACCGTTATGATGGGGTTTCTATGCTCTGAGTGCCCGCTGCTTTTATTTGCTTGGTTATTGATTGAATGTGGTCCACCCACAGAAGTAATAGTTGCTAAAAGCATTTATTGGCACTGCTCAGTTCTGCCAGGGTGATATGCAGTTTTTTTTTTATTATTTGATTGTGTTCCACCTGTGATCAGACAAGTGGCTAGCCAGGCTAAAGACTCTGGGGAAAAAGGGAATCTGGAAACATGCCTGTGTATTCATTAGCATGCATATTAGCAGCTCATTTAATCATATTTTAAGCATATTTACCTTTTACCACAAAGCATTCATGGATTTTTTTTGTATAATAGGTCTTTGTTTTTTGTCAAACCATTTAGCATTTAGCATGTTACCATGTTAAGCTGTATATGCAGTGTTTTAAAAAAGAAGACCTTAATAACTGATTTTGTTTGTTGCTTTTCTATTTTTTTTTTAGCAACTTTCATGCATGAACATTAGCAGTGCATTTTATAATATTTTAAGATTTTTATTTAAATAATTTGGTATTTGTTGCATGTCAAGTTGCTGTGCATAAAAGTAGGAACTTAGTAACTGGGTTTTATGCTAAATAGCTCCATATATGTGTGTGTGTGTGATTAGCATGTAACAGTTAACATTTAACTTTTGTTTAAGCACTAATAAGCTATTTTTAAAATCAAGTACAATACATGCATTATCAGAAGCATCAAATTGTGCTTCATCTACACAACTTGATCCAAAAAGAGCTACTGGCCCTTTAAAAACATGCTAGCGTCAACCATGGCTGATTACAGTCTGAGGGAAAACAAGCGTTTATCCAAGTCACTGATTATGTCATTTTTAAGCCAAAACACAGCGCTGCTGTGCGGAGTGTGTGGGGGCCAGAATTATGAAGCGAGGAGTGGAGTGTGTGAAGGAGAGAGTGGGAAATGGGAATGGAGTGCTGTTTGTATGATTAAACTGTCGGCTCGGTGGCACAGGCCACGTTGAAGAGCTGGGCCTGAGATTTGACCGTAATGAAAATGCCCCCGAACTGCACCCCCACCCTTTCAAAACGTTGCTTCAGACCAGCTCGGGTCTGTCCGTACGCTGAGAAGAGAAAGGAGACGTGGAACAAGATAGACAGACAGGGAGAAAGAGAGGGAATGAGAAAGTACCGTTCCGTGGCAAATGGTTTCGAGATGTTGACAGATGTAGACAGGAAGTGTAAGGTTGAGATGTGGGCTTGAACATGTAGACTTCAAATTGTTGCTATACCTCATATTCTGCCATTAAAGGGTTAGATCACCCAAAAATGAAAATTCTGTCATTATTTACTCACCCTCATGTCATTCCAAACATGTATGACTCTCTTTCTTCTGTGGAACAAAGAAGATATTTTAAGGATTTTTGTTCATACGTCAATGGGGTCCAAAATGTTGTTTGTTTCCCAATATTCTTCATAATATCTTCTCTTGTGTTCTGCAGAAGAAAGTCCTACAGGCTTAGAACGACATGAGGGTGAGTAAATAATGACGGAAGTAAAAAAAAAAAAAAATGGTGAACTATCACTTTAATGTTTTGTTCACACTGCATACAAATCAAATTTGGTTTCAAATCTGATTTTTAGGACTGATTGTCCATGCTGTCATTTTACAAATGATGGAATCTGTTCTGTTTGTTCAAGTTTTTCTTTGTTCATGTTGATCATTGCATCTTGTCATAGTGGTCAAAATCATGAGGAACATGACAGAACATGAACAGGCCTTTTTGCACTTTCCTGCATGTCCAAAACCACTTGCTCATTCACTAAGTGGTAAATGTCATATCGTTAAGGAAAGACTGATGAAAAATAAGCATATTCAGACACAGCTCTATATGAAATTTTTTATTTTATATGATGTTAAACACATTTCACATTCTGAATGACAAAAAACTACTTGAAATCTGAGCGTTCACACAGAGACAAATTTTAATCAGATTTCACACCACATTTGAATCGCATTAATAAACATCAGATTTCATGCGTTTTTGGTTGTTTAGACTACATAAAACTAAACAGATTTGAGTCAGATACCCCCCCACAAAAAAAAGAGAAAACAACAACAACAAACAACAACTGCTTTCTATCTGAAAAAAAGCTTAAGGTGTCACATATGAGTCAAAATCTGCTTAGGGGTAATAATGGAACAACAGTTTTTGTGATTTTCAGTATTATTTACAACATGATCTGCACTTAATTAAATTACATAAAATATTTTCTTGTTATAAGAGAAATTAAAAACAACTCTGTGCATCAAAACCATTCCTTTTTTGTTAAAAAAATGTGAATGTAACATTTTTGACAAGTCAAACATGTCAGTCTCTGAGTAGTATTTATTTTAGGCCACAAAATAAACTTCATTCCATAATACAAGTATAACAAACTACCTCTCACATGTTATCACGTCCGTCAAAAACTGGAATATTAGAACTAAACATATACTCACTGGCATTAATCACTTCACTGAAAACTTGCCGGCTAAGAAAAAAAAATTATTACTTTACGATCCATCTGTTTTCAGATCCTCATCATTTGAATATCACGTCATCGATGTCTGTCAAAAAATAACGTGCATAATATATGGTAGTATTTACAAGAAGCAGAGGTCCAGGGAGTGCACACATTTCCTGGAAAACCCATATCTACCGGATGTTTCGACTACGTCGTCGCTTTCGAGAAGAGGGAGCGAATGGCGGCCTGAGCGGCTTCAACATGCTGTCTGTCAGAGAAGATAACGTGCATAATATATAACGTACGTGAGTATAAATTTGTTTTTCAGTCACTGAAATTTAATCGGAATGATCAGGGAAATACTGCACACTGCATGCTAAAGAGAATAAACACGAATCTAATTCAAAAACTTCGCCGGGTTACTGAAAATCGGTCAACGTGTTGGTTTTGACAGACATTTTTTATGCACAAACTACACATTCTGATTGAAACATTGCAGATTAATTTTCTATTCTTGACTGATCTTTTTTCATAATTATGGCAATAGATGAACTGTTAAATGAGTGATCTTGAGATGAGTCCATGTAGTCATCCAATTTGAATCTCATAAGCATAGATTTAGGTACTTTAGGAATAGTTTGATCACTATTTCAGTTGTTTAAAAGATAAAGGCAATTATCAAAATGTTGTTTAATTTTCCAATAAAAGATGTAAACATTTTTGCATGATTTGTTATATTTAATTACTCCATGATTTTGACTCATATAGGCCTGCTCACACCAAGGACGATAACTAGCTATAACTATAATGTTTGAATAATTGTTTTAATCCAATAAGAATAGTAAAGTCCTCATCACATCTATAACAACACAGAGGAACGATTCATTGAAGTCACTTTCAGAATGATTTTTGATTAACAGCCAATCAGAATCTGCTTTAAGGAGCTCAAGCATTCAGAGTGGCAGACAATAAAACTGCAAGCACACTTATAATAAACAGAACGTTAGCGTTCCTTGGTGTGAACGCTAATATTGTATCATTACATAGTTATCATTCTTGGTGCAAATGGGCTTTTAACAAGGAGAAATAATGAGCACAGCAAACATTACTCTCTCCCACATATACTAAATATTGTCTCGGTTGAGCGTGGGAATGAGTAAAAGTGTCAAATATTCAGTCATTCGCTGGCTAGACGGCCCAGCTGCTCTATTCAGCTGCAGGTGAGGAAGGACCCTAGAGGTCAAGGTCAGGGGGGTTTGTTGTACGGTCAGATGTCTCGCTACACCCCAAAACATATTTGACTAGCAAATAAGGGGGCGCATATTACCGTGGCTTCTTTTCTGCGCAAACCTAGCAACCGTTTTTTAAAATGTGTTCATTTACATGATCCTAAGCATGTTTTAATGAAGTCCAAGGACATTTATTTATAGCATCGGTTGCAAGGAATCAACATTGCCACTATGCCACATTTGTTCCCGCTGTCCATCTCCTGCAGTGTAAACAATGATACCCCTTTAAGAGGAGGGCTTTTCTTCCTCTCAACATGTTTCTCCAAAGAAACCAAGTTTTTGAATAGCGGACGAAGACACCAGCCCACCCTCTGGAAGATTCCATTATTCATCTCCACCTATGCTTCATTAGCTCAGCTGAAAAAGTCCTCCCCACGCCACCCCCCCACCCCATACCGGTGTCTCAATGGACCGGTCCCCATCTTTCCCAGAGAGCCCCCTTTTCCTTGTCCTTCACCGTTCCCCCTAATCGTCTCAGCTCGCGCTGAAATCAAGCTTAGAAACGCCGCTGCTGTGAGCCTCTCCTTCCTTCCCCCCTTTCCGGCTCATTCTCTCACCTAGCTCACACACGCATGCACACACACCCACCCACTGCTTAAATCCCTATCAGCATGTCAACAAAATGTCCGCCCAGCTGGGGTTGACACTCGCTCGCCTCTAGGGCTTCACCTCCTCTTCGCTGACCCCCCTCGATCCCTCGTGGTCATTTGTTCTGTCTCTAGAGCTGCTCTCCGACTCAAGTATATGATGTTAGTTTGTGTTTTAATGATGAACTGCACTCTTGCAGAATCTAGTATCTGTGCGCTCTGGCGGTCATCAATATGTGGTTTTTAACCAAAATATGGCTGACATAATTCCGATAAATTATTTCAGTATTTACTAAAAAGCGACTCAAATTAGACAATTATTGTTATTATAGTGTTGTTAAAATTTTAGGGTTAGATTTTTATGAAAATATGTATAATATATATGTATAGTATTATCTTATATTTAATATTTTTAAATAATATAACTATATATTTTTAAAAAATATATATATATTCTAATTATTTTGTTACTAAAGTCTTATGTGAACTATTAAGGACTATTAAGGAAGTATTATTATTATTATTATTATTATTTATTAACAAAAACCACCAATACTACTACTACTAATATGTGTGTGTGTGTGTGTGTGTATATATATATATATATATATATATATATATATATATATATATATATATATATATATATATATATATATATATATATATATATATATAAATTAGACAATTATTGTTATTATAGTGTTGTTAAAATGTTAGTGTTAGATTTTTATGAAAATATGTATAATATATATGTATAATATTATCTTATATTTAATATTTTTAAATAATATAACTATATATTTTTTCTAATTATTTTGTTACTAAAGTCTTATGTGAACTATTAAGGAAGTATTATTATTATTATTATTATTATTATTTATTAACAAAAACCACCAATACTACTACTACTAATATGTGTGTGTGTGTGTGTGTGTGTGTGTGTGTATGTATATATATATATATATATATATATATATATATATATATATATATATATATATATATATATATATATATATAATATTAGGCAAGTATAAGCAGAATATTGAGTTATCTATTTATTTTTACACATGTGGATGTCCTTTTGTGTATTTATGTACAGTATGTTTATGTGCATTGTAGAAATAATTAAGCATATGGACATATTTATACCTAATCTGTCCCCTAAAATCCCTTCCATTGGTGTAACTCTGGTGTTCGGTCTATACTTAGAAATAATTTTGACTACTACTATTATTATTGTCGTTATTATTATATTATTTTGTTTACCTGACCAAAACATTTTTTAAAGTGCATGTCATGTTGATTTGCCTTTTTGTGTATTTGCATTATATTTGACTTTGCTGTTTTATAATATTCTAATGCGTTTGCCACATCCTGTCCTGCTTAGCAGCTCTTTTCTCATCTGGATTGTCCTGTTATGATTACGTAATTATGGGATTGCAGTAAGATCGTGACACTGTGGTAAATATGTGGCTGATTCTGTCGAGAAGCTGTCTGATCTGCCTGTATATTATGATTTTTTTGGACACTGTCTCGCTCAGTGAAGTCTCAGCGGTGCTTAGTATCTGCCAGTGTAGCACAATTTGCATGTAAATATATTCAGATGAAGGCAAGCAGGGAGACCACCAGCTTTGCTGAATCTTGTGTACCAGAATACAGGTGTCTGTAAAAATGTGTCGCATCCCAGCAGTAGATTATGAGAAGAAGAAAATGCCTGTATTGCCAGAACAGGTCACATAAACCCCCAATAAATCGTATCTGAAAGTAATTACATTCACCTAATGCTCTGTGATCCACACTGAATAATGAGTTTTTATGTTCATCTCATGATACGTCCATGCCGTAGTTCTGCATTTTAGACAGGCACATTGCAGGCAGCCATAAGGAAGTATCCAGGGGTCCTCATGCTGTCAGTGGAGAGAGATGGGCAAGGGAGGGAGCGTGATGGTCTACAGTACAGTACTGGCTGTATCCGAAATTTAAAGGAAATGATTAAACAGGCAGCATTTTGTGTGTGGAGCTACTTTGTAGTTGTTTCAGATAAGCTTTTAAAATCACGTCTAATGATCTTCAACAAATGAGCAAATATCAAGTGACGACAATGCTTTTGTTAGTCCATAGAAAATAAAAAAATATGAGCATTCACACTGACAAATTTGAATCTGGTTTCACACACACTCACACACACACAAACAGATTTTCGCTGCTTGTTGTCGGAATACAGCTTACAATGTCATATATATGACTGAACGAGGAGAAATATAGCAGATAATGGCTGCCATAGTACAACTAGCACAGTAAACATTACTCGGTTGAGCGTGGGAATGAGTAAAAGTGTCAAATATTCAGTCATTCGCTGGCTAGACGGCCCAGCTGCTCTATTCAGCTGCAGGTGAGGAAGGACCCTAGAGGTCAAGGTCAGGGGGGTTTGTCTTCTTGCTACACCCCGAAACAAATTTGACTAGCAAATAGGGGCACAATTATTACTGCAACACAGGATGTAAATGGAAACCCTAGGGAAGTCTATATCCTCTCTTTCCATTTCTGTGCATCTCTGCTGTCATTGTTTTTCTTAAAGTTTTGCTTAAAGGTTGAGCTCTCTTTTATGGAGAGAGAGAGAGGGTCTTATTGGAGACTGGATGCTTTTCTCCACTGGCCTTGCCTGGTGTCTGTACCTCACTCCCCTTGTTATTTATAGCCCAGCAGAATACCCGACTGAAGCAAACAGTGATCCAGTGGCTTGTATTTTAATGCCTTTCTACAACTTTTAAAAGATCATAGTGTGCACTTACTATGATAATATCATCAGATGGCAGAATTATTACTGTAATATCAAATTGAAGTTAAATTTAGTAAAAATATAGAATAAATTTTATTCCAAATTTTTAAATACATTTTTAAATAAAGATATTTTTTTACTACAATATTATTAAATAGTTTTTTTGAGAATATTTTAAAAGCACTAATTATTAGATTAAAAAAATGAATACAATATATAATATTTAACATATATTTAACATCTTAATATTTAAATAAAATATTAAGATATTAAATGTAAGATATTTTATTCTTTTTATTTTTATACTTTATATTTTTATTTTAAATATATTAGTATAAAGATAAATAAAAAATTAAATATCTAATATTTTTACTATTTCTTAAACAGTATTTTAATAAAATGTCATTTTAGTTTTACTTTAGCGTGCATGTCAAGACAGTTCTTTCATTATAAATTTTTGTTATATTAATAAAAAATGAATAACAAATATTTTATTTGAAAATACATTTAAATAAAAGAAATTAATAAATATGTTTAGTAATATTATATTTTAATAAAATATTTATTTTAATTTGATAAAGTAATAATTTTGCCTTCTGATTTTGAAAATGTATTTTAAAAAGCTTTATTTATTTACTATTTATTATAAAATAATTTATAAATAATGCAATTTTTATTTATATTTACTGTGCTTTTAAAATATATTAAACTATATTTAATTTTAATAATAAATATTTAAAATATTTACATTTCTCGTAATCATTTCAATAATAAATAAGATAACCATTCTATTTAAATGGTCTAGTGTGTAGTGCATGAGCTCTGACACATAAATCTGTGGCACTCCAGTGGATGATGCAAGTTCAAGTCTGGCTCACAACATTTCCTGCCATTGCTGCTCCCCATCACTTCTTTTCCCCTCTCTTGACAGTATGTATCATTAGGCAAAGAGGCCTAAACTAAATGAAAACGAATGCAGGTCATTTCAGCTGCATGATTCCAGGCTCCTCCTCTTCCCTGCAGAATGATGCAACTAACCAGTTAGCGAGCCGTGTTAACCGAGCAAACCATTTTTTATTCAGTGCGCTGGACGTTTGCCAGTACGAGCGTATTTAGTGAGCATATGCTTCCTTCCTTCCATACAGGGCCTCCCTTCTGCACCACCTTTATTTCAAACGCTGCTTCTCGTACAAGCCCGATTCATGACTGAGTGATGCAGAATTAGTATGCAGCCAACAGCTTGCCTCAAATAATAGGACCCAGGAGCGGTAGCAGAAGTCCAGGGGGGTTAACCAGCGCTCTGCCCCTCACCCTCCAGTCCTGGATTCAAATCTTAATAGGACATCAGACAGGACTGTCTGAATCGAGGACTAAACCCCCCCCCCCCACACACACACACACACACACACACACATGCACAAAATCCCTGCCTGCATCGTAGGCACCTTCCTTCTCTGTGGAGGGGGGTCCCAGATGGGCGATTCCTGCCCCCATCCAAACGCTGGGTACATTAGACCATCTCCTGGCGGCTCCCAACTCCTAACCTGTTTCCTGCGGTCGCTAGCCTAGCATCAAGCTAGCTGTTTGTTTACAGGAGGAGAATTCAAATAAATCACATCATCCCATAAAAATGTCCTGTAAAAACGTCCTGTTTCAGACCCGAGTTGGATAATGAAGCTTGCATCTCTGTAGTGTAAGATGAAGAACTTGAACTAGATTTTTTAATATTTTCTTTAATTCAGTACCATAATATTGTACATTGTGTGTGTGTGTATGTATATATACATTATATATATATATATATATATATATATATATATATATATATATATATATATATATAAAATACAATTATGGCAGCCATGTTTGATTTCCATAACGCATGACTTTGTACCATGACCAAGCAGACTAGACGTTGCGCATTGATGATTACGCAGGGTCAGTCGTTGAGCTGTCTGCACCTCAATCCCCAGAGGTGATATTAAGCACCCTAGACTGGAACCAACAAGCACCCCCACCCCCACAGCCCTGAGGTCAATCCCAGTGCCCAGACAGTCCTTCCCCTGACCTCTGTCTGGCTCTAGGCTCGGGGTCAAACATCACAGCTGATAAAGTCTGCTTCCCCGCCCCTTTAACCTGCATGCTGGTAAACACACTCATGCCGTGGCGTGGCGGCAGGAGAGCAGCACACAGGCAGCGTCATCCCCGCACACGTGACTCTCAGCATCCCGGCATCCCTGCCATGTCAATCAATTCTCGACCCCCCTCCCTTCTCATCCGAGTCTGCGCTCAGGCCACACCTCGTTCAGACGGTGTACAGTGACTGGCTTGACGATTCGCTAAAAGACACCTATACAAACTGTTCACGATAGGATGTTGTGATTGAAACTGGTACTAATTCTGTCATATTTTCTTGTGTCTCCTCAGGTTTTGTGGGACCACAAGAGAAACTGACTAATTCTTGATCCCGAGACCACCACAGACTATCAAGAAGAAATATTTTTCCTCTTTTTCCCCTTCTATTTATTTTTCTATTATTTAATTACTGTACATAACTGTTTTATTAAGACTGTTTGTGTTGTTTTTGTGGGATCTCTTTCTTCATCAAGTAAGTATTTTTGGACAATAAAGGTAAGTTCATTATTTGAATAAAGATTTTTGAAATCCACAATACAATGGACAGTTAAGGATACTGAGACTTTGAATTTCTGCTAACTTGAAAAATGTACAGATAGACAGACAGACATATATGATAGATAGATAGATAGATAGATAGATAGATAGATAGATAGATAGATAGATAGATAGATAGATAGATAGATAGATAGATAGATAGATAGATAGATAGATAGATAGATAGATAGATAGATAGATAGATAGATTTCCATTTCACTCATTTGTGCCTAATTGCCTTGTATTAAAAATAGAAAATTACTTCCAATAAATTCTGAAAAAAAAAAAAAAAAAAAAACCTTCATTGTTATCTTTGTGATTATTTTTTTCTGTGTCTTGGATTTTTTTTGGATCTTTTCATAAGGAACATTTTGGTGTTCTATGAGTAGTGTTCCAAAAATGAAAGTATCATAATTAGTAATTAGATTACTCTCACAATGGCAGTAAATTATTCATAAATTATTCTCCCTACTTCTACTTTTTTATCTTTTAAATTTTCCTTTCTAAAAATATATAGCCTATATAAGTTCAGAAGGTCTTCCAGGATTGTGGAATTACACACACAGCATTTGATCACTGGATTTACAGAAATCAGCTCACTTTTAAGAAGTGTTTTCTCAACATTGCAACACAGAAAGTCTGATCAACTCCTGACAAACACATTAATTATTATTTGAATTTTCACTCATTGAGTCATTTAACCATGTATTACTGTCTTTGTAAGGTTTTTGTCTTAAACATATTAAAATGTAAAAATTCACATTATTTCATATTTACATGCAATGCAATTCCCTAACTTTTTTTGTCAGCTGAACCTCATTGACCTAAGTTAGGTTAATAATAAAATTGTCAATAATATTAATAATAGTATTATATAAAATTAAGTTCACGGTTCTCTGATGTTGGTTAATGGTCACATGACATACAGTTTTTTGTTTGTTTTTTACTTTTAGTAAGTGTTTTATTTTGATTGTTTTTATTTCAAAATTATTTATTTTAATTTAAAATTTTTATGATTTAATTACTTAACAGCTTTTCATTAAACTCACGAACCCATCACAAACCCCAGTTTGGGAAACATAATATTACGTATTAGGTTAGATTAATGTAGTATTTAATGCACTTCATGTTTTTGATCACAAAGAATGGAATATAATTTCTTTCTTTGTATTTTTATATCAATATGGTACAAGATTATCCTGTTCAAATCAATGTGATGCACAAGTCTAAAGTGATCTAAAAGTAATCTGATTATATTACCTTAAATGTGTAATGTAGTGGATTACTAACTACAATTTTTGTCATGTAATTTGGAATCAGAAACTAACCAACCAACTACTTACAATTTGTAAGTAATCTGCCCAGCACTTTGTACAAATCCCATATTGTTTTGTTGTGAGAATAATGTTAAACACGTTTAATGAACTACTATATTACATAATTATCACACAATGAAAATGGTCCCACATTGGTGATTTTTGTCTGTCCCACATCAAAGGTCATGATTTACTTGACTGCGTTTAGCAATTAAAATCACACAACTTTAACATTTTTGTCATAAACTTTTGAAATGCTATTAAACAATAATTATTGAGGTAATAAGTATGGTAATTAAATAAAGTAATTAAGTTATTGACTAATTTTCTTTCCCAACAGTGTAATATTTCTCAACCCTGTTACTGCACGATTCTGGGGTGGAGATTTTTTTAATTAAATTTTTTATTACTGCTAGAAAGTATTACTGCCTGTATATATATATATATATATATATATATATATATATATATATATATATATATATATATATATATATATATATATATATACAGGATTCAGAAAAATCACACAAATCAGGATTGTAAACTGTTTGGAAACGTTTTTGGTAACAGGATTGCAAAACTTGCTAACTAAAATGAATAGAAAGTAAGGCACCTCATATAATATTTACTTTGACCCGACCTTAAATTGACAATCAGCATTTTCAGAAGATTAAACCACCTTACCAAAAAGAAAAAAAGGGGGAATTTTGAATTTCATTTTGTATCTTATTCATGGAAAGTGTCTTTTGTCAGCTATTAGGATGAACTGAGTCAGAAACAGTGCGTTTCGCTCAGCCAGAAAGTGTTCATTACCAGAAAAGTAATCCAGTTGACTCAAACACACACACATCAGGCTTCTCCGGTGGCAGTCCTGCTTCCTATTGTTTTCCTTTAACTGTCAGCTCAAGCACTGGTCCAGTGCGCTCCAGTGCACCTACTGAAATCTGCTCCTCTTCTCAAAGCGCCTGCGGTCACCCGGCCACACTGACCTGGGATCAGGGCCAAGCCACCCTGGCCATGACTCAGCCACCAGGAGGCCAGACTTTGGCCTGAAAGAAAGCGAGAAGGAGAGATTATCCTATTCTGGGCCGGTCCGACGGAGGGTACGGTGGTATTGACCAGGAGGGGCCACCCATGGAGCGTCCATTGAGCCATGAGATGGTCTGATATACATGCTTACTGAGCATGGCAGATTCCCTTACTCTCAACGGGATAAACCCACAGTGAACAAGCCTCTTTCGGAGAGATTAGGGTGGCAGCTCTTGTCCCCTTGTTCACCCCCATCCTCTGCCCAGAGACAGGGCTCAAAAGCTCCAGTGAAACAGTTCTTGGTGGTCTGCCAAGACATTCATTGTCTTTGCCATAAGAGGTGAGGAGTGAGTTTGGCCATGAAGTCCACCTCTGGCTGTTACACCGTATTACATTTAGGGTTCTTGTAACATCAGATGAGAGAAAAGAAATTGTTTAGTCGTCTGCATGTTAAATACTGAATACAAACACCAAGGTATAACAATAAGAATAAATATCATTTTGATGTTTTAGTGTATTTAATTCCTGGACATGATCTCCTTTTACCTGTTAAAAATAGGTTGACAATGACTTTGTCATCAAATTCCCACTTTTTCTGTCACTATTTTATGATTGTCAAATTAATGTTCAAAATTGTTTTTTAATTCATTAGATGTTGGTTCTTGTTTTAATAATAATAATAATAATAATAATAATAATAATAAATATTTATATTTTGTTGTCAAATTATAAAATGTTTATTGTTGAAATATTTAATGTTGATCACTCTCCCTTATAACAAGATGAAAAGACACAAAGAAAAAAAAAACACTTTTACTTTGAAAATCTGTTTTACATTTTTGTCGTGACTTCTTTCATCTTTATGGTGGTTTAATAAATAAATAATTGTTATTTATCAAAAGAAACGGATTTGAGAAATGTTTATTTATTGGAAAAACCCATTATTTATATACAAAAGTGTTTGTTTTTAATGCAGTCTGTGATGATGATGAAAATCTCTCAAATAAATAGTTTGAAGAAATAGGCAGATGAAAGAGTGAATGTCGATTTTGAGTTGAATTGCATAAAACAGTCAAATTATAAGATTAGATACCATAAATCAGGGATAAAAAGGGATAAAATAAACAAATACAGAAAACAACTAATGGAAAAAATACAATAGTTTTACAAACGTCAAATAATATAGTCATTATTTAAATTTAAATGTTTTTTTTTTTTTTTTTTAGATCGAAGATTATTGTGAATTTAAATGATATATTTTGTGCACGTCTTAAAATTGTACTTTACATTAAAAGCCAAACACACACATTACATGAACACAGAAACCCACACGACTCCACAATACATTTTCCTAATACGTTTCAAATGATAAACAGTGTTGCGTTTTCAGTTTGAATTGCCATGTGAGAATTGCTTCGGTTGTTCTTACTATATAAATCAAACAAAATCATGACCTTAAAAACATTTCCTCCCAAGCAGATAGCATTATTGAAATTTGAGAAGTAAAATGCCCTTTGACTTTCCTGAAATAGACTTGAGAATGAACGAGGGTTAACAGTGTGTGTGTGTGTGTGTGTGTGTGTGCGTGTGCGCGTGTGCGCGCGCGGGACGGGGAGGTTAGGCTACTCTGTGAACTTGAAGAGCAGTTTGTCATGCTAACCATGCTGGAGCTATTGAATTGACACACAGGGAGCAGAACTTTCACAGGACCTCGTCTTTTTTAATGCAAAACCAGTGAGACCCCGCACCCCCTGGGTTCATATATGTGTCTGTATGGCCCTCCGCTCAGTGCACTTGGGGGGCTACCATATTTTTTCTGGGAAACTTGTTAATAATCCCTGCGCAAAGGGTTTTAGTAACTCGTGTTATTATTTACAAGTGGAATAATGAAGCATCATTGCAGATTAATGTATAGAATTAAGCAATAAGAGAAGAGAGGCCACGATATATCGTGCGATTAGTAACGATTACAGCGAGGCACGATATTTAGGCTCAGCGGTGCTTTAATAAAACATTAATATTAAAAATGTTAAGTATACTTTTTAAATAAAATGTCATTTTTATTATTCACAAATTAAATAGAATTCTGCCGCTAGAACATTGTAAAATGGATCTGCACGATGATGTGTTATTTCGCGTCAAATCTGTATCGACCAATCAGATGTCAGGACCGGAAAGCCTAGCTAACCATAAAATTATAACGATTTATTAATTAAATACGATTGTTAAATTTATTTCAACCTGCAGTTGAACTCGAAAATATCAGATATTTTGACATTTAAAGCACGATTATTTTAGTTTCAGGGAACATTTTTATTATCAGCATTTTTTAAATAGGTAAACACCTATTATGTTTTTGCTTTTATTCTGTTCACCTAATCAGTTTATTTGTGAATTTCTTCTGTCTGTCTCTTGATAGTACATCAAATGGCTTGTTTGAATCAAACAGCCGTGCATTTTTCGCAGTCTATAATCTTCAAATTGTAGAGGAAGGGTCACTTCAATTATGTGTCATTTATTTTCAAATCACATGAGAGAATGCAGACTTATTCATGGAACAATAGTACGGTGACAGCATCTGATTGGCTAAGAGGAAGCTCGGGCTGCACGCTTCTTCTAATGGAAGAACCAATCAGGGTTCAGTAATGCTTTGACCCTGAACGCTTTCACTGCACCACCCGCTGATAAGTAGCATCATGCTCTTTCATATGAAATTAACGAGACTGTAGAAACGCGGTAAAGGCGAAAACGGGGGTAGATGCAGGTTAGTGTGTAAGTGTAAAAATACGAGCCGTGTAAATAGATTTTTTTTTTTTTATCACAAAATGACATTTGTATTGTGTGTTAATAATTTTACGTTTTTGAGGTTTTTTTTTTTTTTTTACAAGCCTTTCCATAATGTCATGTGAGGCATTTTAATGTGACGGTAATTTATTGAAGGTTCCAGAGAGTGGATGCTGCATATGGGACGTCGCTCACAAATAACACAGAGTACCGCATTTGTTTTAACCGGAAGGAAGCAAATTGTATTTTTAGGACCGTTTTCTCTTTTTGCACTGATTTTCTGGTTGCCTTTTTCAAACCATGTGTAAATTATTCATGCGTCATTTAAATGCAAGCAAATGAGATTTCATCCCATCCCTGGGACCCTGTTCTGTAGAAACAACCGCGGGTTTGGGAAGAAAAGCAGCCTGGAAGTTGAGGAAAGACAATCTAACAATCACTGAGCTGATTTATTAACAGGCAAAGAGTTCAAGATAAACTGTACGTTTCAACACACACGATATCTAAGGAGGTTTGGGAACCAAATGTTTTTTTATTTAGAATTTTAGATATTATTCTATATTGTATTTACATATATATGTTTTGGTATTGTTTAATTCATTTGTTAGTGTTGAAAGCCTTGTAAGAAATAAAAAAAATCATCCAGATTTTTTCCCCCAGGAACTTATAGGCTATTGACCCTCCAAAAACCTTTAAGCATGTTGAATAATAATAATAATAATATATATTTTTAGGAATTTATGCTACAAGGGCACATATATTGTACTACCAAGGTCAAGTTCAGGCCAGAATGTATTTAGGGTTTTTGTCAACACATTGAATTGCTTTATAATACCGCCACCTAGTGGTAGTGGCCAAACTCACTATGATCTGACGTGTCTTTTTAGATGAAGAAATATTAGGCTAATTAACTCTATGAAATTGTAAGATCTACAGTTTGGTTAAATTAGATGAGAATGATTTTTTTACAACTACAATCATTTATCAGACTCTTTTAATACGCACAGAATTAATATCTTTGAAAATCAATGTAAGGATACCTTAGCCTATGCTGCCACCTAGTGGTGTGAAAATGGGGGTTAAAGCACGTCATCATTCAGAAAATTATTTAAAAACCCGAATAAAATATTTTTCGAAAATTAACTTATTAAAGCAAATTAGTGCTTCTATAAATAATTAAACTGGGAATCGTGGTAATTGCACGTATATTTGTTTGTTTCCAGTGGTAGGTAGGCTTTTTCATATTATATTTCTGTATTTTCTATTTTTTAATAATAATAATAATTATTACCAGAATTATAGTATTACTTTATGCATAATAAAATAATATATAGAGTGATAAAATAAACATATTTATTTTTATTAACTGATAATGTTTGACTATTTGTTTTGTATTAATCTTTGCTGTTAAACTTTTATTTTGTCAGTATGTCACTTGAAGATGTAACCCACGCCTTTAATAACCCCACATAAAAATAAATAAATAAATAACCCCACATCATGTAAACATAAACTTAATTTAGGATAATAACTGATGAAGTTAGATTAAGATTACTGGCCTCTAATTACAGATTAATGGTTTACTACTTTGAAAAAGGGAGGGAAAAAGCTGATATTTGAACTTACCTCTCTTGTGTTTCTTAAGAAAATGCATATTTTTTATATATGTGTAATTTAATACCCCTAATTATGTCTTAGAAATTACATCACTATAGTATGGTGTAGCCTATTATTATTAGAAATATTCATTTTCTAATATGTATTGGCCTGGAAATATGAGTTTGTTGATTATAATAGTGTTGCGCTCCATGAGCTGTCATACCTCAAATCAACCAATAGATGTCACCGGATATCCAATCAAGCTATGGATGAATTCTGATCCTGAGATATTTCTTTTAGCAATAGCCTATAATATAATCTCATATGGCCGACAGTTTATGTATGTGATCGTTTAACTTTATGATAAAAATCGTAGACATTGAAATGTGAAATTAGAAAAATCATTTTTGATGATTTATTACTATGGAGTCACATTAAAAATAGCCTAAAATTTAGTCTAAGTTTAAACCACAGCTGATCACGACATGAAAGTGTAGTAAACAACTTATAAACATCTTCTAAAACTTTTCAAATGCTTTTAATATTAATACATTTTAATTTTTACCCTCTAAATAACTATAATATGTCTGTACTACTGAAAATACAAATAAAGTTTGGTGTGGAAAACAATGCAACGTCTCCCTGTTTCCGTTTGCCGGTGTTCTGCTTCCGGTCTGTCTTAAAAATCTTTTTGCAAACAGTTAACTAGAGTTTAAAATGAGCTCCGGTTCGACCTGTGCTGTATCTGGTTGCCACAACAACTCTAAAAAACTTAAGGGTTTTCAAGAAAACATCTGTATTGAACACCAGAAAATCAGGAATGAATGTCCGTGTCCGGCGCCGTATGCGCTACACTGTATGCCGACGAAAGAGGAGAGGAAACAGGCTTGGCTTGCGGCTCTGAAATTAAAAAATCCTCCAAAGAGAGTTTATGTGTGTTCTTTTCATTTTGTCGATAAAAAGCCGACGGAGCTGCACCCGGACCCTGAGCTGTACCTGGGTCACAGCCGACTTCAACAAGGCAAACGGAAACTGATTCAGGAAGCTGACGGACTTGGTATGTTTATGAAATTCAGTCATTTTATTGATCTTTTATAAGACATGATGTATAAGACTGTTATTATGGTGTTAGTATAAGTTTGAAGATGCTTTTCACAGACGGCGTTGCAACGTGGTTTCTGTTACTTTTCTCAGCGCTTGTCAGGATGGACAAATTAGAGTCGTTTGTGATTACAGGACGAGTTTGTATTTCATTAATATTTTTTATTGATATTTGAACGATTTCCATTTTCACGCCAGTTACTAATATTTGAAGCTGAATAAATTAAAACAATTATACTTTTTAGTATACACATGTCTACAATAAGACAAAAGATTCATGAGAGTTTAATGAAGAGGCATTAAAAAAATTAAATATATATAATTTTTTTTTTATTGAAACAATAAATAAAAACAATTAAATCAAAATTTAATCATGTTTTTTAATGAAGAGGAATTGGAGAATTCACTTTTGTGAGCCGTAGAGCGCCCCCTGTTGGAAAGAAACTTTTTGACCTGCAGTATATATATATATATATATATATATATATATATATATATATATATATATATATATATATATATATATATATATTAGTTAAAAATGAATAAAATAAAAGTTATAGGATAAAGTCAGGTAAAATTGGCCAGAATGTGTTGGAGTGTTCTAGAATTGTGTTTAAGATTCAGTTGCAAATATCTAAATCACTGTACATTTCTTTAAAACTTTTGCCACAACTGAACTGGACATGAATCAATTTAATTTATGTGAGTGAAATTTGTATCTTGAAATTTTAAATAAGACTGATTTTCAA
The DNA here is from genome assembly GCF_024489055.1 of Chanodichthys erythropterus. Lineage (NCBI taxonomy): Eukaryota > Metazoa > Chordata > Actinopteri > Cypriniformes > Xenocyprididae > Chanodichthys > Chanodichthys erythropterus. The sequence goes on from NC_090230.1 coordinate 13,671,846, forward strand.
AAGGACTCAAGTATTTTCAAATTAATGTCATTACTTGTATGAAGAAAAAATATAATTTTTTTTTTTTTTTTTAATTAGGTAAGTCACTTAAAATTATTTACAATTATAGCAAGAGGAATTTATGGTTCAATTGGTGTTTAGAAGATATTTTATTAATTTAATGATTTTTATTTAAATATTTCAACATTTATTTATTTTTTGATTTAATTTTGAGGAATTCACCGTTTTGTAATATTTTGGTCATTTCTTTTATTGAAACAACATTTTTGGAACAATCCAGATTATTATATTTTAATAGTTTTTTGCTTTTTTCGTTTTTATAGTCATTATCTATTTTTGTAATATAAGAAATTAACATTTTGTTTGTTGTCTGACCATTTCATTTATAAATATCCAATTTGACTGACTGTCAACAGAATACAGCAGTAACTGTAGTAAATAGGTATTTAGTCAGAAACCATGGTTACCTTAGTAAATACTTGTAAGGGTGACTATGGGGTCAAAATTAAAATGTTTGGATGCTCTTCCTCATGTAAGTGCCCTCTTCTTATGGGCCAGTGCGCCACTGCGCATGCGCGTTGCGGTGACTCGGGTCCATGTGTAGGCAGCAGCGAGGATCTTTATTTGGCGACCGGAGCGGCAGCGGGCAGGGCAGATAGACAGTGAGGGGATCCCCAGGATAGTTTTACACCAAAATACTAGGGTAAATAACAACAACTATACGCGTGGAGGGCCCTCAGAAGACCACTAAGCGTTTCATCTTCTCAGTAAGTTCTTCTTAAGAGAGATTGAGTGATACTGGAGGCTTTCAGAGTGTTTTGACTTCACATTAGCTTTGCTAGCAACTGGACTGTTGAGTTAAACAGAGGATTTACAAACTTAACCATCAATTACATCAAATTAATTTGACAGATTCCATCTAAATATATTGATACCGATACAATGCGATATAATAATCAACTTTAGAGAAGAAACTTCTCAGTTGTTTTCTTTTTGAGGAAAATAAACTAGTCATTTAGCTCGCCTGCTAATTGGAGTTGATGAGTAAGTCAGCATTAGCTGATGTTAGCCGGGTTAGCTAACTAGTTTTGCTTCCTCAGCACTAAACTCACCGGGGTTTATTTATTTAAGAAGTGCTTTGTTGCCACTGAGCTTTACCAAACTCAAACTCCCTTTTAAACACAAGTTAAGAAATGTTGGATTTTATCATTTGATTATCTGTCAGAAATTGATGTGTTTATGACCATTGTATTGAATTGGAGTAATGCAGAGAAGTGTTAACAGTTTAAGGGATATATGGGTAGTTAAACTGACCCATTTAATCCGATATTCTCCCAGATAAGTGGGCACGTGTATTTTACTCCTTGAAAACCCCAGTGAAACAAACTTTATTATTATTTTTTTAAAGTTATGAAAGTATGTGTTTTATTCCTGCTCACAATTGAAACCACGGGGAAACTACAGAGTTAAAATTGCACTGTTGGTCAATAAGACCCAAGAAAGTTGAAAACAATAAAGCATAGATACACATACTGTAAGGCAATTTAACTTTCACTTTAATTTAATTTAACAGTACATTGAAATCTGCAGTTTTATTAAGTTTGTCAAAATGAGTCTCTGGGTTTCCCACTGCTCACAAATGTCTGCTCACATTATGTGTTGCGATTATGATTTATATGAGACAGAGCTGTCGTAATACTATTTTAATAATAGACCCTTTAAATATATATATATATATATATATATATATATATATATATATATATATATATATATATATATATATATATACATACCAACATGTGGTGGTGGTACCTGTGTTATGACATGTTTTACATGCTTTCTTTTGACACAGACTTCATTTTTCAGAGAGGGCAAACTGGTCATGTGATATTTACACCAGCAATGTAGAAGTGTTCATGTGAAACCAAGACAGTCTGAACTTTCATTTACAGTGTCCACTGCTATTAGACATTTAAATGGGTCCAAATGGGTTCAAGATTAAGAGTCGGTCTGCCTATTATGGTCATATTAGGTTCTATCATAGTACCGTTTTTAAAAATTGTTGTCTGGTTTACACTGTTAGATTTGTGGCCAATAACATGTAAGCCGTCCGTTCAGAGGTTGAGACTAAGGGCAGAGTTCAGAGTTTCGCTAGTTGTCCTACTGTTGATATTTCATGTAGTGTATCTTAATTTGATATTTTTGACAATATTTACAACACTACTGTTCAAAAGGTTTGGGTCAGCAAGGATACATTAAATTGATCAAAAGTGACACTAAAGACATTGATAATGTTACAAAAGACTTCTGTTTCTAATAAATGCTGTTCTTTTGAATTTTCTAATCAACAAAGTTTTCTCAGTCTGGAAACCCGTACCTTAATTTCTACTGCTTCTTTTAAACTTTTGCGGAAACCAATCACAGACTGGCTTATCCACCTTGCTCGCTATTGGCGGGTATAACACGATGACGATAGCGAAGCGACGGCAAGCACGACCGTCAATCCAATTCCTTTTAACCTCTCGACGATGCTGAATGACTTCTTTAGTTTAGCAAGCAAATCGCTCGAGTGGGTGTAAATACCACTCACTTTCATGTTTTTTTTTTTTTTTTTTTGCACAACCTGCAAAAATTGCTCAATGCCACTGCTGCTTCTGCAAACCGCTGATCAATGCTACAAACCAATACAAATTAAACCTGTCTGAAGTTTTTGCGTTGCTCTGCAAAGTACGTCACCCGGATTGATCTGATTGGTTGAAGGACTATCCAATTATGTGAATAATGCTCGTTGATCACGCCCCTTTGTGCAGTAGAAAATACATACAGACTCCCCAGACCAATGTTCAATTTTAAATTGAGCTTGGTCTGGTGATAGCCAGACAATACAAAAATCGTACTAACCCCAAACTTTTGAATAGTAGTGTTTCGGTTGCAAATAGTTTCTGAAGTCAACTTTCCAAAAGGATTTTGTGTTGTTTATGTGCATGCTTGATTGTTTTATAATTATGTTCTGGTTAATAGTGTTCTAATGTTTGAACTCTGTATACAAATGGACCCAAGAAGAATTTAGCGTCTGTGTTGATTATGAAATGCCAGTTGTTTCAATTCTGAGACTTTGGACTTGGTGTCAAAGTGTAACTGACCGTTCGCTGTTTGTCAGCTCTGATGATGAATGATATCAGATGATATCATGATCCTGCTGAAATACTTTTGCCGTTTCTCATGTTGGAGCAGAGGTGTAGTTAGAGGTTGGTCTGCATGGGTGTGGTGGTTGTGGTGGTTTAAGTTGTTTTGTCTGAAGGATAACTTGAGGTGGCTTTTTGTAAATAAATTGGGTGGGACCAATTTAGTGTCACTAGAAACCACCAAATATAATCATACTATGACTTGCAAACTCTTTGATTTCGGCCCCACCACAAAGAATTTCCCAATATGCTCCTGTCAGTATGTGCCGGGTGTTGTCGAATTCTGGCGTACCATGTTGAGCGTCTATTAGGCAACCAGCTAAGCCACTTGGCACCACTCATATGAGTCGTAGTGGGCATGTCTCTCTCAGTCTCATGCCACGCCAAGAACAAGCCTGAATACCAGTGGGGTTCTCCATGATACTTGTTAATGAATAATAGTTTTGTTTTCAAGTATATTTAGCAGAAATGAGGGCTGGGTGTCATATTTAGGGATATTTGTTGTTAGAGATGCATTAATCTGTACCTGAGAAACACACCAGAGCCGCTGTATCTGAGATGGTGGCTGCTGGTAAACAGGAAGGGCTGGAGACTGATACATGGCCACTGCAATCTAGCAAGATCTTTTTAGTGTTCTATCTCAACTTCCTGATAACGTCAGATGAGGAAAGTCAGGGGAAGAGAGACTTGTAGATGTGTAAAATAAAGGACACACTAGCTACGTTTACATGGACTCCTTTTGTTGAAATCATTCCGAATGATGATTCTGAACTTAGTGTTTACATAAAAGCTAAATAAAGTGAATGGGTTGATGTGTGCCCAATCACTAGATACCCGCTAAGCCACAAGCTTCAAATCAGAATTGATTTTTTGACATGCGCTCAATGCACGAATTTACAGAGTTACCTGCTGTTTGCGCATACTAATCATCCTTTTACCATTGTTTTTGTTTTTTAAAAAGCAGACTTAATATTTATCTATTTTGGGTCCTAATTAGGAAACGACAAGCACATGAATTGTTGTCACGCTGCTTATATTTATCAATCATTAAAAATGGCCATTCCTGCGCTCAAAACAAGGTATCTGTGTATGAGAATCAGAAGGACTGGTGGGGCGATGTCCTGCACCACTTCACAGATGATGAGTGGAAGGAGAAATTTAGATTGACGAGTCACTTATGACACTTCATTCAACAACAACAACAACAACAGCTCGTTCTGTGTGTCATACGTCATTAAAGCCATTTCTACATCTTTACACATGCTCAGAACTTCCCAGTTTTTGTTTTTCAGTCCGATCAAGTGTTTACATTAGATTGGATTAGAAAAGTTTTAAACCACACCTTACAATCTGAATGAAATAAATAAAACTTCCCATTAAGGCTCCGGTATATTTCAAACAAAGTTCTTTTTCGTTCTTCGTTTAGGAGTAAAATGAAGTTCGAAATGGGTGACCAGCGATATACTGTAAACGAACATCTGACGCCGCCCTCACTGCTGAGATCGACGTTTAGATGAATATGTAAATATGTGCCGTGCACTTTCTTCTCAGTAACAAGATAAACACAACAAAAATGAGAGAACGGCAAGCATTTTTATAGACAGCATAAGAAAAGCGTCTGATCATAACAGCATGGGAATGTTAGCATGAGCTCTGCAAATTAGCACTCCAGTCACGTCACGTCTTCATATAGCACTATAGTCAATAGATTGCTTAAAATCAAGCAGCTTTACAGTATCAAAAATGAAAAACAGTGTTGGTGCCTCTTTTTTTTTAACAAGCACAACTTCATGAACTATAAAGCAGCTATCCAGTGTTTTCATGTTTTCACCCGCGGAGCTCTTACCTCGACGAATTCAAATACACGAAATGAATCAGAGACGCGCCCACGCAAGTGAAGGCGGAGCCTCGGCGCACACCTCCTATTACGTTATCGTTACTGACCTGATTTTGTTCGAAATGACGTCACATCAGTTTGTTCTTCGATTTCGTTTGAAGTATACCGGGGCCTTTATGTGACTTTTTTTTTTATTCTGACTGTGCTACTAGTTTGATTACAGTTGGATTATTAGGGCCTAATACTAGCCACATTTACATTTACACTTTTTGTTTCAATCAGAACTAAATCATTCTGATTGATGAATCCCAACATAGTGTTGTTTATATGAACGCTGAAAAAAGTAGACGGGTCGATGTAGGAGTTTGTCCAGGGCTCCAGACAAAAAAAATCATTAAGGAGCCATTGGCTCCTATGGGGGAAAAAAACAGGCGTCAAATAATTTAAGAGCCACACAACAATGAACTTAAAATTTTAAATCACTTACTTTTAGTCATCCTGTTGTGTTCGGAGCTTCGGAGCATAATGAACCAGGTCTAAATGAATCAGTCCAAAGTCACGTGATTTCAGCAGAATCATGATTCGACACGCTGTTTCATAATGCTCCAAAGCTTCCTGAAGCAGTGTTTTGAAATCGGCCATCATTAAATAAGTCGGGTTTTTTTTTTGTGGTGCACCAAAAATATTCTCGTTGCTTTATAATATTAATATTGCATTGTGTGTGTATCTGCAGTCTGTAGAGCTGGTTTCCCCTTTTGAATAACAAACATAGACAAATTTATGTGAAGAAATAGGCAGTTTTCTCCTTTACACAGGAGCAGACCGGTGTGTTCAAATGCAGTTGTTTTGCACCGACGCAGGGGACGCGAGGCGACAACACAGACTGTTTTCATCAGCTCTAGTTCTTTGGCGTTTGTTTGGTGTGTGAAATTTTTCCCTACCTGTTCATATTATTACGTCAACACAGCAAATGATGTGATATGCTACTGGTCACGGAACACGCAAATAACATGCAAATTTTACAGTCATAACGTGTGAATTTGTATGGTAGCGACCTCAGCAAAAATATCACTTGCCAATTAATATTTTTAGTCGCAAATGCGACCATTTTAGGCGCAGTCTGGAGCCCTGTTGTCACAAGCTTAAAATCGGATTGAATCGTTTGACATGCGCTAACCATCCCCATTTTCTTTATTTTAAAAAGCAGACTTGGTGTTTATCTATTTCGGGTCTTAATTAGGAGATGACGAGCATACGAGAAGCTTATATTAATCAAGCAGTAAAGACGTCCATTCCCATTCCATTCCTATGTCATTACAGATGCGCAAAACTTCCCGTTTCGTTTTGCAATCCGATCAAGTGTTGACATGTTCTCACAATCAGATTAGAAAAGGTTTGTCCTACCCCTCTCAATCTGAATGAAATTTCAATTTGTTTGGGCATTTTTATTCTGATTGAGGTGTTTTCATTAGGGATGTCAATTTAAACAAATTCCCATGATCGATCGGCGTTTAAATTAACTATCAATTAATTGATTAATCGTTCGCCTTAATACTGCAATATGCATCTACTGCAGTGGCTTATAGTCAACAGCATGACAGGGTGTGCAAATGCTGCTCAAAACACCATGTTCCTCACCAAATGAATGAGAAGGGTTTTAATTTAAATAAAGGGCTAGTAGGATTGTAAAATGAGTTGATATGATTGATAATTTATTAAATTACTTATTTAATAATCAAATATAACGACTAATACAATGTGTCACCAGCGCCACCTCGGATGCGTGCTTGTCAGAATGTACTCCTGTTGTGTACGTGCACTTCCTGGAACAACGCGCTGAAAACGAATTCACTAAATGTTCTCATTAATGTTATGTAATATGACAGTCCCACTCATAGTTATTATTAGTCGTGCATTGCTGTTTGAGCTGCGAGAGCCGCGCGCTGAATGAACACAGGTAAACTGGAGCACTTTGCTAGTGCGTTATTTAACTCAAAGAAACGCATCCTTTAAACGCAGATTAATCATATATACAAAATAAACATAATATTACAACTTATATCTGCACAAAATGATGCAAATGTACAAGTGAACTTGAACTTACGTGCTATTCTTAATGTCATGTTGTGAACGCACTCTTCCTGGAGCAACGAGATGAAACAACTGAATGTTTTATTACAATATTGTTGTCTTTATAATGTTATGCAATATGTCCCAATCATAGTCATTATTAGTTGTGCATTGCTGTTTGAACTGCATGCGCTGAACCTAAAGATGATCACCGGCATGCTTTACTACAGCGTTAATTCTTAACCAAATGCATCCTATAAGAGATAAATCAGATATAGATGGGCCTACACAAAATAAACACAATATTAAAACTTACATTTGCACAAAACAAAAGGCTGTGAATGCACATGCAAACTAGTCATGATGAAGGTGTAACTCTAGCTGTAAAGTGGTCCCAAACATAACTCCGGCGTGCTTGCTTTATTTTTCTTCTTCTCTTCTTTACGTGTTTCGCGGTTGAGCAGCACGCACGTGCATGAACCTGCTTAATCGACGATCGATAAGTTGTATTGATTAAATGTATTATCGACAATTAATCAATCGTTGGTTAATCATTAACATCCCTAGTTTACGTAGAGCATTTTCATTCGGATTGGACTTTTAAACCGACTACAATCGGAATACAATGCAATGTTTTTTGAAAGACACTTCTGTCTTGGCTGTAGACCAAAAGTACATGCCATTGTGTTCGAGTTTGTGTGTTTCACTTTCAGCTGACTGTCATTATCAGTAAGGTGTGGTTTTGTGTAGAGGGAATCCTGCCAGATAAAAAAACATTTATTGCTCATTGGTTTTCTTGGAAATCACCACCATTTTGTGGGGTTCATAAAAATGGAATGATGAAATAAACTGTCTATTACTTACTGTTACTATAAACTGTTTATTACTTGTTAATTAAATAGTAAATAGGTCTCTTTTTCGTTTCACAGATATTAGTTTTGAATTGGCACAGTTTGGAAATGTAAAATAGTGTCCTTTGTGCATATTTTATTATTTGGCTATTGTTATTGGGGGGTGGGGGGTTGTTGTTGTTGTTATTGGGCATAATTAATCATTATAATTTCCTGAAGTTCAAAATCAAACAGTGACTTGCTTTTGAATTTAACAAAACAATTTTGAGTTGCTGACGATTTGTATTTTGTTGTGTATTATATTAAACTGTAAATTTAATATCATATACAGTATACTGTTAATGTATATCACCCTTCTTTGTCAACAGGTGTGTAATTTTTTTAAATACTTTTAAATACTTAAAATAAATTCACTTAAAATGAACTATTTTTCTTAAGTTAAAATACTTTCTAGTATCTTAATTTAATATGCATTAACAAGAGTACTTGGGGCTTATTTCGTTTACGAATGTTTAAGTTTTTTTTTTTTTTTTGCCAAAACCTGATAATTCAAAGTTTCATTTATAGAGTTGTTTAAATGATCAAAGATAATGGTTTGGTGGTGCAGAAATTAGGTTAACTTTTTAAAATAGCATACTGTTGCCCAAGCAAAAGCATGAAAATTGGTGTAAAAATCAATTTCTAAAAAAAATTGTAACACCCTTAATTTCATAGTTTTGTTAAAATCTATGATTTTTTTTTTTTTTATCTTCTCTAATGTAAAACATATTGTGTAATTTTAAACTGCTGAATTTCTCTCTTTTTTTATGCAACTCTTGTATAACCTTTAACTCTGCTCTTGCCATGAAAATAGCTTCCGCTGCTGACATGGCATTAAAATTTCTACTACTACCACCAAAGACAGGTTTAGTAGAGCCCATGATAATGGTAAAACAGTCTGTGATTGTAAATCAAGGCTAGTGAATTCAAGTTCTTGAATTTCAAGTTATAATCATGGTTGGAAGAGGAGAGGAAAATTAAGTTGTCTTGAGTAATAAACTGCATATTTATACTTCATACGTTTTTGTTTGTTTGTTTTTTAACCAATGCATTGATTTGTGTTGGAAGGGGGCTTGTTATGAACCAAGAAGCTAATTCTGTGTTTTTCTAGAGTTTCTCCAGCAGTATTTTCCGCTGTGTGTCAAAGCTGGACTTTGCTGACGCGGCAACTCTGGAACTCTCTGTGTGCCGTAGTGACATGAATACACCGTTAAGGTATTCATCCAGGAGCGAAGACTTATGGGCCCTCGCACACTTTGGACACATTGGGGCTTATTTGTTTTTCCCTATATGTCCATTTTGCCCCAGCATAGAAGAGATGTTTGTGATGGTATTCAGGTCCTAGATACGGCTTGGGTTTTTTGTTGCCCGTCTTATAGTCCGCCATGTGCAAATTGTAAATCTGATCGCTTGGTAAAGTAATAGCACACCTCTCCTCATCAAACTGCATGATTTATTGTATGATATACACTAGTGTACACCACAAATTAGTAAAATAAGATGTCGTTGCAAAATTCAGAATCATGTCTGGGGTAATGCGCTTCAATATTTGATCAAAATGCAGAAGTTTCCAAGATCAGACCAAGCCAATGCACTTGTGTCCTCTGTCAGTTCTTGTTGATCTGGCTCTCAGCCCGACAGACCAGAGAGATTAACTGCAGAATCCGGCTGCCATTCAGAATAAGTTCTTCAATCTAAATTAAGTCTTCAGCCGATTAGTTAAGTTTGACAACGGGATTATGAAGGTGAACTGTCCGTATGGATTTGTTCATACATCCTGGATTTGTAACGATCAAATAGCTCTCATAGACCTACAATTTTTGAGTAGGTATGTGATTTTTACAGTCAGCTAGTTGATTGGTTACTTTAACTGATCTTAATACTTGTATTGAGCTGGTTTGCATATTTAAAGTTGTCACACCTTTTTAAAAATGCAGTATTCATGTGGGGCGTTAAAAAAACGGCAGCAACAGCGTTTAAAAGGGGATGAGCTTACACACAACTTTTTCAAGAGGGGTCTTTTTGCATGCTAATTAAACCACACAATATAATTAGGCTAATTGGATGTGTTTCTTAGGGGCGTTTACAAGATACATGTTCAGTGCCTTTTTAAAAACATTTTTAAAAGGATTATTTTTTTACTTGTTGAACCATCTTAAAAATGCAACACTCATGACAGGATGTTCAATCTGTTTGAATGTGTTCGGCTATGGCAGTCGTGCTTTAAAGGGATTTAACCTCAAATTTGACTTCTCTGAAATCGTTTTACTGTCATCTTTTAGCATGCTAATTTAAAATATCGAAGTTGAAAAAATACAAGTTGACCTCACTAATCAAAGTCATTCGTCGTGACAGTCCCTAGTAATTACTGTAAATTAAACTCACTTTGGTGCCATGATGCTGGTTATTCTTATCTACCAATTTGACTATAACTGATCTGAAGACCAGAATTGTAAATGTGTATGCGTCAGTGTACATTTGCACTCTAGTCTGTTTGAGATCACAGTGGGGGATGGGTAGATGCGTGTGTGTGTGTGTGTGTGTGTGTGTGTGTGTGTGTGTGTGTGTGTGTGTGTACGTACGTACGTGTGTGTGTGTGTGTGTGTGTGGAGAGAGGGGGTGGCTGCTCGCGACTGTTCTTACAGCACAAGTTATTCTTTGTGCCCACATGAAAAGCAATCGTCTGTACTTTCTTTCTGTGTCGTCCTGTTGCTAGGGGGCACACCAGGTGGATCTTCCGGCAGATACAGGGTTAACAACGTCCATTTTGTTAGGTAACACCCTCGTGGCCTGATCTGTCTGTGGTGTTAAAATGGCAGGGCTTAACCCTTGATATGCAGGACTGGAGACGGCAGGGGCACCTTTGGCTCAACCCTCTTGGCAGCCACTTCGCCATTGTTGGATGACAAGATGAGCTAGTTGTTAGAGATCCAGAGGAACATCTGTAGTATGTTAGACTTACCTGGAACTTTTTTTTCAACGCTTATCTGATTGTTTCAGAAATTTGTTGGTGAATCAATCAGGAAGTCCTTCTGAACTGGACAATCTCTGTTAAAGCAACTCTTCTGTCCTTCTCAGAAAAAAACTTAGACTTGGACATGATAGTCCTGTGCAGTTTGGCCTGTGTCTTGGTTCTCCTCTGTGACCTAAGGTAATGTGCAAAATAGTGGTGTTTGCTAAGATGAGCACGATTATATCGCCTGTACAGTTACTCGAAACCCCTAATACTGTGTTAAACTTGAAAGTATAACTCACCCAGAAGAATATCAATACTTAGGGGCTCATTTCACCTTGGTCTGTTAGTAACCACCTAACAACCACTTTGCCATCCTTTGCAATAAAGGTGTGATGAGATCTCTTGCCACAAGATCTTGCAATATTAAAACATGACGATATTTCTCGTCAAGCTGAATAGCTGTTTTGCAAAATCAGCTTGACTGAGTTGTTTCTGGCAAAATCTTTTACAGTGATTGCATTAAATCGTCTTTCACTGCATATTAGGGCTGCACGATATATTGTTTTCCTCCACGATCCACAATAGTCACATTGCAGGATGTGCGATGTCTAGTATGGATTGTTAATGGATTATACAATTTCTGTACCTGAATACTGTTAGACTTACCTGAAATATATAAAGCACTATTTATTTAATTTGTATCTTTGTTTCATTATATTTATCTATGCTTGTAATTTGTTCATTGTGCATATTCACACACTTACAAAATCACCCCAATTATCATAGAATGATTAATACTTTTCAAATAGAGCTATTCAAGTTATCAAATAGAGCTATTCAAGTATCGTGCTATGATAATTCATACTCAGAAAGTAGAACTGAATACTGAATACATCTGAATACTCACCAAAATTGCCTGTGCCGCTGGTTTTGAAATACTTTTGTATGTATTCTACTTATGTAGATCAGTGGTGCGCACGATTTTGGTGTGAGTGCGAGACCTGCGGGAATTACTAAAATTATGCGCAACACAAGCACTATTTAACCGGAGCGAATGAGATGAGTGAGAGAGGAGGTGCCCGCGTAGGTGTGTGCCACTTTACCGTGACACAGAAGAGAGCGACAACGCGCAGCTGACCTTATTGCCTGTGCCGCTGATAACAAAAAGGATCTGCTCGGAATCTGTAAGGAGTGAGACTGATCGGCCGATCATTAGGGAAATCGGCCGATTCCGATCCCTGGCTGATCGATTGGTGCATCTCTAGTAGCAACTTTACAAGTCTGCCCGCTGTTAGCCTAGTCCTATATAAATGTGCGCTATTATTTGCCACGTATCTAAGAGTTTGTATGAAGAGCGCACTTACTGCATGACATGGAGGTGCCGGTTTACTCGCATTTAACTTAAAATAGTAATTGTGGTCATACAGATAAGAGTAATGCAACATTCAAAATTGTGAATGTTTGCTTTTATTTGTTTAAATTCACAATAACAACAAAGCGTTGTGCTTTTGTAAAATAATGAAAACAATCAGGATGCGCTTTCTACTGTCTTGGTCTCGGTGAACTTGATCGCATCACAAAAATGAACCGAAACTCAGCGTATACTTGCCTCGCAGACATAACAACTACATGTATGGAAAGCTTGAAATTTCTACATTCAAATGAACCAAAAGTCATTGTTTGCCGGTGCACTGCAGCAAGCTTTATTGCATGAGGTTGAACGCTGATTAGGTTATGTATTGTAGGTAATTAAAGGCTCATTATAATGACTTTTATGGTTTATTAATATAAACGCGAGATTAGTTGACTAAGCACTTAAATGAACGACTACTAATCAACTAGAAACATCTTTAGTCGAGGACAGCCCTAATTTTAACAGTGGTGTTGAATAAAACAATAAAATTATTTGCTTTTAAAACTTTACGTAAACCAATTATTATTGTCTTGTTGTTATGTATTTTAAGTCATTTTAATGAGTATTATCTAGGGTCTATTTTTATTTCACAAGAAATTAAAAAAATATATATAATCTGATTACTCAATTAATTGTCAAAATAATTGACCAGTTACTCGATTACCAAAATAATTGTTAGTGACAGCCCTATATTAAGTAAAATGCACTTGCATTGCTTTGCATTTCATGATTTTCAGTCAAATAACACAAGTTTTCATATATATATATATATATATATATATAAAAACTTTTACCTTTTTTAGTTTTCTGTACAAAGAAAATTTCCAACAATAGCTGAAAATTATTGTTGTAATTGTACTGAACTTCCAAGACATAAATGCATGAACACTTCTTTTGGACTCTTCTGATTGGTTTACAATTCTCAATCCATTCTTATTGATACTATCACAGGTTGCGATTTTCAACTAAATCTCATTTGTGTCAATCAGCTTGATCATTTTACCTAGATGACAGAGTCTACTAGCAGAATTTGTCACAGAAAACCAAATGGTCAAGTGACCATTTCGTCTTTCCTGGGCCAGTGGGTCGTCCTTATTGTTGACCAGCTGAATGTACCAATCCAGTTTGGGTTGTATTGCCATCATGCTGTGTTGTTGTATAGCACTAGCGATGCCCCCTATTGTCTTGCTCGGTTTGCACCCTAAGGGCGGTCATTACATCAGACGACTCCTCTTCAGCAGGCCCCATGAGGATAGTCACCGCACACCCAGCTCGCCCTGGCGTGGCATGAACAGACATGTTTTTCGCACAGTTCAAGACAATCCAATACACTGCTGTTAACGCTTTATCGAATGCAGACGTCACTAAGATTTGAGTATTACCTCAGTGTAATTGTTAGTAAACAAACAAATGCTTGACCTTTATGTGGCATGTGGTTTAAATGACGTCTCAATCTGATTAGTAAAACACAAACACTGATGTATAAATAATCCTCTGCATAATATTTGTTGATATTAAAATATTAAGCTTCCTGTCTTGCGTCACACTGTGGCCTGTTTGAAGCTTCGGTTATATGAAAGTGACGAAAATGTGTAGTGTTTGGATTCATCATTTCAAACCCTGGTGTTGTAGAGGCATGAGTGTTGCATCTATCTGATGCCATCCGCTTCCCATGAGGCTGTGCAAGCCACGTGTCTGCAGCTTTAGCAACAAGCATCCATTTCCTAACCAGAACAAGTGGCTTGTGTATAACTAAACTGGTCGCTCAGTATGAAAACATGGCAGCCCTGTTCTCAGTATGACATTAAGAGGTGAAATGAAATGCTTTGTCTTATTTGGAGATCATTTGTGATGATGTATGTGTACTTTTAAAAAGTCTCTTCAGTGTCATATGTTAAATGTCACATTATTTAATGTAATTTATGTTCAAAAAGACTCCTTTTATCTAATGATTTTCTTGCCGATGGACATGTGATTGTGCAATGGACTCGGCTGACTGCATTTCTAACTGTCAGTATACATTGACAGGTTTGGTGACCTACTTTCAAGAGCCCTGTCCAGTGTTCATTCACGTTGATGATTATATCTGTAACCCCACAAAAAAATTGACCAGAAGTTGGTGTAAACATTAGAACAACAGTTAAAGGTGCCCTAGAATCAAAAATTGAATTTATCTTGGCATAGTTGAATAACAAGAGTTCAGTACATGGAAATGACATACGTTGAGTTTCAAACTCCATTGCTTCCTCCTTCTTATATAAATCACATTTGTTTAAAAGACCTCCGAAGAACAGGCGAATCGCAGCATAACACCAACTGTTATGTAACAGTCGGGATCATTAATATGTACACCCCCAATATTTGCATATGCCAGCTCATGTTCAAGGCATTACACAAGGGCAGCCAGTATTAACGTCTGGAACTGTGCACAGCTGAATCATCAGACTAGGTAAGCAAGCAAGAACGATAGCGAAAAATGGCAGATAGAGCGATAATAACTGACATGATCCATGATTACATGATATTTTTAGTGATATTTGTAAATTGTCTTTCTAAATGTTTCGTTAGCATGTTGCTAATGTACTGTTAAATGTGGTTAAAGTTACCATCGCGCATGATTTAAAGGGGTCGCAGCCTGACTCGGTGCATAGTTAATGATGCCCCAAAATAGGCAGTTAAAAAAATTAATAAAAAAAAAATCTATGGGGTATTTTGAGCTGAAACTTCATACACATTCAGGGGACACCTTAGACTTATATTACATCTTGTAAAAACTGGTTCTAGGACACCTTTAAGCCAACTGTTAAGATAATTTAATTTAGATAATTGTGATTTCACAGGGGTATGGATCTTACAGATGACTTTCAAGATTTGTGTATTGTGAAATTAGCTAATTCAGTATTTTTTTAAAATGCATTAAAGGTTCTATCGAACGTTTTTTACAAGATGTAATATAAGTCTAAGGTGTCCCCTGAATGTGTCTGAAGTTGCAGCTCAAAATACCCCATAGATTTTTTTTTATTCATTTTCATTTTGTCACAGTGAAAAATTTGTGAAAAATGATTACCATTTAAAATAACTCTTTTCTATTTTAATATATTTAAAATGTAATTTATTCCTGTGATGATTTCCAGTATCATTACTCCAGTCTGATACAGATCCGATACAGTGCAGTTTTTTTAAATCAATGTAGAATTTCTAGACCTCTGTGCATTGAACTGATAATCACTCTTTTGTGTGTTAAACACAATCTACTAAATACAGACAACTTCATTATAAATAAAAACAACAAATGAAAAAATACGTGATCATAATCTGACACAATACCATTATAAATTCTTTGTGGATAATTCCGCAGCAAAAGTTACTCTAAATGTTTAGATTTTATACAATTATTGTGCACTCATGATTTTTCTAGTGAAAAAACATTTAGTGGGGAACAAATATGAATAAGTGTATAAGTGTAGCACTAAATCAGTTAAACTAAATTTGCTCTTTGTATTGTTGTAAAATATGTTCATGAAAAACAAGTTAATATATTTATATATAAATATTAGGGCTATCAAGCAATTCATTTTTAATCAAATTAATTACATGGTGTGACGATTAATTAATCTAATTAATCGCAGTTTAATCACGCACAAATTTTGGCTGAGA